>NC_054467.1:208616930-208930704 GCF_017639515.1 Carcharodon carcharias
GTACTGTAAATTATTTTTGCATATTCACCAGTGTCTATATATCCTTTTTATAAAAGAGAGACCTGAATTGTTCAGAGTATTTCAAGTGTCTAATCAAGATTCCATACATGTTTAACATAGCTTACCTGCTTTTCAATTGTATTCCTATAGAACTAACCACCACTGCTTTATCTGCTTATTTTGGACTTGTTAACCTGCATGGCTACTTTTAGTTATTAGTATATCTCTACCCCAGATCCCTTTGCTCCTCTGCCACAGGTCAACATGCTTCTTCCCAAAGAGTGTGTGACCTTCTTATTCTCCCATCAAAATGTACAACCTCACACACCTATCAATGTTGATTTTCATTTGCCAATCACATAACAATTCTGCAAGGTTAGTAATGTCTCAGCAGGATAAATGAAAGCTGGGTTGAAAAGGTGAACTTTGAGGTTTTTAAAGATGAGGGAAAAGAAGAAAGTAGGAATTAAGGGAAATATGTGAAAGACTTTTCAGCCAGTCTGGCCTGCAGGGAATAGATGGGATTGTGTACCCTGCCTGATTTCACTCTTCATTGGCATCAGTGAAGGCAGGTGAGGTTAAAAATAAACCTGCATGATGTCGGAGAACAGGTGAAAGGGAGAAGTGACCAAAAAGAATAAGTAGTGATAGAAGGCTTGGGACAAAATGGCAGCCAATATTCATACAAAGCTGGACTGATTGAGAATAAATCTGCAGAGGTCAAACTTCATTTGGAGTACTGTGTACAATTTTGGACTCCACACTTCAAAACTGATGTAGAGACACACTGGAGAAGTTGTGGAGAGCAGCAGCATGAGCAATCCCCATGTAAAGCAGATTAAATATTACCAAGAAAGATTAGAGTTGCTGCATCAATTTTAATTCCCTTGTTGTAGAGGAACAGAGAAGAAGTGGCTCGAAAATCACAGGGATATACTTAGCCCCCTGCTCCTGCTTGTTTCTATTTTCGCTAAGGATGTTTGTGTGTCTGCTTCAGGTGGAGGCCTAATTCTAGATGGTAATTTTGAGGTAACAATGGGTGGAGTGTGTCCTCTACCCAAAGGTACAAGACTTTGATCAGCCCAATGTTAAAAGGTCTGTTTTTTTTTTATTTGAAAACATTTTTGTAGAACCAGGAGGATTACTACTCCATCAGACCTTGTGTTTATCGCACAGCCTTCTGCCAGCTTGTCTAGACACTAGCTATCCCTTGCCCTCCTCCACACCAAACACACAATTGCCTCACCCATGTGTGATAACAATTTCAGCTAAGCTCTACATCAGAGTTGCTTCAATTCACTATACCACTCCCATTAACACCCCCACCCTCTCAAAATGGCAAACTGCCTGTGAATGCCAAAAAAGTGCTCCATCCACCACCTGCCCGTAACTGGTCAAATTAAAGATTGCTTGAGCTAATCTCTACAACCTAGGAAAGTCAATGGTTTGGGGGGAGTCCCAACATGATCCGTAATCTATTCCAGGAGAGAAATTTATTCATGTAGCTTCAAGGAGAGCTATACAGATTTATACTGATACCCTGGGGGCAGAGTTTACCATGTGCCACCATCTGTGGGTCCCACGTGATGTTCTTCATTGACCTCACTAAAGTGACGCTGTACAAACAAATGTTGACTCATAAATGCTATATATAAGGTGAGTTCAAAATATTGCTTCAAATTAAACCAGGGCAATAGATTAATGTAATGAAAAGTAAATCATAAAAAATGAAGCAATTACTCAACATTGGCCCATTTCACAGAGCAAACTCAAATTAAGAGAAGACAGTGGCACGGTGGATTAGTAATCCAGAGATCCAAGTTAATGCTCTGGGGATATGGCTTCAAATACCACCATAGTAGCTGCTAGAATTCAAATTCAATTAATAAATCTGGAATTAAAAGCTAGTCACAGTAATGGTGACCATAAATCTATCATTGATGGTCTTAAAAATCGTTCTGGTTCACTTCTACCATTTTGGGAAGGAAATCTGCTGTAACTCCAAACCCACAGCAATATGGTTGACTCTTAAATGGCCTAGCAAGCCATTTACTTGTATCAAACCATTATGAAGTCTAAAATGAATGAAACTGGACGGACCACGTGGCATCAATATAGGCACCGTAAACATCAATGGCGCACCCAGCCCTGTCGACCCTGCAAAGCCCTCCTCACTAGAGGCTTGTACCAAAATTGGGAGAACTGTCATACGAACTAGTCAAGCAACAGCCTAATGTGGTCATACTGATGGAATCATACCTTGTGACCCAGACACTATTATCCCTGGTTATGTTCTGTCCCACTGGCATGCCAGAACAACCAGAGGTGGTGGCACAGTCAGGAGGGAATTGCCCTGGGATTCATTAACATTGACTCAGGACAGCCATAAAGTCTCATGGCATCAGGTCAAACAGGGACAAGGAAACAGCAACCTCCCCATCCCTTCCCCAACCACCTCAGCTGATGAATCAGTGTTCCTCCATGTTCATCACCAATTGGAAGAAGTGCTGAGGGTAGCAAAAGTACAGAATGTACTCTGGGTGAGGGACTTCAATGTCCATTACCAAGAGTGGCTCAGTAACACCATATTGACCATGCTGGCTGAGCCCTAAAGGGAAAAGCTGCTAAACTGAGTTTTCGGCAGGTTTTGGGGGAACCAACAAGAAGGAAAAACCTACTTGTTTTTCTTTATTCTTTCATGGAATGTGGGCATCGCTAGCAAGGCCAGCATCTGTTGCCCATCTCCTAATTTCCCTTGAACTGAGTGGCTTTCTCAGCCATTTCAAAGGGAAGTTAAGAGTGAGCCACATTGCTGTTGGTCTGGAGTCACATGTAGGTCCCAGGTAAGGATGACAGATTTCCTTCCCTAAAGGGCATTAGTAAACAAGATGGGTTTTTAACAACAATCAATGATGGCTCATAGTCACCATATGGGGAGGTGATAATCTTTTAAATGAAAACCAAATCAACAAAATTGGGATAAATCAGGCACAGCCCCTAATTCAGGTCAGCTGTAAAACCAAGAACAAAGTTTAAAGGAAACTTACAAACTTTAAATCAAAATGTGATTAAAGGGGTCAACAAAACACCCCAGTCCCCGCGGTGCCCACCGAGCACGGAAGGCCTCGAGAGTGCCAGCAGACACCGCGTGCTCCTTCTCCAGGGACATCCGGCAGCGAACGTAGCCATGGAAGAGGGACAAACAATCGGGCGGGACTCCCCCGTCGATCGCCCGCTGCCTGGACCTGTTAATGGCCAACTTGGCCAGGCCCAGGAGCAGGTTCACGAGGAGGTCCTCCTCCTTCCTGACCCCCTTCCGCACCGGGTGCCCATAGATCAGGAGCGTGGGGCTGAAGTGCAAACAAAACATCAATAAAAGGTTTTTCAAATAACTAAAAAGGGAGTGCAGCCTACAACACCCTATGTATACATGGTCCACGGACTCCACAAGACCGCAAATAGGGCACATGTCCTGAGAGTCCGTGAACCTATGCATCCTCTTATTATAAGGGACCGCTGCATGCAACACCCTCCAACCCAGGTCCCCGATAGAAAGGGGGAGGACACCTCCGTAGAGGGCCTCCCATCGGGGGCCTCCGCCGCCGGACGGCAACAAGGCACGCCAGGGCGTGTCCGGTCGACGGACAAGGGCGATATGGGGAGGTGATGGTGTAGTGGTATTGTCACTGGATTAATAATCCAGAGACCCAAGGGAATTTTCTGGGGACCTGGTTTTGAATCCCACCATGGCAGATAGTGCAATTTGAATTTGATAAAAATTTGGAATTAAAAGTCTAATAATGACTATAGGTAAAAATCCATTCGGTTCACTAATGTCATTTGGGAAAGCAGTCCTTACTTGGTCTGGCTTACATATGACTCCAGGACCCACAGCAATGTGGTTGACTCTTAAATGCTCTTTGAACGAGGGCATTTAGGGGTGGGCAATAAATATTGGCTTAGCCAGTGATGCCTACATCCAATGAATAAAAAAAAATTACTGAGGCTAGCTTTTCAATTCCAGATTTATTTATTGAATTTAAATTCCACCATTTGAACCCGTGTCCCCAGAGAATTCCCCTGGGCCTCTGGATTACCGTCCAGCGACATTACCAATATGTCGCCATCTTCCCCCACTTGAACTTGTCCTCACCAAACTACTTGTCTCAGATGCATCAGTCCATGACAGTATGGATAGGACTGACCACTTGCACAATTCTAAATGGGATAGATCACAAACAGATCTAGCAACTCAAGACTGGGCATCCATGAAGCGCTATGGGCCATCAGTAACAGCAGAATTGTACTCAACCACACTGTAACTTCATAGCCCAGCATAGCTCCCACTTTACCATTACCACCGAGCTTTGGTATCAACCCTGATTCAATAAAGGGTGCAGGACGGCATGCCAGGAGTAGCAGCAGGCATACTTTAAAATGAGGTGAAACCTGGTGAAGCTACAACACAGGACTACTTGCATGCCAAACAGCAGAAGCAGCATGTGATAGACAGGCTAAGAGATCCCACAACCAAAAGATCAGATCTAAGCTCTGCAGGCCTGCCACATCCAATTGTGAACGGTGATGGACAATTAAACAACTAACTGGAGGAGGAGGAGGGTCCACAAATATCTCCAGCACATCAGTGCAAAAGGCAAGGCTGAAGCATTTGCAGCCACCTTCAGCCGGATGTGCCGAGTGGATGATCCATTTCAGCCTCTTCCTGTGCTCTGCAGCATCAGAATTACCAGCCTTCAGCCAATTTGATTCTTTTCACATGGTATCAAGAAATGACGGAAGATACTGAATACTACAAAGGCTATGGGCCCTGACAACATTCCGACAATAGCACTGGATACTTGTGCTCCAGAACTTGCCGTGCTCCAAGCCAATCTGTTCCAATACAGCTACAACACTGGCATCTACCCAGCAATGTGGAAAATTGCCCAGGTATGTCCAGTCCACAAAAAGCAGGACAAATCCAACCCAGCTAATCACACCCCATCAGTCTACTCTCAATCATCGGCAGAGTGATGGAAGGGGTCATCAACAGTGCTAACAAGTGGCACTGGCTTAGCAATAACCTGCTCACTGATGCTCAGTTTGGATTCTGCCAGGGCCACTTAGCTCCTGACCTCATTACAGCCTTGATTCAAAAAATAGGCTGAATGAGCTGAACTCCCACGGTGAGGTGGGGCTTACTGGCCTTGATATCAAGGCAGCATTTGACTGAGTGTGGCATCAAGGAGCCCTAGCAAAACTGAAGTACATGGGAATCAAGGGGAAACATTCCACTGGCTGGAGACATATTTAGCGGAAAAGAAGATGGTTGTAGTTGTTGGATGTCAATCATATCAGTCCCAGGACATTGCTGCAGAAGTTCCTCAGGGTAGTGTCCCAGGCCCAGCCATCTTCAGCTGCTTTATCAATAACTTTCCTTCCATCATAAGATTAGAAGTGGCAACGTTCGCTGATGATTGCAGAATGTTCAGCATTCATGACTCATTAGATCCTGAAGCAATCTGTGTCCATATGCAGCAGGACCTGGACAACATTCAGGCCTGGGCTGATAAGTAGCAAGTAACATGTGCGCCACACAAGTGCCAGGCAATGACCAGTTCTAACAAGAAAGAATCTAACCGTCTCCCCTTGACATTCAACGGCGTTATCATCGCTGAATCCCCCACTATCAACATTCTGGGGGTTGCCATTGACCAGAAACTGAACTGGAACTAGCCATATAAATACTGTGGTTACATCAGCAGGTCAGAGGCTGGGAATTCTACAGCAATAACTCACCTCCCGACTCTCCAAAGTTTGTCGACCATCTACAAGGCACAAGTCTGGAGTGTGATGAAATACTCTCCACTTGCCTGGATGAGTGCAGCTCCCACAACACTCAAGAAGCTCGACAACATCCAGGACAAAGCACCCCGTGCACCACCTTAAACATTAATTTCCTCCACCCCGACGCACAATGGCAGCAATTTGTACAATCCACAAGATGTACTGCAGGAATTCACCAAGGCTCCTTCGACTGCACCTTCCACACCATGACCTCTCCCACCTAAGAAGAGAAGGGCAGTGATGCATGGGAACACTGTCACCTGCAAGCTCCCCCCAAGCCACAAACTATCTGGACTTTGAACTATATCGCTGTTCCTTCACTGTTGCTGGATCAAAATCCTTGAACTTCCTCCCAGCAGCACTGTGGGCATACCTGCACCACAGGGACTGCGGTGGCTCACCACTACCTTTTCAAGGGCAATTAGGGGTGGGCAATAAATGCTAACTTAGCCAGCCAGGGAACGAATATATAATAAAATAAAACTCTACTGTGGTCCTTACAGTGACTGCTGGAGGCCTGTAATGAAACCTCCTGCCTCTACATTAATATTACTGGCCGCCACTGACCCATGCTGTCCTCCTTCTGTTTGCCTCTCCCCTCCCTCCTGAATGTAGGTCTGAACCTATCAACCCAATGTCATTGTGGTATGTGGAGATCATCCCGGGTTTTTCCACCTCTCTCCCTCAAATCTTTTCCTTCTCTAATTAGAAATAAAAGGAAACATTTTCATAGTTTGTCTTAATCATTCAGGCTGTATATTTGTGCACCAGAAAATTGATAGTTCCCCACCCACCCACACCCCATTTCTGGTAGAGAACTGTGGCCATTCAGTGTTTCTGACTCACTGACTATTTAATAGCAGAACTGGGCCAGGTCTCACGAACAGCATTGGAGAAGAATGATTCCTACCCTAATTTTGCAAGATTGCTTGCTTGATCCACAGGTTGCTTAAAAAAAAGACCAGGACACATCGCAAGAAGCAGAAATAAAAAACAGGTTTTATATCTGACTCATTCGCCTTCTGCCCCGGTTTCTGTCCGCTGCAGATAGGAAGTCAGTTTTTCAGAGCCTGTGTGTCCTTTGAGCTGACCTTACTGCTGACCTTGAAGTCATAGAGTCCATTCAAAGACAAACAACATCAAATGTAGGCAACACTGATCAACCCAAGATATTTTATGCACTTTGAACTCTACGTGAGTGATGGTTGTCATTAACTACCCAATCTATGCATTTCTTCATACCCTGTAAGTTCAGAATTTAAATTGTAACAAGAGAGCTGCAATACAGAAAAGGCCTCATCACCCCATTCCCACCCTACACCACCCCACACCCCACCCTCGATTTCCAGGAGATTAAATAGAAACCATGGCTTTGCCAGAAAAAGGACAAGTTTATGCAGAAATAAGCAGAGATTAAAAGATAAAAGGATAAGGATGAACAAAGCTAATAAAATACTGGCGAAATATATATTGAAGTTATGATAACAGTGGAATTAATCTCAAGGTTGCTTATACCTGTAATAAGGGCAGCAATGAGAACGTGAGTTAATTAAAATGGCTCAAACTCATTAGTTTTGTATGCAGCAGTTGGCTTAGCAGCAGGCAAATGTAAAGGTGAATTTCCCCCCCAATTATGAGACTGCCCTCCCTAGTCAAGGGACTTTGAGATCAATAGCAACCCCCACCTCCCCACCCACCCACTTCCCCCATCTTCCTCCTAAAGCCATCCCTACTGGATCACTTAGCTTAGCATAGACTGGGGAATCAAAGCTAGGATTTAAATTAAGGTAATATGTACTTCGAATTAAATAGCACATATGTAAAGTGTGCTTGCTATTTTTGTTTGTGGATTAATGTATAATGCCCGCTGAAAGAAGGAGCTTTGATTGAATCAGTTGAGGGAGAAACTCTAAGACCTTAACAGACTTTGCTTCCACTAAATGACACGTGCAGTCCTTCTTCATGAGTTAATGTAAGATCATTACATGCTAGATAGAAAACTCCAATGTATGAACTTGGTGAACCTTGTTTCTTGCTTGTACAAACATCATATATCCCAACTTCGATGATAAACCCAATTTATTAATGTCACCCAGCTTGCAATAAACTGGCTAAGAAATCAGATATAGTATGTAATTATTTATCTCTAACAGACTCATGACTGAAATGTGAAAGATAGAGATTTCATTTTTTTTCAATTTCCTCTCTTCCTGCGTGATTTTTTATAATCTTCCCTTTATTCCCTGTCCACCTTGATCAGTGTGTTGCAAGTTTGGTACCCTGTAACACCTCAGCCAAGTGGCCATCACTCATGTGAACATAGGAAATAGGAGCAGAAGTAGGCCATTCAGTCCCTCGAGCCTGCTCTACCATTCAATAAGATCGTGGCTGATCTGTGTGTGTTTTGAAAGCCACATTCCCATCTACCCCAATAACCTTTGATTCCCTTGCCTAACAAGAATCTATCTACCTCCGCCTTAAAAATATTCGCCGCCTTCTGAAGCAGAGAGTTCAAAAGTCGCATAACCCTCTGAGAGGGTTCTAAAAGGGCAAACCCTAATTTTAAAACAGTGCCCCCTAGTTCTGGACTCACCCACAAGAGGAAACATCCTTTTGACATACACCTTGTCAAGCCATTCAAAATCTAATATACTTCAATCAAATCACCCCTCACTCTTCTAAACTCCAGTGGAAACAAGCCCAGTCTGTCCAACCTTTCCTTGTAAGGCAACCCACTTGTTCCAGATATCAATCTAATAAACCTCCTCTGAATCATGTCCATCCCATTTACATCCTTCCTTAAATAAGGAGACCAAAGCTGCACACGGTATTCGAGATGTGGTCTCACCATTTCCCTGTATAACTGAAGCATAACATTCTTACTTTCATGTTCAATTCCTCTCATAATAAAGGCTGGCATTCCATTAGTCATCTGAATTACTTGCTGTATCTGCACACTAGCTTTTTGTGACTCACGCACTAGAACACCTAGATCTCTCTGCACCTTGGAATTCTGCAGCCCTTCTCCATTTAAGTAATACTCTGCTTTTTCATTCTTCCTGCCAAAGTGAACAACTTCACATTTTCCCACATTATACTCATCTGCCAGATTTTTGCCACTCATTCAACCTATCGATTTCCCTCTGCAACCATCTTATATCCTCTTCATAACATACTCTCCTACCTATCTTTGTGTCATCTACAAATGCAGCCACCATATCTTCACTCCCCTCACCTAAGTTATTGATATAAATTGTAAAAAGTTGAGGCCCCAGCACAGACTCCTGCAGGACTCCACTCCGTCAATCAGAAAAAGAACCATTTATGCATATTTTCTGTTTTCTGCCAGGCGGCCAATCTTCTATCTAAGCTAATATGCTACCCCCTATACATGGGCATTTATTTTCCACAATAACCTTTCAGATGGCACTTTATCAAATGTCTTCTGGAAATCCAAATACAGCACATCTACAGGCTCCCCTTTATCCACATACTCCTTCATAGAACTCCAATACATTGGTTAAACATGATTTCCCTTTCACAAAACCATGCTGACTCTTCCCGATTACCTTGAGTTTCTCTAAGTGCCTAGCTAAACCTCCTTAATGATTGACTCTAACACCTTCTCCATGACAGATGGCAAGTCAATTGGCCTATCATTTCCTGTTTTCTGCCTCCCTCCCTTCTTGAATGGTGGTGGCGGGGTGGGTTCATGTTTGCTGCCTTCCAGTCTGATGGAACCTTTCCCAAATGTAGCGAAGTTTGGAAAATTAACACCAACACATCTACTTCCTCAATAGCCACTTCTTTTAAGATCCTCGGATGAAGCCCATAAGGACCTAGAGATTTGTCAGCCTGCAGCCCCATCAGTTTGCTCAGTACAACTTCCCTAATGATTGTAATTTCACCAAGTTCCTCTCTCCCTTCCACCTCCTGATTTACAGCTATTACCTGAATTTTTTTGTATCTTCCAAAGTGAAGACAGAAGCAAAATATTTGTTCATTTTATATGCCGTTTCCTTATTATCTTCTATTAACTCTGCACTGTCACTGTCTAGAGGACCAACACTCACTTTACTTACCCTTTTCCTTTCTAAATAATTGTGGAAACTCTGGAGATCCATTTTTACATTTCTAGTTAGCCTCCTTGCATACTCTAATTTCTTTCTCCTGATTAACCTTTTAGTTATTCTCTGTTCTTCTTTATATTCAGGCCAATCATCTGACCTGCCATTCATCTTTGCGCAGTTATATGCTTTTTCCTTAAGTTTGATGCTTTCCTTAACTTCTTTAGTTAACCACGGGTGGTGGGTCCTCCTGTTAGAATTTTTTTATATAGTAGGAATATACTTATTCTGAATATCCCCTCTGCTACTACTTCTCTATTGATCTATCCCCTAGCCTAGTATCCCAGTTCGCTTCTGCTAGCTCAACTTTCACGCCCACATCGTTGCCCTTATTTAAGTTTATGTGCAAGTTGTGACTGCGTTTGCAAGCTATTTGACCATGTGGGGCTACAGCCAAACTTAATCTGTCCTGATCCAAAATGTGCTTCCAGAAGGAGTCCCTGAAAAGGACAGGGACAATTACACATTTCCCACTTCCTAACCTAGGAGCACTGAAGTCTATTGTAGAGCCTTTACCATTGCCTGACCTGAAATCACCTCACTCATTACTTGGTCGAGGATTGAATTTAGGCTCTTCCTTCTGTGGCCTTTTATCAAGGAAGCAGTTGTCATGACCCTTGCTGGAAAGTATGAGGGTGTGGATATCAGGTAAAGGAAGAATCAGCTTCAGCAATGATTTCCCCCCAATTCCCCTCACTCCACACAACACAATTTAACACACCTACACCCCCAATAACATCCCCCCCCCCCACCCCACCTCTCCAGGGTAATGCAGCATTCCTAGCAATTGTTCTGGGAAAAGTAGCTTTGGTTTAAGAGCTGCTGGTGCATGCTGTGCAACGTGAGTAACTACCTTTTGGAAATGGAAGCTTGTATGGCTCTCATCCTTTGGGAGGCAAAGCTAATTGAAAGCCTTGACCACAACCCTCGCTCTGGTTCCTGGGCCTTTTCCAAAGGCTGCAAAAGTTTACTAGATCAGTGATATGAATATTGGATTGAAGGCTTGCACTGCCAGCTGTCAGTCTGCCTGCAGCAAGAAAATGGTAGCAGCAGCTGGTCCGTATTCACCTTTGGTTGCACCAAATTACAAGATAATTATAGATGACAAAGGCCATCTGACCCTAATTTTTCCATTATAGAATTCAACTGTTCTCAAATTATTCTTGGATTTTTACCTCCACCACTCAGGATGTCTATTCTACACATGTGAATTTGGGTGCTCCTCCTCTCCCCTAGCAATGGCATGACAGTCTCACATTCTAAAACTGGTGCTGAAGTCGGAGCAGTATCAACAGCAGTATTCCAACAATGTGAGCTATCGCAGTGCAAATTAAACTGTGATTTTTGTTACAGTGACTCTTTGTTCCTCCGTATTTTAAGATCCTTTTGCTCTTTAAAGTCACCTGCAAAGTCCAGCTAAAGAGGACGTTTGACTGCTTTGCCATGTTTATTGTCCACTTCTGGGTGTAGTAGATTACCTCCACCCCCTCCTGCCACCTAACATTAGCAGCATTTGTAATGTGCATAAACACCCTGCCATGCTTCACCTTGGAAACACATATCAAGCTGCACAGGAAGAGAGTGATATTAAACATTCACTGCAGCCAGGGAGGAAAAGCAGGGAACCTCAGCAAATTCTTTCCCCAAATGAGCCCAGAGGTAAAATTCCTTAAAGTTTATTGCCCATCATCTTATTCTTGTGTCTACCCAGATTATAAACCCCTTGACATGCACAGCCTCAGCACAGTTTAATACCACAATCATTAACTTTTATAACTGATAATTATATGGCTGTAAAATATTGTTTGTTGCAAATAAAATCCTAGTAAATGAACAAGCCATAAAGATAAACTAGATTTGAAGTTTTCCTTAAAGGAGCACCAACATCAGGAACTTGAATGCTGTGATGATCATCTATAGCCTAATCCGACTCTCAGCTCTTACCTCCAACCTCCTCTGTCTCAATTCTTATCAATAATATTTCAGCTATTTCTTTCATGAATGTTGCTCTTTTCTTTTTGCTGAATTTCACAAATAAACTGCTCCTTCAATTGAGCTGTGCCTCAGATGATAGTAGTCTTGCCTCTGAGTAATAAGGTTGTGTATTCAAGTCCCACTCCAAAGACTTGCGCATAAAATCTAGGCTGACATTCCAGTGGTGCACCAGGGAATGCTGCACTGTTGAAGGCACCATCTTTTAAACCAAACGTTGAACTCTTGTTTGCTTTCTAAGGTGTACACAATAATGCTATGTGATCTGTTCCGAAAAAGAGCAGGGGAGTTATCCCCAATGTCTCGACCAATAATTACCCCTCAATAATTACAAAAACAGATTAGTCATTATCATATAGTAGTTTGTGGGACCTTACTGTGTGCAAATTGGTTGCCGTGTTTCTTGCAATATAATAGTGACTATATTTCAAAAGCAATTCATTGGTAACAAAGTGCTTTGGAATGTCCAGTGGTCATGAAAGGTGCTATATAAATGCATGTCTTTCTTCTTCTTTCTTTCACTGATATGTTTTATGAGAATGGTAGATTTGCTGTAATAATGAATTTAAGGTTTCCAGGCTAGCGCTTTATGATTGGACAGTCTCTTGAATTTACAAAGAGCTAGAATTCATCAAATTCAGCATGCACTATCACCACTTCACAATAAAAACTGTTATCTCCATTTTAAAATTTATCTTGATCGCTTCTGCAGGCACCATTGAAGCTGCTCCCTAGCCAACCAACAGAATCTGCTGTGATCACATGCATTGGTGATCACCCTTTCGTTTTGGGCTAACATTACACCTCTATTCAATATTCTGACTGGCATAATTGCTAACTTCCACAATTGCCCATCTGAAACCAAGGACCAGTTTAGTTCAAAATACAGAGGCCACAGCCACAAGAGGTGAATTCTAAATCACCCTGGGCATGACTGTCTGAAGCAGACCTTAATCCCATTGTCCTGGAATGTTGCAACTTTCAATCCGGAGACAAACTGCAACAAAGGACTTCATTAGGAAGGAAGGCCACAACAGGACCCTCCAGGAGCATCACTGAAGCAAAGATTTCATCAAATAAAGAGTTCCCATTGACCAATGTACATTGTCTATTAATGTAGTTAATGCCGTAACTACTGCTGCTTCCTGTTCACTCACGTGTGGACTGCAGTGAAGCAGTACATATAGGGAATGGCATTGCCCATGAACAAAAATAAAGTGTCTCTCTTGTAATTGTGTCACTGCTTATCTTGATTCTTTCTCTTTGCTCTCTCTTTCGGTTTGGTTTCCACTTGCTCTGTTTCTCCTATTACTGTTTCTGTTTGCCTACGTGGGAACTGATTGGTTGAAGTAATGTGGTCCTTGGGATCTGATTGGTTGAAGGAAGGGCAATCTCTTATTTTCCAATCTGATTGCTGAAGGAATGCTCTAATACAATGGTGTCACTTCGACACATCCACAAAGGTGCGCGATGTTTAACATTGATGGTGGTAATATTTTTCAGAGCACATCTTATTTTTTTGGTCTCTAATTGTCTATTGAAAAATTATGTGCCCTGGGAATCATTCACAAGACCTGGTTCCCCAATTTCCTGACTTTTGTCTGCAACTAGCAAGATGCCCATCTGAAACCAATATCATAAAATGAATCCTCTTAACTCAATCTTTTTTTCACTTAGTAGCATAAGGAAGCTATGGATAAATGCAGTACCCCAGTGCCACCTGGGCTGAGATTAACTAACTCAGTACAGATCAGGTACCTAACCTGGGACCATGCTGATCAGTATAGTTTAGTTTCACACTAGTCAATATATATACATGCTAAGCTACAAATGCAGCAGTTTATCCTCCCGTATAAATTCTGGAAATGGTTGATAAATGAGAAGGCAAGGAGTTTGAGCAGTTCTTGATATTTTTTCTATATAGATACAATAGCATCTTATATTTATACAATGCTTCATTGGAACATTATAAAGCAAAATTTGACATTGAACCGTATACTGCAATTTTAGAGCAGATGGGCAAAAGCTTGTTTAAAGGAGTAGGCTTTAAGCAAGGTTGGGAAGGAGGAAGGAGAGGTGGAAAGGTATTCCAAAGCTTAGGACCTAGGCAGCTGGAGGCACAACCACCAATCATGGAGCAATTAGAATTGGCGAAGATCAAAAGGCCAG
Source organism: Carcharodon carcharias (assembly GCF_017639515.1). Lineage (NCBI taxonomy): Eukaryota > Metazoa > Chordata > Chondrichthyes > Lamniformes > Lamnidae > Carcharodon > Carcharodon carcharias. Next base: position 208,631,066 of record NC_054467.1, read on the forward strand.
AATTAGGGGAGCACAGATATCTCGGAGGGTTACAAGGCTGGAGGAAATTCCAGAGATAGGGAGGGGCAAGGCCAGGGAGGGATTTAAAAACAAGGATGAGAATTTTAAAATCGAGGCACCACTTAACTTAGAGCCAACATAGGTCAGCAAGCAGAGTGGTCAGGGTTCCAAATAAAACAAGATTTGAGAAATGGGAAGGTTAATTGGGCATTTAACCAATTATGACAGAATTAAACTGCAACATTTTTGTGTTTTCAATTTGCTGCAATTTAATTACACTTCCCATAGTAATTACTTTGTGCAGTATCTCAATGCTGTCGACTCCTGATACAGCACATACATCACATAGTTCACATACCCCAAATTTCTCATCACTAAATTGCTGTGATGAAGATTCCCACAGATGCAAAAAATAATTTCATAACCAGAATCATAAAACACAGGAACTTGTTATCATTTAGCTTTGGTTCATCTGACTACCTATTCACAAGACTTGGTTGAGCATTCATGTAGGTTCAAGTCAGGCAATTTCTCTTGGGCATGAAAGTGATCAGAGTCCTGTTGAGTGTTGCAAATGCCAAAGGTAAGTAAGTTCACCCAATGCCAGTGCATACCAGAAAATTGCCAGCATCGTGTCTGAGATCTTGCGATACATGCTGGCAATAGGTGAGATTATTTTTATACAGTATCTTTATTTGCATTCAGCAAAGTTTATCCAAGAGGCAAAATGCTAAGATTGAATAGTCTGACATCTTAGGACAGTATAGATATCTGAGGTCAGCATATGAATCAGTATCATTTAAACATCAACATGTTAAACTGGAGCAAGTAAGGGGGAAGCAAAGAGACTGAGTCAACTTTTATTCATACTCGCGCACTTTCCAGAAGGAGTGATTTATTATGATTGGGAGCACTGCATCTTCCACCTCTCTAGCCTAGAGCAAGGAGGCCAATTATAATGCCCATCAAAATACCATCCTTCATGGGGGTAGCAAATTCACCACAGGCTAGCATCAAAACTAGAACCTTCCTAGTCTGTGTGACACAGTTACAAACACAGAAGTGTATATAGCTATGAAATCATTGAGGATGCTGTAAGCCATTATGAGAACAAAGTGTTGAACTGTTCATAACAAAACTAACAATCCAGGGACAATTATTAAATAAACACCAATTATTATTAGAAATGTGCAATTATTTACCTGTTGTGACAGTAAAATAGTTTTGAAATAGACGCTTTCCCACTCTTGCGGAACAACAAAGTTGTCTCCCAATTATCCTGAGTTATGCTACCAATCAAGTAAAAACTTCCCTTCGCTCTAAACACCAAGAAGGACACCACAGTTCCCACCACCACTGTCTTTGCAAATGTTGCCAGCCTTTGAACATGTGTAGTAGTCTGAAAAAATTGGGCTGTGGTACTTTGCAAACAACCAAACCCCCCCAGACAGGGGTGAGATTAGGGAGGGATCCAAGGCTTGGATTCAGAAGTTTGTTTTACTGAAGATGAAATTTTATCACAAATCTAGTAATAGCTAATGTATGTGCACTATCTGACCGTGAAGAGGAAAACAAAATAGAATCTCATCTCAAACCCCGATTTTTTTGTGTGCAATTTACATTTTAGAATTTTATGGAGAACCATCTCAAAACCAGATTGGTAACGACTACAGTTAAAGAGAAAGAAAGAAAAGGAGAGAGGTTTGAATTAGAAAAAAATAAACCAAAAGGTAAGTTTAGAGTTCTGAGATAAGCTGCTTTATACACCCTGGGTGGGGCTGAGTGCAACCTGCTGGCAGGAACACTTGTTGGGAACACCCTGGTTGTTGTTCTTCTCACAGTGAGACTGTAACTCTATATATAACCCAACAACATGAGGACAAAGTGACAGACTGAATGGGGCCACACCCCTACAGTACCCTGAAGAAAATGGGAAACTCTTAAATCTTGTATTGTTATTGTTTGTGGCATAAAAACAGCACTGCTGTCTTCAAAGGATTAAAGGGTTAATGTTTAAATGCAGAATGCCCTCACATTACTCGAGTTACACTGGCCACTGCAGAACATCAACCCTAAGTGCCACAACAGCCCAACCGGCCTTTGTCCAAGCAGGTGTCAACTTTCCATTAAAAGCATCTTTCTTTAAAAAGACACAGTTATCAGGTGACTCCGAACAGGGGCCCATCCCCTTCCATTAGGCATGTTCAGTGACCTGCATGAATGTCAAACAATAGCCAGATGTCACTGATAGTTAAACCGGTGACTGGTTTAATTCCAGCAGCCCAACGGCTGGGATCACAATGCTACTCAGCAGTCACAAAACTAGAAAAATGCTGATGCCTTCAAAAAAGAAAGAACTGAGTAGAACAGTGCAAAGGGCTATCAGCAAGCCAGCACAACACATACTCGATAAGTGACTGACAACGGTATAGAGGTTTTGCAAAAATCACACCATTAAAACATAAACCCTCCAAGGCCATTTCTCCCCAGTGCTGACGCAATCCTTTCAGTGGAGCAATGCAAAAATAAAATTGTTATGCTGCACTGAGGCCGGGTGTTGCACTGAGACATTTTTTGGAGACCACACTTAAAGTCTTTCCTAGCACAGTTGGCAAAATAATTGTTTCCACTAAAGCCACAGGCTGTCACTTTTACTGGTTATCAGTAACCCAAGTGATCCACCCATGTTAGCTAGCTATAGAATTTCTCAAACACTCGAATATTATCAAGGACTTAAGATTCGCAAAGTGAGCCTGACCGTATTTCCAGGATGGCGCTCATCAGGGCCACAAAAGTATAGAAGTACACGTAGAGCTAAGGAATTCAAGGAGATTAACCTTTGAATCTTCTGCCTAAGGCATCTTGAAAATTATCCCTTTGCATATTAAAAACAAGTCTCAACTGTTGTCCACACTGCTGCATGGGATCTTCCTCAGCTCTCAAAGAAAGCCAGAAATAAAGTGTAGCACTTACATTAATGTGGCGCAGTGGGGAGCTTCTGTGCCTCTGAGCCAGCAGTTCCAAGCTTGAGTCTCACCCAGGACTTGATGGCCAAGGGAAGTACATACATATTTAATGATTTAGTCTGTGCAAATTCACAGAGCCAGACAATAGCCTTGTCAGTGACTAGATGGAGTTCTCTCAGTCCACCTTCAAGTTTAGACAGCGGACACTCCTTGACAATGTTTGCCATTGTTTGGCCTGCACCACCGCTGCAGCCTGGATGGTCTTGGTGACCCCACTGATATTGGGTGGCTGCACAGAGGCCTTGCACAGTCCGCAAATGGTTTAAAAGGACCTATCATTGCCATGGGAGATCAAAGCTGGGGTCTATGGTGGTTTCTGGTAGATGTTTTCTCCTGCCAAACTTCCTGCCATAGGTCATCATCTGTTACTCCTCATTGTGGTGGGTTTAACCAAATGGGGTGGCGTGAGGAAAGGCATACTGCTGGTGGTTTGAAGAGGTTATTGAATAAGGACAGGCTAGGGTTGAAGTAGACTTTATCCAGTCATATGCCTGTTGCAATTACCCTCCTCATTCGGGGGTGTGGGGGGGAGGGGGTTTGGGGGGCAATGTTGCTCAGGACTGGGAGCCAGAGGAGGTAAGTTGAACATCAATAAGTTTGGTGTGGGCAGATTGGTATCATACTGGGGCACTGTATTCTGAAGTTGAGTATGTGATGGCAAGAGCAGGGGTTCTTAGGGGGCATTCATAATGCAGCCAGACAGGTTGATTATCAGCCTGCAAATCCTTCCAACTTAAGTCAAGGTGGTAAGAGGGGGAGAGATCCCTGATGAGCCATGTGACAGAAAGAAAGTTGGAGCATATATCATCACTATCCAAAGCTTCAAAATGTAACATGCATGTAAAAGTGCATGTTGCCACAGTAACTTGGACTCCCTGGGATATCTGTAACACACCACTATCACTTATATTACTGGACTAGAAATCCTGAGGTCTAGATGAAAAATACAGAGAATCTCATGAAAATCTAAGAATTGCATGAGGGCAGTTTGAAGGTTTCTATTCAGTTTTTTACAAAAAAATGCTAGTAAACATAAAATACATGAAGTTGCTGGGTTGTCATCGAAGTCCAACTGGTTCACTAATATCTTTGAGGGAAAGAATGCAGCCCTTTGTACCCATTCGGACCAGTATCTGATTCCAGTCCCACCCCAACATGGCTAACTATCTGAAGTAGTCCATGTCCAAATGCAGTAAGACCTGGACAATATCCAGGCTTGGGCTGACAAGTGGCAAGTAACATTCGCACCACACAAGTGTCAGGCAATGACCATCTCCAACAAAAGAGAATCCAATCATCACCCCTTGATGTTCAATGGCATTACTGAATCCCTCACTATCAACATCCTGAAACTGAACTGCACAAGCCACATAAATACTGTGGCTACATGAGCAGGTCAGAGGCTAGGAAACCTGCAATGAGTAACTCACCTCCTGACTCCCCACAGCCTGTCCATCATCTGCAAGGCACAAGTCAGGAGTGTGATGGAATACTCCTCACTTGCCTGGATGAGTGCAGCTCCCACGATACTCAAGAAACTTGACATCGCCCAGGACAAAGCAGCCCCCTTGATTGGCACCACATCCACAAACTTTCACTCTCTCCACCACCGACGCACACCAGCAGCAGTGTGTACCATCTACAAGATACACTGCAGGAATTCACCAAGGCTCCTTTGGCAGCACCTTCCAAACCCATGACCGCTATCACCTAGAAGGACAAGGGCAGCAGATAGATGGGAACATCAACACCTGCAAGCCACTCACCATCCTGACTTGGAAATACATCACTGATCCTTCACTGTTGTTGGGTCAAAATCCTGGAACTAACTTCCTAACAGCACTGTGGGTATACCTGCCCCACATGGACTGCAGCAGTTCAAGAAGGCAGCTCACCACCGCGTTCTCAAGGGCAACTTGTGAGGGACGATAAATGCTGACCCAGCCAGCGAAGCCCACATCCACTGAATGAATAAAAAAAAAATTCTCTTAAGTTGTCTAGGAAGGCACTAATTTGTATGAAGCTGCTACTCAGGGATTTGAGTAGAACAGGGAGGATCCACAGGGAGGATCAATAAATACCAGCCTTGCCAGGGCCAACAACATCCCAAGCAACAATAAATTGCTGGAAATCATGACTTTTAAACAATTGAACATGCAGTGGAGAGCATCAATGCCTCTGAGCCACAAGTTCCAGGTTTAAGTCCCTCCCCAGGACCTGATGGCTAAGGAGGGTGTGTTTATTTATTTAGTATGTGTATTGTCACAGAGCCAAGCAATTGCCTTGTCAGTGACTAGATGGAGTTCTTTTAACCCACCTTCAAGCTTAGTCAGTGGACACTCTTCAACAATGTGAGTCATTGTTAAGACTGTAACACAACTGCAGCCTGGATCGTCTTGGTGACCCCAGGTGCAAAGGCAGAAAAGGAGAGCATGCGAAGGTGTATTTAGGGAGGAGATGGCAAAATTAGGGCCAATAGAGCTTAAAAGTGAAGATCAAGATTGCAACCTATTAACTATAGGATCAGCAGCGTAATTTCAGAGGCCTAAGGGCAGATCACCTTCCTGGTTTATCAACTAGACAGTGACAAACCTGCATTTATTGCCCATCCATAGCCCTGACAAGGTAGTATTTGAGTTAATGTTCTCACGATGAGGTAAGAAGGGGAGATTGCATAGTGGTATTGTCACTGGACTGGTGTTCCAGAGACCCAGGGTAATACTCTGGGAATCTGGGTTTGAATTCCACCATGGCAAATTAAAAGTCTAATGATAACCATGAAACCATTGTCGATTGTCATAAAAACCCATCTGGTTCACTAATGACCTTTAGGGGAGGAAATCTGCTGTCCTTACCTGGTCTGGTCTACATATGACTCCAGACCCATGGCAATGTGGTTGACTCTTAAAAATGCTCTGAACAAGGGCAAAAAGAGATGAATACATCCCAAGAACGAATTAAAAAATAAATTCTAGGATTTTGAACCATACGCAATATAGGGAATAGCAATATAAGCCCAAGTCAGAATGCTATGTGATCTGGAGGGCATTTTTGAACTGATAGTGTTCCCATGATCTGGCAGTTCATTCTGGTGGTGGAGGTTGCAGAGCCAGGAAGTGCTGTCAAAATAAACCTGGTGCATTGTTGAAATACATCCTGCAGAGAGTGCATATTGCTGCCGCAATACATTGATGGACAGTGTTATAAAATGCCTTTCCAGGATGTCAGCCTGACATCACTAGAAAGGAAACGTGTAATATGAACCTGTCTTAGTTTCACTTTTGCTTTGAGTAGAGCTCACTCACAGCTCTGATGTCTTCAAGCTGTATACTTATGTACATGTACTTATGTACCTAAATCTTAATAAATGAACCCACAATGTGTTTACCCAATCCCTTATGAGTGATTGGTGCCTTGTGCCTTGTACGGTAAATAAATCCAAGATATTTTATAATTATAATAACACGACATGGTGGTCAGCAGTGGTAAGACAGGTGGCAGCAAGATTAAGTACAACATGGTGAACAGACTTAGATTGTGCTGCATGGCATGTGAAGACCCTTGACGTTTTGGTCAGGTGGCAACAAAGTCGCAGCATCGGAGACAGTTGAAAACGCAGCATGGTGACTGCGAGGAAAAGCTTTGGAGAAACAGCACCAAGCTAGTGCTCAAATAAAAAGCTGGTAACAGACAAATCCCTCGTGGTGAGACTGCAGTGCTTAACCTGTCAGTTCTGTGAATAGGACAGGGTGTTGAGAGGGCCAGCAACGGGTTAGCTTAGTTGGGGAAGGCAAGTGACCAGGATGTGGGCCGGATCAATAGTGAGCAAGAGAGAAACTAACAAAAAAAACCATCAGAAAAATTGGGCCAGACAAGGTTGTGATTATAAAGGGTGGCTTCGGGAGTTGCTCGACAATAATTGAATAAAAAGCAAATGCACCATTACTACCTGGTGTGTTCCTGCCATAACTCATCTTCGAGCTTCGGAAAAGCGTATGAAAGCGGCTACAGCAACTCTCATCCCAGATACTACAGAAGAAGGAAGGTCAGAGGGACACTGGCAGAATGTCCACAGAATTCCCCAGTTTGAATTGGGTTGTAGCTGACCCACTATCCAAGCTCAACAAGTTTAAGCAGTGAACAGAGCTCTGCTTTCTTGATTCAGGTGGGTCTAAGCCAGACAAGTGAGACATAAAAATTCATCCTGCAATTGGGAATGAAGGTCCACACAGGCTTAATATATCAGGATCGACACAAGAAGATCTAAAGGATCCCAAAAAGGTATGGGGGAGGATTTTACAATGACCAAGCGGACGCGCATCCAACCTGATCAGACATGAAATTCTGTGAGATGACATCGGGTAAGCGACAAATTTCAGTTGGCATGGGCACGCAAAAGTCGGAAGCACACCCGACAATTAAGAGGGTAATTAAGCCCATTAACGGAGCAATTGACTCTGACTTTTCTTGGGCGGGATGAGGTTTCCGTTATGAAATAAAATAAAAATAAAAATCTGTGGGCAGCATTTTTATCATCTATATTTTCAGTTGCCTGATTCTGACGCTTGGACATTTTATCCTGCTTTTTGAAACATTATTTGATGGTTTTGGGGTCAGCAGCTCTCTGCCTTCAGGGAGCTTTCTCTCAGCGCTCGCCCACCCCAACATTGACATCATTGCCCACCCTCTTCCCATCCCTACCCCAGCAGTGCTGAGCTTTTCACTGAGCATTTCCTGCTGCTTGACCATTAATTGGCCAGCCAGCGTGAAGTCGCAGGAGGGGGCTGATTGCAGTTGGCGATCCGTTTCCCAGCCGATCCCAGGCCCACTGATCGCGCCTGCTGAGCTAAAAGTTCAGGCCACGGATTACATTGGAAAACCAGTTCAGAATCAGGTTAAATTTCCATATTCATCGGCTAGAGTTTGTGTCTTTTGCCAACAACCTAAAAAACCCAAAGTGCACTTCATCAACAGATGCAGAGAAATGGGTATGTGCTTTGATTTTTCAACTGTAGAGCTAGCAGACACAGTTTTGAGTTGGTGATCGCATCCACTTCCATAGAAGTATTCCAGAAAGATCTGCTAGACAAGCCCAAAACGTATAGCATCGAAGAGCTAGGCAAGGAAACTGTTCACTCTCAACAGATGAATCAGTGCTCCTCCATGTTGAACACCACGTGGAGGATGCACTGAGGGTGGCAAGGGCGCAGAATGTACTCTGGGTGTACACAACCTGCAACCTCATGGCCCGTCTTATACCCACTCTATTATTACCACCAATCAACCCTGGTTCAATGAAGAGTGTAGCAGCAGCACTAGGCATACCTAAAAATGAGGTGTCAACCTGGTGAAGCTATAGCACAGGAATACTTGCGTGCCAAACAGCATAAGCAGCAGGTGATAGACAGAGCTAAGCAATTCCACAACTAACAGATCAGATCTAAGCTCTGTAGTCTTGCCACATCCAGTTGTGCCATGCCCCTAGCCAAGCTGCTTCAGTGAAAAATTACCCAGGTATGTCCTATACACAAGAAACAGGACAAATCCAACCCAGTCAATTACCCCCCATCTGTCTACTCTCGATCATCAGTAAAGCGATGGGAGGGGTCATCAACAGTGCTATCAAGTAGCAGTTGCTTAGCAATAACCTGCTCACTGACATTCAGTTTGGGATCTGCCAGGGCCACTCAGCTCCTGAACTCATTACAGCCTTGGTTCAAACATGGACAGAAGAGCTGAATTCCAGGGGTGAGGGGAAAGTGATGTTACTTCATATCAATGCAGCATTTGGCCATGTGGGGCATCAAGGAGCCCTAGCAAAACTGGAGTCAATGGGAATCAGGGGGAAAACTCTCCGCTGGTTGGAGTCATATCTACCATGAAGGAAGATGGCTGTGGTTGTTGGAGGTCAATCATCTCAGTTCCAGGACATCACTGCAGGAGTTCCTCAGGGTAGTGTCCTAGGCCCAACAGTCTTCAGCTGCTTCAACAATGGCCTTCCTTCCATCATAATATCAGAAGCAGGGATGTTCACTGGTGATTATACAATGTTCAGCACCATTCGAGATCCCTCTGATACTGAAGCAGTCCATGTCCAAAAGTAGCAAGACTTGGACAATATCCAGGCTTGTGCTGACAAGTGGCAAGTTACATTCACGCCACACAAGTGCCAGCAGAATAGAATCTAACCATTGCCCCTTGACATCCAATGGCATTACCACTATTGAATTCCCAATTCGCAACATTCTGGGGGTTACCATTGACTAGAAACTGAACTGGACTAGCCATATAGATACAAGTGGTTACAAGAGCAGGTCAGATGCTAGGAATCCTGTGGCAAGTAACTCACCTCCTGACTCTCCAAAGCCTGTCCATCATCTACAAGGCACAAGTCAGGAGTATGATGGAATACTCCCCACTTGCCTGAACGATTGCTGCTCCAACAACAATCAAGAAGCTTGACACCATCCAGGACAAAGCAACCTGCTTGATTGGCACCCCATCCACAAACATTCACTCCTCCACCTCCAACACACAGTGGCAACAGTGTGTACCACCTACATGATGCACTACAGAAACTCACCAAGGCTCCTCCGACAGCACCTTCCAAACCCACAACTACTATCATCTGGAAGGACAAGGGCAGCCAACACATGCGAACACCATCACCTGAAAGTCTCCCTCCAAGACACACACCATCCTGACTTGGAAATATATCACTTTTCCTTCTCTGTCACTGGGTCAAAATCCTGGAACTTCCTCCCTAACATCACTGTGGGTGTACCTACTGCAGCAATTCAAGGCGGCGGCTCACTACCCACCCTCTCAAGGTCAACTAGGGATGGGCAATAAATGCTGACCCAGTCAGAGATGTCCACATCTCCTGAACAAATAACAAAAAGCTATTCAAATGTAGATGTAAGTATGAAGTGAACCTTGCTAGTCAACAAAGCTTACAAGTCCTAAGCAATCCTAATTGCTGACACTCACTGGACCACCCAAACCTAGCAAGACATGTGGAAGGTGTGACCTTGTAGATGCACCAAGGAAATGCTCAGCATTCCATTAAATCTGCAAGGCATGTGGCAGAAAGTGCCATTGGCAGTGGCAATGAACTAGAGCAAAGGCTGATGCAGCTACAAAGTGCCATGAACTGATCTAAACAGCCCATACACAATGGTACCTTCAAGCAATTAGAATGACCATCCAGTATGCCATCAGAAACAGAAACATGAGGTGATTGACAAACTAGAAAATGGCCATGATGTACATGATGAGACAAAGAGCAGTGAACGCATTTCATACTGTCAATCTCATGGAAAACAAAGATATCATCACACCATCCTAAGTGCTCGTCAAGGTTCAAATTATCTGACCTAAAAAAGTTTATATCTATTCATTATAGGCCAAGATTGACACAGGGGCAAGCTAATCTGCAAATTCTAAAAGTCAGGTATTCGCAGGTATGGCAAAACTTGCTGCTATGAAACTTGCAGCATACAATGGATCACTAATTCCATGTGCAGGGTCCATAGATCTGGACTGCACGTACAATAAATCCTCCCTTGGGTGTCAAAGATATTCTACATCATGGAAACTAAAGGCCCAAATATTGCAGATCTACCAGCATATCGGGGCATCACATTAGTAACAATCATTGGAATCTGTCAGACATCACAAGGCAGATCAACCTCTGGGACTACACCAATCACTTCAGTTCTTGACCTAACATCAAAATACCCATAATGTTTCAACAAAATTGGCAGTTTCAAGGGACCTGCAACATTACACTTGAAGGAGAGTGCAAGTCTGATGTAAGTGCAGCATCCACATTAATAACAAATTGAAGATTGAACTGGAGAAAATGGAGAAAGATGGAATTATTAGAAGAGTACAAGAGCATGCAGATTGGTGCAGCTCAATCATGTCATAAAGAAGAACATACCATTGTGAGTGTGTCTCGATTCATGATGCTCAAATGTAGCTTTGAAATGTTGTCCTTACAAAATATCCACATTAGAAAAGGTAAATCGGAGAGCTGCAGGTGCAAAATTCTTCTCGAAGCTTGATGCCAAGAATGGCTATTGGTCAGTACATCTCGCGGAGAAGTCCCAAAAGCTTACTACATTTTGTACCGCATTTGGATGATACTCATAGTCTCATAGACACCCACAGCACAGAAGGAGGCCATTCAGCCCATCATGTCCACACCAGTCAACTAATCCCATTTTCCAGCACTTGGCCCATAGCCCTGGAGGCTGCGGCAATGCAAGTGAATATCTAAATGCTTCTTAAATGTTACGAGAGTTTCAGACTCAACCACCCTTTCAGGCAGTAATTTCCAGACTCCCACCACCCTCTGGGTGAAAAAATTTCACCTCAACTCCCCTCTTAGCCTTTCACCTCTTATCTTAAATCTATGTCCCCTGGTTATTGACCCCTCTACTAATGGATATTGTTTTCAACAATTTCCTTTTGGGCTCTCTGTTAGCAAGGATCTCTTTCAAGCTCACCTAGACTGCATTACATGCACTTTGCCAGGACGTGTCTGTACCACAGATGATATTGCTATTGTGGGAAAAACAAAGTAAGAACACAGCCATAATCTGCATTTATTAATGCAAGTGGCACATAATGAAGGAATGGTGTTCAACAGTCTGAAATGGGACACCAACGTGCAGCAGATCAATTTCTTCGGTTCTATTATTTCAGTGTTAGCATATATCCCGAGGCAAGTAAAATAGAGAATATTAAGGCCTTGCCAACACCACTAGGTAAGGACGATCTTTGAAGATGTCTGGGTCTCTTTCATTTCTTGTCTCCATACATAGCCAATTTTGCTCAAAAATCGTCATTGCCAAGGTAATTGTTGAGAAACCATGTATCTTTCCTATGGTGCAAATGCCACTAATAGCTCTTCAAAGCCCTGAAACAGCCATTATCAGGAGCATCGACTTTGCAATTTTACGATCCTAGGGAGACAACTACCCTGGAGATGGATCCCTCACAGAAAGGTCTGGGAGCATGCATTCTACAAAAAGGTAAACCAATTGCACTTGCTTCAATATCTCTGTCCGTAATGCAAAGCAACTGTTCCAACAATGAGTGGGAAACATTAACTTGAGTGTTTGGAATGACACGTTCTCATATAGGCATAAGATTTGTAGTAGAGACTGACCACAAGCCACTGGAGATGATTTGGCAAAAACCATTGACCAGTGTACTGCTAAGATTGCAACATCCCTTGATAAAAATTCAGGGTTACGACTGTGAGGTTAGGTAAACCAATGGTCACATCACATACACCTAGCAAATTGCCTAACCCAGCAAAAAACAGGTGTTCTCCAAATTGATCTGGTACATTTTGCACAAGGCAAAGCTACAAGAAGAAATGGTGGAAGATTCTACACTAGATAAACTGTGGAAAACCATTTTGGCCTTATCTGAATGAACTAGACATCTCCCAGGGAGTCATTTTTAAAAGCAGGCAGGTCACCACCACACCGGAATCTTTATGACCTGATATTCTTCAACAACTTCATCAATCACACATGGGCATAGGTCAGGCGAGAAGACTAGCAACAGAAACAGACTATTGGCCAGGTATGACATTGAAGTTGGTATCAAGAAGTGAGAGACATGTCAAGAGCATATGCCAAGTCAGCACAAAGAACCACTGATTCCGCATGAGGTTCCTACCCACCATTAGTCCAAAATCACATCCAACCTCTTTCATGTGCATGGTACTGACTTTATCGTCATCGTCGACTACTTTACAAGTGCCCCATTATTCGACAATTGCACAATATGGAAAGCACAACTGTTGCGCACATTCTAAGTGCTATTTTCAGTTTATTCGGTGTGCCTGGAGAGATCATTACGGATAATAGTCCGCATTTTATTGATAAGCCACTTCAAGATACGTGTGAGAAGTGGAATATCAATACCACTACTTCGTCTCCTCATTACCATAGATCTAAAGGCCTAGCTGAACAAATGATCTGCACGTTGAAAACCCCTATTCTTCAAACGTAGACAGACCAAGCAAGACGTACACATAGCAATGTTACATCTAGAGCATCACCGTTAATTGCAACTATTCCATCACCAGCAGAGCTCACGTTTGGCAGACCAGTGCCTAACAATTTACCTACTCTTTCCCATTCTACTCTCTAATAACTAGTGAGCAACTACAAAAGATGATGACCAACATACACGTTAAAAATGCAGGTACAGAATTGCCAAGTTTACAGTAGGGACAACAAGTTCTCATCCAGGATCAAAGAGAAGGTATGCAGCAGCCATTCGAGGTGAAAAGGGTTTGTTCAGAACTAAGGTCCTACGAAGTCATTACACACAAAGGCGCAAATGTGAAGTGTAACCAAGGGCAAATCAGATCCATTCCAGCTCCTCAACCACCACACTGCACCTTGGGCAAAATCTCAAATGCAACCAGGAGCAACATCCAAGAAGGACAATCCCACTGATCACTGTGAACAATTAAAGAAACCTCCAGATAAAGTTACCATTACAAGATCTGGGCACTACAGCAGGTTACCTCTATGCTTTACAGACTCATAAATTCACCAGTTCTATGCACTTATGTGATGGTAACCAAACATGAGCATATATTGTAAACAGTTATACTTCTTTGTAAGGGGAGAAAGTATCTTTAAAAAGAAAGGGGGAGTTGTAATATGCCTTTAAGGGATATCAACATGACATCACTAGATGGGAAATGTGTCACGTGATCCAGTCTTAGTTTTACTTTTGCTTTGAGCAAAGCACACACACAGCTCTGATGTCTTCAAGCTTTATACCTATACAACTGTTCTCATGTGCCTAGTCTTAATAAATGAACCGACATCGTGTTTACACAATCCCTTATGAGTGATTAGTGCCTTGTGCCTTATCCAGTAAATAAGACCAAGATATTATATCATTGTAATAATACGACACACAGGGCAGATATTGGATAGGATTTTTCCTTTGGCTTTGGTACCCCAACACTGGGACAAAATGGGGGTCTCAGGCTACATCTGCCAGGAGACAGACCGGAGAGATATTTTTACTAGAGGTTACCTCCTTATTATCCACCTCCTTGCTTGCTGGAAAAGTCAGGACTCCCAACGATGCTGACTCAATTAGGTCTGTCAGCTCTAGAGCTTCAGCAGCTCCACTAGGAGAGATGGGTATTGCTGAGGCAGGTAGGAGACCTCGAGGGCACCTTGACATGGAGAACCTCCCCGCCTAGTTGGTTGGGGCCATCGGGAGGTCCACTGATGCCTGCTCAACCCCCCTCTTCCCCTTAGCCACCCAAAACTACCTCCATAAAGCCCCTTTCTCCAATGGTGGAAAGTCACCTGATGGGGTCTCCCTCTTTTTTCCAGATCCGCATACCCCGCCCCTCTCCAAAACTGCCGCTCTGGCCAGGAAAATTCTGTTCATTGAATATAGTGGCAGTAGTACCAATGAAATGGACTGCTCTGTGCTAAATTATGTCAAGCTTTTTAAGTTGTTGTAGCCATCCAGATGAGTGGTGAGTAATCCATCACACTTCTAATGTAAGCATTGCAGAAGGTGGAAAGGCTTGGAGAGGTCAGGAGGTCACATCTTGTCACCACGTGTGGATATAATGGTCTGATTAGCTTCTAGCAAATGGTGACCTCAGGACGCTGATGATAGGGTATTGGCATTTTTTGGTGCTGTTGTATGCCATGAATGGATTGAGGGAGGTTATATTTTGCCATCTGACTGCTTTAGCTAAAATAAATCTGCACATAATTTATGAGTTTATGTAGGAATGTGGGAATGTATTTGGAGGTACCTTAATCCTGACATCCACACACAAGTTTTTTTTTCAAATGGAGATCAATGGGCAATGATCTGAAGCAGAAAACCTGGCAACAGATCAGCCATGATCTTATTGAATGGCGGAGCAGCCTCAAGGGGCCAAGTGGCCTACTCTTGCTTCTAATTCATATGTTCGCACGTTCGTATGTGCATAACTTCAGCTTTTATCTCTTTAAGCAGCTGTCACTATTATTTCTCATTGCATAAGATATATCTGCAACATCAAGTGGCAGGACAAAATTCCTAACACCTAGGTACTTGCAAGGTGCCACATAACTGGGATCAAGAGCACGCTCATCAGAGCTCAGCTTCATTGGGTTGGCATGTGCTTCAAATAAGGATTCCCACATACCAAAGGCAGTATTCTACCTTGTTAAGAGACCAAAACTCTACACAGTAATCTAGGTGCGGACTCACCAATTCTCTGTACAGTTGTAGCAAGGCTTCCATACTTTTATTCTCTATCCTGCTTGCTTCAGTTGTACAGGGCACTGGTGAGACCACATCTGGAGTATTGTGTACAATACTGGTCTCCTTATTTAAGAAAGATGTAAATGCATTAGAAGCAGTTTAGAGAAGGTTTACTATACTAATCCCAAGAATGGGTTGTCTTATGAGGAAAGGTTGGACAAGTTAGACTTGTATCCACTGGAATTTAGAAGAGTAAGAGGTGACTTAATTGAAACCTTTAAGATCCTGAGGAGTCTTGTCAGGGTGAATGTGGAGAGGATGCTTCTGCCTTCTGAAGAGCAGAGGGCAAAATAGAAGCTGGGGAAGGAGACCATCTCTGAAGACTGGTTACTTACCCAGAGAGCAAAGGCATGATAAGAATCACTGCAATATATTTCACATGGGTTTTCCCACTATAAATGCTCATAACTTCTGTTCAGAGTTTCCCCATAATCACAGGCTGAAGTTGGAAACTCACAATGTGTGTACTGAGGATATTGAAACATTGAAATCAAAAAACCTGGCCTATTGACGTCACTCATTCCTCAGGACTGAGGCCACCCAGCCTAGCTACACAATTCACTTATGTTTCTCAGCCCCCACCACCACCCCACAAACCACTGTGACAGCGACATGGCTCTCTTCTCCAGATCCCACCTTTCCCAGGCCCCTGATCTTCTGACACTTTATTATCCTTTTGAGCATCTTATCCTCTCTCTTCACCTTTGAGGTTCTTATTCTCAAGAGACAGTGGCATTGTGGTAATATCACTGGATCAGAAACCCAGGTTAATGCTCTGGAGCACAGGGGTCAAATCCCAACATGCCAGCTTGTGGAATTTAAATACAATTAATTAAAAAAAGTCAGGAATTGAAAGCTCATTTCAGGAATGGTGACCATGAAACAATCATCAATTGCTGTTAAAACCTATTTGGTTCACTAATGTCGCTTTAGGGAAGGAAACATTCCACCCCTACCTGGCCTACATGTGACTCCAGATGTATAGCAATATGGCTGACTCATAACTACCCTCTGAAATGGTGTGGCAAGCCAGTCAGCTCAAGGGCAATTAGGGATGGGAAACAAATGCTGGCCTTGCCAGTGACATCCACATCCCATGAATAAACTAAAAATAAATTCTTCATCATCCTGCCAAGTATCAAAGTAACTTGCTTGAAGTCAATCACCTCAATTCTCTCTGCTATACTGAGCAATTCATTCTTACTGAGTTTAACATTCATCTAGTGTTCCATGATTAAATCTCTTCTGATTTCTCTGTCTTCCTCTTATCACTCACTTCATCCCACTCATCAATTCCACACCCACCAACTATGACAACACCAACCCACAAGACCTTGCCACTTCCAAGGTTTTGATGACTTCCTCAATGAACTCAGCATTTACCAGTATCCCACCTTAGCCAGAGTTATTGTGAATACTTGACTAGGGAAAGCTTCAAAGTTGAACTTGATTTCTTCACACTGTTCATCCAACACACATGCACTTTCTAGGGATTGGGTCAGAAGGAGGTCACTGGATAGAGATCAGAAGCAAGGAACTTAACTGATTTTTTCCCCTCTTCCTTGTTTAAGTTTAGAACATACCTCGCACAGTCCTGACTGAGTTCAGGTAACTCACCACTGACAAAGGATCAAAGCTGGAACCTTTACATCCTGTAACCCTCACTACTCCATGAGAAAACAAGTGGACCACAGCCATCGGGAAGTTTATTAGTCACTTTAAAAGTGTCTTTTCTTTAGTCTGTGCTCCCACCTTTGGTATCTTTGAAAAACAATTTTCAATTCGTAATTTTGAAACCTAAAGCCTGCAAGGCCTCAACGGCTACAAACAATGGCAAGAACTTGTCAGGCCATTCATCTGTGGTTTATAATTGCAATATCAATAAAAATTACACAAGCGACAGGACACAATAAATAGCCAATGTAAGCACCCTGTACAGCAGCAGTACTCAAAGCAACGTTATTATTCACACCAATAAGAACCTTCTAGAACTGCATAGTTATGCAAATGTAGCTTATTGGCTTAATCTCACTGACGACATGGTTTCTGTAGAGCTGCAGTACAGTGGCTTCTTTATCTCATTATAAAGCTACAGTTACATCATTACAATATGCTTTTGTAGAGGACAAAGGGATATAAATTTGATCAAATAGAGCACCAATGGAAGGCCTGTATGAAAAAGCGAGACAGGGAAGATGTAGAAATAATGAATAAGCATAACAGGGGCAAAGATCTTTTGGGCTCTTGCTTCAAAGCCACAGTGATGAACCCATGGACTTTGCAAGAGACAAGTGATTTTCATAGACATAATTAGCTGTCATATTTTGTTAATTGCCCACTTAATTGTTGGCGGGCATCCTGGCTGTTGCGCACGCCCGCCGAGTGAAATATTGATTGAGAGCACAATAACTTCGGGACCCTCGCCCGATTCCATCTCATGCTATCTCACATCCATTCAGGTCATGCACATGCCTGGCCACAGGACACAAAATTCTGGCCATGGATAAGTTATTGCCATAGTATAGAGATGTATGCTGCAAAGTCCCAGATTCTGTCACTGATCTGCTCTGAATTTGGTCCTCTCGGATGGAATGATAGTAGGCCTGGTAGAGTTGACTTCAACAACATAAGGATGGGAATAAAGTTAGCCAGGATTCCCACTTCTGATTACTGCCTAGTAACTCCCAGATCAAAGTGTGCACTTGATTATCAGTGAAAGTCAGGGTTGGGTTTGGGGCACAGTCAGCCAATGTCTGTGGTCATTTGGGCAAGATACTGGAGTAGTGTCTAGGCATCAGAACAGTGGGCACAGCTGTTTTGACTCAACCTGATACCAGAAAGGGTGCAGCTGAAAATGGGTGCTGCACCCTCAGAAATCAAGTTCATTGAAGATGAGGACCTGCAGCCTGCACTGCAAGAGCAGGGTGCCAGGCATCAGGAAACCAGAAAAGAGGGGTGAGGGGTATGAAGGAGAAGGAGACAGTACCCTGAGGAGCTACAGGCAGAGACAAAGATACCTGTAGATGACTGAGAACCAGCCCAAAGGAGACGGCAACTCTCTAGACAGATGGTCACAGATATTTGTATCCTCTTCAGTGCTGACATGTGTAGCATCTCACAGGCCATTGCACACTGTTGCAACACCTAGGTGACATGATCTTTGCCCATGCTGTACAACACAACAGACTGAACAACTAATGGGGCATCATCGCAGACTCAGAGGGCACTGGGTCCTGTGTCTGGACTGGTCATGTCCTCCAATACTTTCCTGCAAAAGTCTTGGTCATTGTGTTGGTCTGCTGCACTCACCATAACAGCTCTCCAGAGTGGTGTAGACCTTGACGGCAGTGAGACCACAGTTCATCGTGGGAGGAACAAGAGCAGGAAGTAAGAGGGGAGGAGGAATTGGAAGAAAAGGGAGATGGCACTCCTGCTGC
This sequence comes from Carcharodon carcharias, assembly GCF_017639515.1. Taxonomy (NCBI): domain Eukaryota; kingdom Metazoa; phylum Chordata; class Chondrichthyes; order Lamniformes; family Lamnidae; genus Carcharodon; species Carcharodon carcharias. The sequence continues at coordinate 208,649,853 of NC_054467.1, forward strand.
AGGATGAGGTGGCCTTCTACTGCCACCCTCCAATAAAAGGACCTCTCTCCTCTTCCTCATGGGTGCCTGGCCCCCAGCTCCCTGGGCTGTAGTGGGAGATTTTGACCCAAACACAGATCTCTCCTTCAGGACAACCGGCAGCCTCAGTGATGGCTGCTTTGGGTATCTAAATGAGTCCCACACTTCACCTGAGCCACCTCCACTGCTGCCCTCATTGGCTCTAATTGGACAGGAAACCCATCTCCACATCAATTAAGAACTCACCCCGCCTTGAAAATCTGAACGTCAGCCAGTTTTCCACCAGAGACAGGTTTCTCACACAGAAACAGACCAAACTCCTGTTTCCTGTCTCCGTAACACGTCCAGAACACTTAAAAGAACTGCCTTACAGATAGCCCCACTGCTAAATTGGTATGCTGTGCACCCATTTTAAATCCAAAAAACAGACGGAATGCACACCAACTTTCCAGACATATGTTTGAGAGTGAGCTCTATTTTAGGCAGTGACAGCTGAATTTTCCAGTGAAGCATTGGATAGAAGCTTTCTACCACAAAGTTGATCACATTTTCCCAATTTTCTCCCCTCCTCAATTGACCGCATTGACTTCTTGCTGATTATGGTTCTGTGGCAACCAGTGTCATTTGGTACCTCATCCAAATGGTCATTCTCCTTCCATGAGCCTTAATTGTTAATGTGAGCAGTTTATACAAAAATGGGAAGCATCAACCACAAAAATGATCCTGCCCTCATCAGCAGTAAACACACACATTTCTAGAATAAGTTGCCAAATAGTAGCATAGAAAGGGAATCAAGGCTGCTTCCCTCCCTCCCCCTATACCATACTAACCCATGGCACAAAGACCAATTGTAACCTTAGGTTTAGTCCAACAATTTAGAGATTAAACCAGAGACCTGCTCAGCAATTCTCCAGATGGCTCCACACACATCAATTAGTTCTTAGCCATGCCAGGAGCAACAGCTGGTGTACCTAATAATGAGGTGCTACAGTACAGGGAAACATGCATGCGATACAGCAGAAGCAGCTGTATAGTCATGAATAATAGTGAACAATTAATCAAATAACTGGAGGAGCAGGTTCCATAAACATCCCCTGAGTCCAGCAAGTGAGTGCAAAAGACAAGGCTGAAACATATGGAATCATTTTTAGCCAGAAGTGCTGAGCAAATGATCCATCTCGGCCTTCACTTGAGGTCCTGACCATCAAAAAATCCAGTCTCCAATCATCGAATTCACTCCATGCAATATCAAGAAATGGTTGAGTACACTAAAAACAGCAAAGGCCATGGGCCCCAACAACATTCCAGCTGTTGTGCTGAACAAACCATGCATATAGGAAAGTTGTTCCAATACAGCTAAAGCACTGGTGTCTATCTGACAAAATGAAAAATTGCCCGGATGAACCCTGTCCACAAAAAGCAGGACAAATCCAATCTAGCCAATTACCACCTCATCAGTCTACTCTCAGTCAGCAAAATGATGGAAGGTGTCGTCGACAGTGCTATCAAGTGGTGCTTACTCAGCAATGGCCAGCCCGCCGATGCCCAGTTTGGGTTCTGCCAGACTTCATTACAACCTTGGTCCAAACATGGACAAAAGAACTGATCTGCAGAGGTGAGATGCAAGTGACTGTTGTTGACATCCTGGCAACATGTGACCAAGTGTGGCATCAAGGAGCCCTAGTAAAATCGATGTCAATGGGAATCAGGGGGAAAACTCTCTACTGGTTTGAGTCATACCTAGCACAGAAGAAGATGCTTGTGGTTGTTGCAGGCCAATCAAGTCAGCTATAGAACTTTTGGGCAGAAGTTCTTCAGGATAGTGCGCTAGGCTCAACCATCTTCTGTTGCTTCATCATCTTTCTTCCATCATAAGATCAGAAGTGAGGATGTTCGCTGATGGTTGCACAGTGTTCAGTTCCATTTCCAACTCTTCAGATAATGACGCAATCCATTCTTGCAGCAAGACTTGGACAACATTGAGACTTGGGCTTATAAGTAACATTCACACCACAGTGCCAAGAAATTTTCATCTCCAATGAGAGTCTAACCATCGCCTCTTGATATTTAATGGCACTACCATCACTGAATCCCCCACTATCAACATCCTGGGGGGTTACCAATGACCAGAAACTGAACTGGACCAGCCATATAAATACAGTGGCTACAAAGGCAGGTCAGTGGTTGGAAATTCTTCAGCGAGTAACTCACCTCCTGACTCCCCATAGCCGGTCCACCATCTACAATGCACAAGTCAGGAGCATGATGGAATACTCCCCACTTGCCTGGATGAGTGCAGCTCCAATAACACTCAAGAAGCTCGACACAATCCAGGACAAAGATTGATTGGCAGCCCATCTTCTATCTTCAACATTCACTCCCTCCACCACTGGCACACCATGCCTGCACTGTGTTCTACCTACAAGATGCACTGCAATAATAACTCACCTTGGCTTCTTCAACAGCAACTCATGAATCTCCATCCTCTACCATCTGAAAGGACATGGGCAGCTCATGGAAACACTGCAAGTTTCCCTCCAAGTTAGCCAACATCATATGCATATACTGCTGTTCCTTCATCATTACTGTATCAATATCCTGGAGCTCCCTACCTAACAGAACCATGGGACTGCAGTGCTTTAGGAAAGCGGTTCACCACCATATTCTCAAGGGCAATTAGGATTGGGCAACAAATGTTGGCCTTGTCCACAATACCCACATACCCTGACTGAGTGAAACTTGGACTTTGTCCCTGCCATTTTCACTACCAATCGGCCTGCCTTATCTCAATATTAAAATTGTATACCTACGAAAAACTTGATCCACAATTTTGCCACTGGAATAAGGATGTTGGTTTACTATTGCAACTGCTGGGAGCTGGCACACTGATGGCAATCTCTTTGAATCCAAGATAAACAAACGCCAGTACAAATCAGCAGCTACTGGATAAATGTACTGAGTTATCACAGAGGCCTGGGATGTTTTGGGTATAATGGAAGACTGTCAAAATGTAAAGCATTTTGCAAGGTTATTCCTTCACCACACTCCAACATGGTCGTCAGACAGCTCAGTATATTTTATGCTGGATATGTTCCAAGGTGCCAACATGTGAGTCTGGATTATAATTCTTAGCAGGCTTTCAATGCACAAGGATCACCACAAAAAACCTGATCAGGCCCTCACCCAGTGTTTAGGTATGCATACTTTCCAGTAGGAGTCACTCAATAATGATCAGCAAGAGGAATCTTGGCTGGTCTTTCTAGCTCTCTGCCTTAGGGAGTCTGAGTTAACTGTACTGCTTTCACTAGTGCCCAGCTAAAATTACGTAGCTCAGCACAGACCATAGATTGAGGTTGAGATTTTCCTAATTCATGAACCAAGCAATCTATTTACCAATGGATCACGCGGGGAGCCATTCTAAACTCCACTGACTTTGGCGGGCCCGTAAATCCCGCTGGCTCATAAAATCTCGCCCATATTGCATGTTCCTCACTGGAAATATTTAAATCAAACGATTTTCTTCTAAATATATCTCTTCACAGCTGTCATCTCAGGATTTGTGATGACTACTCAACTACAAGCAACAGGGCAATCGAATCTGAAGAACAAGCTGTTAAAGTGCAAGCTGCATTCAGATTCAATATGCAAATGGATCAGTAAAATTTAGTAATAATAAATATAAAGTATTGCATGTATGAAAAATAGAGAAGCATACACGGTCCACAAATGGTGCTGAAATAGTTAAACATAAAATGGAAAGAGAACTGATGGTATGAGTAGGCACAGCACTTAGTTTATCATGATGACTACACTCTAAAGTACTTCATTGGCTGCAAGGTGCATTGGGATGTCCTGAGACCATGAAAGCTGCTGTATCAATACAATTTTTTTCTTTCTATGGTACGTCAACATTTACTCTTGGGCCAGTTAACAGGCATGGTCATTTATCAATACTTAGTCACTTGGTAATACAGAACTTGAAATATTGTTGAAAAGTAAGGCATATTGTCAAAGCTTTTCACCTTGCACTTATCAGGACAGATGCAAGAATACCAAATTTCAAAGGGAACAACAATTCATACTGCATGAGAAAAAGGGTGCTGATTGGTTGGCAAGTGGACTCTGATTGGTCATGGCAATGCCATGGAGAATGGACCAGGCAACAGATAACTGAATAAGGAACTGAACCTGAAACCTTTTGTAGTCTGACTGGCTTTAGCAAATACACTTGAGGCAGGATTTTGAGGTCATCAGGCGCGTGCCCGGCCATGGGGCATAAAATTCTGCTCTTGGAGGTTTCCTAAAATCCCATAATTTTTTTTTTCATTAAATACCCTTCATTGAGATGAAAAGTTTAAGATGAGATGCTAAAGTGAGGCCCTTGGTGAAATTTTAAATCACTTAAAAACCATTCATTTACACAGAGTTAAAACGGGACCTCTTGTCTGCCCTTGAGTAGATGCAAAGAAGAGTAGGGGAGTTCTTTCCTGTGTTCTGGCCAATACTTATCTCTCAACCAAGATCACTAAACAGATGATCTGGTCATTATCACATCCCTATTTGTGGGACCTTGCTATGTGCAAATTGGCTGCGCATTTCCTACACTACAACAGTGACTACTTCAGAGGTCCTTTAAAGTGCTATATAAATGTAAGTCTTTCTTTTACAGTTACTGACTTCTGAATTGATCTGCCAATGTTCAACTTCTTATGTATTTTCAAATTACATGTAGACACGGAAAATGTAACGTGCCATTCAGCAACTCACTGATTCAATCTAATTCTCTTGATTAAGGAAGTGCCTGCTGTGATGTTGAGAATGGACTGGGGTGCTTGTCAAGGTAATGCCATTGTGGTTTTCTCAATCACACCGCCAGCAGCTGTGCAAAAACAGTTACTTTAATGCTTGCTGGCATTCTTTCTGCTGTACACGGCTCCAACACAGACAGCCACGTGATGAATGTTAAAGGAAGCACATGGTTAACCACTCACTTCTGGTTTCAAGAAAGCTGGTTAGAAAAGAATAAGGTTCCCTCCAAAGGCTGCATGCTCTGGAGTACATTGCTGGCTTGATCCCATGCCCTTCCTAGGGCAACAAGCTCTTTGATATAGGCCAACATTTTACAGCCCCGTCGTGGCTGTGCCGGGGCTGTAAAATGCGGGGAACCATTCTAAACTCCACTGTGCCCTTGTTCATCTTGGCTTCCTCAAGTCCAAATAGCAAATACTTAATTAAAAATCTGGTGCACAACTGATTGAACCATCCATCAGGTCCTACAGTACAACAACAGTTGTTATTTGGCCTTACATTTCTCTGCAAAAGCTGCCCTGCTACTTCAGAATCATCTGGCTTCATTTCTCCTCAACTCCCTCCATCCTCACTCACAACAACAAGGAGCTGATGGACCTCTTTGTCACCAAGATTGAGAACATTCATTCAGCTGCCTCTGTTGCTTTCTTCCTTCCCCTGCTCTTCCTCCCATCATCTCCTCCCCATCCGGTCTTGATTGAGTGACAATTTCCTCCAGTGAAACATTGCGAAGACTGAAGCCATCATCTTCGACCTTTGCCAGACTCTCTGTACTATTGCCTTCATCTGCCTTCAAGCTGAACTAGATTTTGCAATCTCGGCATCCATTTCAATTCATATCCTCTCCTTTCCATCACAAAGACTGCCTACATCAACCTGCATCACATCATGCCCGTCTGCCCGCCTCAGCCCATCTACTGCTGAAAGTTCCCCCCAAGCTTTTGTCCTTCCAGATTTGTTGGTTCCAATGCCCTCCTGGCCAGCCTTCCATCCTCCACACTCCATACACTTCAACTCATCCAAAATTCTACTGCCCATAACATATCCCACACAAAGTACCATTCACTTATTGCCTCTGCATTGCTGGCCTGCATTTTGTCTGGTCCTTAAATGCCTCCATGACATTTAAAGTTCTCATCTTTGCATTTAAATGCCTCCATGGCATTGTCTCTCTCTCTATGTCTATTACCTCCTCCAGCCATACAATTCCCCAGATCATTGTGTTCCTCCATCACTGTCATCTTTTACATCCTTCAACCTCTTTGTTCCACTGTTAGAAGCGATGCCTTCAGCCATCTAGATCTGACATTCTGGAATTAATTCACTCAAAAAAGCCCTCAAACTCTTCAATTGTTCTCCTCCTTTAAAGCCTTCCTAAGTGTCTACCTCTTTGACCAATGTGATGCCACTTGTGATATCTGTTTCTTTGGCTCCCTCTCTTTTTGTCTACTTGTGCTTCAGTGTCATTAAAGGACTACGTAATTAGACCATGAGACCATAAGACATAAAAGCAGAAGTAGGCCATTCAGCCCATCGAGTCTTTTCCACCATTCAATGAGATCATGGCTGACCCGATAATCCTTAACTCCACTTTCTGCCTTTTCCCTATGACCTTTGATTCCCTTACTGATTAAAAGTCTGTCCATCTCCGCCTTGAATATACTTAACAACCCAGCTTCTACAGCCCTCTGCAGTAAAGAGTCCCACTTTATGTTGGTTATTTTTGGTGTTTTTCTTGCTGACTATGAGAACAATGATGCTTCTGCACATAAGCAGATAAACCTGTCTACAAATTGGTTATTGAAGACCATTTCAGAGTCAGAGCACAGCGGTGGAAAATACCCCTCCCCGCACTGCAGTTGAGTGTGTTTTATTTGCAAATAAATCATGACCAGAAGAAACTAGCAGAAACTTCCATCCAAAGCAAGGCAGAAATTCAAGTAAATACCTTGGCTTCATTAACTGCATGAATCTCCTTATGCTGTGTGTGACTGTGCATATATGTGACTGAGAGAGAAAAAGGGAAGACTTTCAAAGCAAAAGCAGAGGCTTGATGTGGTTTAGTGAAATGATACTGAATGAAATTGAGAATGGGAATAATGTTGGTCTACTCTATACTTTCAGACCAGCCACTTGCTGCTTCCAGCTTCAACACCTTCACCCCAACGCAAAATGCTGTTTCTCTGGAGGAGTCTGACACTAGAATCCAAATAAAATCTTGCTTGATGAAACTTCACACATCAGTAAGGGTTATTTAGGCATGGTAACAAATGATAGCGAGGAACAGGAACAGCAACAGCCGTTTCCTGGTTCTAGCGCCTTTAAATATGGAATTTAATCCGTAATCTGATAAGTCAGAACGAGTACCTGAGCTTTGCCAATGCTTCTGCATGTCTAGCCAATGGGAGGCACATAGAGGAACAAACCACTCTTCTCCAAGATAACCCAACTGAGCCTAGGAACTGAGAGTGTGGAGAATTACATGGAAAAGTCTACACACTCTGGGCTGAATTTTACTGGGACACATAATGCCGGCTCCCCCTGACTGAAAAGCCCACAGGTCTACAGTCCCAGCGGTGCCAGAATTAAGTAGTGGCCACTCTGGGACTACAAGCAGTCCGTGAAGAAGAAGTGCCTGGCAGAACCCAGCAAGGGGTTGGGGGTAGTTAAAGGGAGACATGTTTTAGAGACCAGAGATGGGAAGCTTAAAGCGGGGTACAACATTGGGGAAGGGTTGTCTCTATTGGGCACAGGAGAACCCCCCCCCCCCCACCGCACCCCCCCAAAGGAGGCATCATCCTTCCTGCCTGACAGCAGCCCATGCAGTGAAAGCTGCCAGACTGCCCACCTTGTTTCTGCTTTCCCCAGCCACATGTAATATATGGCGGAGGCGGAATGAGGCCTTAGAGTGGCGACTAATTGGCCACTTAAGGGCCTCATTAGGCTCAAGGGTGGGCAGGCTGCCTGACGCCTTCCCTGCCCACTGTAATACGGAAGACAAGCCACGGTGGATGGGAAGGCAGTGGGGAGGACATCTGTTTTATTTTACAAACCACCCCCCCCACCGCCCACAGCTTCCAATAAACTGGCAGGGGGCCATAAAATCCAGCCCTATGTTGCAGTGCTATAACATACCAGACAGATGCACCACTGGCAACACGGTTCTTATGGTGGTGAAAGTTGGCAGCGGCTGGGGTGGTGTGGGGCAGCAGATGGTGGATGAGGAAGCAAAGAATTAACTATTGCGGTTTAAAGTTTGAAGTCCTAGATTGATACTAACCGAATCTCAATTTGGAACAAGGAAGGATTGGTTATGAAGAGAGACATATCAATTATAATAAGGAGTTGATGAAGGGTACTATAAGGCAGAGGCAGATCCAGATAGACATACATGCATACAAACCACATGACATTTCTGTAACTGACAACAAATTTTTTTTTTTTTTTTGTAAATTGATCAGAATGACATCTAGAAAGCAAGTATTACACCAGAATGTTATTCATCAATTCTTGGAACACTGGAATGTTATTAGAATTGGATTTTTTTGACTGCAAGCTAGAACAAAAAAATGATGGCAGCATACAGAATAAGAGATAGCAGGGATTAAGTGAAAAACTGTAATCTGACCTCAGGGTTCAGATGACATTCATAAACCACTCGAGCTTTGTTTTTTTTAAGCTATCATCTGAACACCTTGGATCAGTTGGCAGCTTTGAAGTCATTCCCACATAGCGTTTTTCCTACATCTATGTGAGCTCTTTGATTCAGACACATCCTCGCTCATAAAAGCAGCTCTTCATGCACTGAAACTATCAGTTCTAAATAATGACAAGGAAATAAAGTCTTGTGCCTATTGAGTAATCTAAATTAGGAATACTACACTCCATGAGTGAGCTCCTCCAATGACTTAATACTAAACCATAGAATCCATTAAGCTCCAGATTCAGTCCCTGAACCATGCAGAATTCCATGATCTCAGTCAGAGACTCAGGTAGGGTGCCATTGTTGGCCTGAACGCTACTGGATTGGTGAGTGAAAGAAGTCAACCAGGGATCCACCATTAATCACTCTCCATGAGGGGGCTCATTGAGGGCTCACTGTGGTTTGGTCATGCATTGTTCCATGGTGTAATATCTTGCAAGCTGTCACGAACTAGGGTCACACACAAGGTATTAAAAGGGCAGCCAATAACTGTAGCACACCCTTCAAAATGGCAGGCAATTCAAGTGGGCAAAACACTGCAGGGTGTTCACATTATGAATTACAACAGATGAAAATATCTAATTTAACCAATTTTGCATCTCTTTGCCTGTGCAGTAATCCTCTTCAGAGCCACTGTTCTTAACAAATGCACACCGACATTCCCACTCCCTGTCTCCGGAGATCAGGCCACTAAGCCTATGTTTGTTTTCAGTCATTTTCAAGTCCTCACTGTACCAAAGGCTTCCTGATCCTTGGCCCCAGAGTCAGACACTCCGCAATAGTTCAGAAAAGAAAACATGCTCAGTGGGAGGTCTGTTCTGGAAACACGTACCGTCATCCCATCCCCCTCCTCCTTCAGCGCTCCCCACCAACACCACCACCACCCATGCAACAAACAAGTCACTGGACCTGCGGTTTCGGGATAATGATATTAGTTGAAGGTGAAAAAGACAGAAAGTCAATGACCGGATTTGTTCAATTTAACCTCTCTGATCCATCAGTTTCTTCTTCTCTGACAGTCACACTCCCTGATATCAGCAAAAGCAGCAGCAGCAGGCAGATCTCAAACACAGAGAGGGCAGCCTCATAATCTAATGCATCTTGTAATTAGGGTTTAGCCTGCCATTGTAAATTAGTCACCAGCAAGCTCTTGGATAAATATTATCATTAAAAGCCTGCTGTGTTGCACCATCTTCAGGGGCCAGAAGAAAATAAAATCACCTTAATTATCCAGTTCACCAAGAAAACACCAAGTGATACTTACTGTTTACCTTTTTTGCCTCTTCCAAATTTACACCCCCTTTTCCTGAAGGCAATGATTCTTGCTGAATTATTGTCCTATGGGCGCACTAAACCCATTCGACAACTCTCCACTTCTGATCCCAGACACCAAGCGATGGCAGACTTTACAATCATATGAGTTACAAGAGCTGGCCCTACCTGCCTTGCCCAATATTCAAAGAAATGCACATTCCAGCAAATATCAGTGCACAATGATCTAGAGATGAAAAGCCTGGTTGACCCCAGGATGACTAAAAACTATTGACACCCCTACTACTGCTTCAGCTAAGATCAGCTAGTTCAACAGAACAGGAGATTAAATCTCGAATACTGCTGGTCTGGATGGCTCAGTTGCCTGTTAGGTAGTTCAGAGGAGCCACAGGAGGAGCATTATTGGCCATAACGCACTTTGGGATGTCCTGTCGTGAAATGCTCTATATAAATGCAAGTCTTTCTTTTTCACAAGTGAAAAAGGGTGGATATGGCAGATGTCATATTATACACTTGAGAGCCAGGCTGAATATAGCAAGTTCAAAGGGGAAGTGAAAAAAAGTAAAAGAGAAGCAAAGAAAGAAGGTATAGGAGGAGACTGGCAGCTAACTTAAAAGGGAATCCAAAAGTCTTCTACAGCAATATTAATAGTAAAACAAGTAAAAGAAGGTGTGGGGCTTATTAGGGACCAAAGAGGGTACTTATGTATGAAGGCAGAGGGCATGGCTTAGGTAAGAAATTACTTTGCATTTGTCTTTGGCAAGGAAGAAGATGCTGCCAAGGTTATAGTGAAAAAGGAGGATCCAGCTGTGGCTTTAACTCCAACTTCCCACATGCACCCCCCCACCCCATAATCTTTGACTCCCTCGTAGGTCAAATATCTGTCTAACTCAGGAGATTTTATGGAGGTATTCAAAATCATAAGGGGTGTAGACAGAGTATATACGGAGAAAGCATGCTCATTGATGGAAGGGTGGAGAACCTGAGAAAACCTATTTAAGGTGAATTGGAAAAGAACTAAAGGAAACATGAGGAAAAACTTTTTTACATAGAGTGGTTAGGATCTAGAATACACTGTCTGAGACTGTGTTAGCGGCAGGGTCAATTATGGCTTTCAAAAGGGAATTGGATAATTATTTGAAGAGAAAACATTTGCAGCACCCCTGGGAAAGGGTCAGGGGCTGGGACTAACTGAGATGCTCTTGCAGACAGCCTCCGTGGATACAAAGGGCTGAATGGTCTCCTATTGTGCTGTAACCATTCGATGATTTTACGATTTAACCTCTCCTGCCTTCCACTCTATCACAGACCTTCCCTTTTGGTTTTTTTCCCACCCCTCTCCTCTGTCTCTGTGCTTGCTTAAAACCTGCTATGTCGCTAAATCTTTCTAGTTCTGGCTAAAATTCATCAACCTGAAATTTTAACTTCAACTCTCTCTCCATAGGCTCCGCACAACTTGCTGGGTACTTCCAGCATTTTCCATTTATATCTTAGGTTCTCAGGTTCCTCAATATTTCATTTTCTAGGTTGTTGCTCAGAGAAAACTATTTTGTCATGTGGCTATTTTTCTAAACCTTGGGAGCATTTTTAAAGAGAGGATATCAGTGTGTATAAAAAATAGCAACTCAACCAGGCCAATGCTCATGATGATGTATGAATGTCATTTTTCTCCACAAATATTACTTCCAATTTTCTCCCTTATTGTTGACGATAGTGACTCACACTCTCAATGGGTAGCTACAACCCACCAGTGTATTACAAGGTAGCCATTTTTCAAGCTGGAGCAGACAGTCCTGGCCTCGCACCATTTGTACATTTGCACAGTTAGAAGCGGTAATTGCTGAACACTGATAAGCAACAAGAACCCTCATCAGCATAATGCTATAGCACTTAAATCAAACTAATAAGCAGGGATTGTCTGAATAGAGCCACGGTGCAGTGCTTACGCAGCAGCAGCAACAATTTTTACTTGCATAGCACCATTAAGATAAAATAAAGGTTCAAAGGTGGATCAGGTGTGTACTGAACGCCACAGCAAAATTAGGAGAGATGGCTCAAGATTTGGCCCAAGAGGTGGGTCTTTGCAAGAATAGACAGGGAGAAATGTTTAGGGAGGGAATTCCAGAACATGGTAAATAGGAGGCTGAAGGCAGAGCTGCCAATGAAATGAATATAAGCAGAATCAGAAGATCCCAGAGTTAGAAGAATGTTGATCTTGAGAGGGTGTGGGTTGAACCAGAGACAGTGGACAAAGAGGTGGATGTAATCGATGGCAGGGCAACACAGTTTATGGTGGGGATCGAAGATGATGGCTTTGGTCTTCCCAGCGCTTGACTGGAGGGGCTTCAGCCTCCTCCCCCTTAGATGAGCATCAACCTAAGGAAAGGTAAAAGCAAAGTACTGCAGATACTGGAAATCTGAGATAAAAACATAAAATGCTGGTAAAACTCAGCAGGCCCTGCGGAGAAACAGAGTTAAGGTTTGGAGTCCATATGACTCTCCTTCAGAGCTAAAGAGAAGTAGGAATGCGATGTGATGGATTTTATACTGTTTAGGAGGGAATGGAGCAGGTGGAGCAAGATAGAAGGTCAGAGATGGGTGACAGTTAAGGAGAGATTGACAAAGATATCATGGACATTAGACAAATGGAGTGTTAACGGTAGTGGTAAAGAGTAAAGAAGGTGCTGATAGTGGCTTAAAGGTAAGATACCAGAAGGTGGTAATAGCAGAACAAGGGTCAGTGCTCTGTGAAAGTACAAGTGACAGAGGGCCCTGAGGGGGAATGGGCAGGGAGGGGGAAGGATTAAAAATTAAACAATTAAATAAAAGAATAAATAAATAAATAAAAGTTGTATTAGAAAGGGGGTCAAGGTGGAGGAGCCAGTTCATAGTCCAAAGCTGTTGAACTCGGTATTAAGTCCAGAAAGCTGTAAAGTGCCTAAGCGGAAGATGAGGTGCTATTCCACCAATTTGCACTGGACTTCACTAGAACAATGCAGCAGGCCAAGGACGGACATGTGGGCATGAGAGCAGGGCGGAGTGTTGGAATGGCAAGTGACAGAAATGTCTAGGTCATGGTTGCGGACTTAGCGAAGGTGTTCCACAAAGCAGTCACCCAGTCTGCATTTAGTCTCCCCAATGCAGAGGAGGCCAACTCTTATTTATTTATTTGTTTGTTTGTATATTTCTTTATATTTTATTCCTTTTATTTATTTGTCAATTTTTTATCCTTTTTTCCCCCCAACCCCCTCTGGGCCATCTGTCATTTGTTTCTGTATTTTGATTTCACAGAGCACTTGTTCTGGTATTAACACCTTCTGCTATCTTAGCTTAATGTCACTATCAGCACCTTCTTTATTCTTTATCATTACCATTAACACTTCCTTTGTCCTGTGTCCATGATACCTTTGTCAATCTCTCCTTAGGTGACTAGCTGTCACCTTACCCTGACCTTTTATCTTGCTCCACCTGCTCCATTCCCTCTTAAACAGCATAAACTCCAGCACATCACATTTCTACTTCTCCTTAGCTCTGATGAAATCATATGAACTTGAAACATTAACTCTGTTTCTCTCTCTACAGATGCTGCCAGATCTGCTGAGTTTTACCAGCATTTTTTGTTTGTCATATCCTAAGAATAGGGCAGGATTTCCATGTTCGAAGTAGATAATGGGAGTTGGGAAATTTCCCAGCTTGGTGCACCTGCCTTGGGAGAAAGTGTCAGCAAAGACAGAGTTTTCATTCCAAGGGGTGGGGTGGGGGGATGGAGGGGTGCGGGTGCTAACTGGAGTCAGGCCCACCACCCTCAGGAAGAGTTCAGAGGCAGCCACAGGTGCTGCCAGGTGCGGAGGCAGGATGTTTAAAAGGCCTGTCTTGGTGCTTTGGGACTTTGTCTCATTTATAATAAAAACAGTAAGGCCCTGACCCCTCAACCCTCTCACCCCCCACATACTCCCCATGCTCCATCCATGCCCCCATGGCCCTTCATATCCTTCGTGCCAAGCTTTGTCCCTCCAGCCATCCCCATGGCCCCTCATACCCTCTATGCTCAGGTATGGTACTTCCATGCCCATTCACCCACCATTCGCTCTCTATGGAACCAATAAACCCTATAGTGACAATAGGTTGTATTTAAAAAAGATTTTTTTCAAATGATTCATTCATAACTTCCAACTTTCTTAAAACTCCTTTCAACCAATAGAAATGTCATTTATCTAGACCCTTTAAAGTATTAATAGCAAAATATGCAAGCACTTGAAACCTCTTCATCTCATGTAAGTAAACATTGTGCAATTGACAGAATAGATCAGAGAGCCAGAGCTGTCACTTAAACAACATTTTCTCTGGGGCGTAGCTAAATCAACACTCCAATGGATGTCTGGGCTCTCAGCCAAGCTACATTGTGTATTCTTGGCTGAGAACCCAAGCATCCATTAAAGTGTTAAAACAGCTGCACTCCAGGGAAAACATTGCTTGATTGACAGCTGTGGCTCTCTGATAAATTCTGTCAATTGCATAATGTTTATTTACACAAGACAAATAAATTTCAAGTGCTTGCCATTTCTGCTATTGACACTTTAAAGGGTCTGGATGTTTGACATTTTTATTGGGCTGTAGTGAAAAGAGCTTTTTCAAGTAAGTAGGAAATTATGAATGAATTACTGATAGGATATTCCTATCTACAAAAAGGAGCCGGCAAGGTTGAGAGTGCAGGGTGTGGGCTGAAACAAAAACAGAAAATGCTGGAAAAACTGCATTTTCTGTTTTTGTTTCAGATTTCTAGCATCTGCAGTATTTTGCTTTTATCAGAGTGTGGGCTGGTTCGGATCATGTTCCTGCACCCTTAAACTGTACTGGTGAAAATTGGGGGTGTGGGGAATGGGGTCAGAAATCCAAAATCAGGTTCCAGCTGTCAATTGTACACCTCCATGGAGAATCCCTGACTACAAGAAAATCCAACCCTCAATATCAGGTAAATAATCCAACAACACAGAGGCAGTGTGGGAGGTGGTGGGGACATAGAGCTGGATATACATGTGAAAGCTGGCCTCTATGTCTACAAATGACATCCGCAAATGACATGTAGCTGAGAAAAAGGATAACACCAAGGAGAGATCCTTGTGTGACTCCAAAGATAATAGTGCTGTCATGAAAAGAGAACTTATTATTGGAGATTCTGCACTATGATTAGTTAGGTTTGTACCAAGCAAAGGTAGTCTCATTGAGCTGGAGAGAAGAGGTTTGGAAAGAATGTGGTCAGCTGTGCCAAAGGCTGCATATTATTCAAGAAGCATGGGCAGGGATAATACATCAGGATCACAGTTACAGAAAATTGACTGTGACTTTAATTAGGGTCGTTTCAGTGCTGTGGGAGGGGCAGAAGCCTGATTAGAATGGTTCAATCAGGAAGCTGTGGGTGAGACAGGCACAAATAGCCACTCAGCAACTGGCAAAATCTAAGTACTGCTTTCACATTTGAGTAAGCCTCAAGTATTCCAATATACATCACTAAACTTATTGGCGTGAAACTTCTGTCATGCAAGTTTTATTTGCATCCTGACCAAGTACCTTTAAATATCTGAAATATCTCCTGTTTTAATCGGTTCAAGAATGTAGGCTCTATGGCCTTAAAATATTAAAATGTACTGGCAAATGTAATTTTAATTGTCTTTAAGTGTTAATTCAACCTGTTGTATCTTCAGCTGCTTTTACATTCAGTGAGACAACCTATTTGGTCTTCTCGTTGCCAATCTCAGAAAATTTGACATGCTGGCTTTGATGAAGAATGAGACATGCATCACTAGGTTGCTGCGAGAACCTAATATGAAAACAGGTAAAAACTGTTTCTTAGCAGTATAACTCCTTTTGCAGGACTACAGAAAAGTAATGCACAGTTTGTTGTTTGAATGATCAACCTTGCTTTTCCCCTCGCCCCTCCCCTCCAACAGATAAATACTTTATGGTTTGTTCACATTGGGTGTGACACCTTGTCATGATTATTGAAAGATGACTCATGGTTTACTATCACCCACCCCCAACAAAGGAAAATTTTATTATCCTTTGTAGTTAACTTTACGATAATTTTGGTCTGTAGATTTTACCCCTTAGAATAGTTACTGGTGACCTGGCTAACCTCGTAGTAGGTTTATGAATTTATCAATTCTCGTGTCAAAGGTGCTTTTGTCCTTGCATGGTATTACATTGAATCCCTTAGTAATGGGGCAGTTTGGATGTTAGGTTCTCCATTAGACTCCAGTTTAATGTGATCCAATTGTTTGAACTCAAACAGTCAGCATCTTGTCGATAGCCCAAACATAGCCTTTATTTATGAATAATAATATTTATACTTCATTTACCTTGCAAAAGTGGGCTTGGGAAAGCAGAGGAAATGTGGAAGTATCTAACATGCTGTAATGCTCCTTGACCAGTCAACAATGAGTGGTGTGTGTGTGGGTGGGGGTGGGGGGTGTGGTTGTAGGAAGACAGAAAAACCAACTTACTTTAAATCAGTAAGAGAAGATATAAGTTTCTAAAAATACATTGGCATGCATTGCACCATCAAGAGAGGGTCAGCCACTCAAAAATATTTTTCCAATAATTTCTACATGCGCAAAAATCATATTTGCACTGAATGCATAAATTGTTAATTCTGTGCTAATAGGCTGTCTGACTGGATTGAGGCACAGGCAGCATGCCAGGCCAACAGGTTGTTAAGCAAAACGTCAGCTCTATAATCTTTAAAGCCACATGGCAAGTAAAGTGAGATACAGATCTTCCGCAAACTCTGGACAGATGCCAAGGGATTACACTAACACTGGATGACTGGATCCAGTCCAGTAAAGAATGCTCCTGCTGTACACAGCTAAAACTTCACCTACTCTACTATTCAGTTGGCCTGGTGGTAGCAAAAGTAGCTTATTTATTATTGTGGATAAAGACCAGGGGATCTAAATCGATGACTTCCAAAACAGTTGCGAGGTCAAATTGCACAACTAGTCCGTGCCCATGCCAAATTCCTGCTGTCTGCTCATTTCAATTATCTAAGCATCCAGCCAGCATTAACTACACTGTAGATTGGCTGGTTGCATCAGCAGGGGACCAACAGTGTGAATGCTCTTTAACACTGCTTAAAGCTAGCCTGCACCTCTTAAAGGAAAGATGCATTGTGGCTGCAGCAGGTGCTGGTTGTCACACATGAATTAGGCCTGACATTGAAGGATGACAACATGGGAGATTGGGGGACTCCAATGTTTTCAGATGCTGCACTGGAGACATTGGTAGAGAAGTTGGAAAGGAGTTGTCTTGTACCCTGTATCTGTAAGAGGGCAAGGGACTCTCCAGACACATGCTCAGCTATCCGTTTCCTGATGATATTGTCCTGCTACATTTGGACATGGACTGGTTCAGTATCTGAGGAGTTGAGAATATTGCTGAACATTGTGCAATCATCAGCTAACATCCCCACTTCTGACCTTATGATGGAAGGAAGGTCATTGATGAAGCAGCTGAAGATGATTAGGCCTAGGACACTATCCTGAGGAACTCCTGCAGTGATGTCCTGGAACTGAGATGATTGACCTCCAACAACTACAATCATCTTTCTTTGTGTTAGGTATGACTCCAGCCAGCAGAGAGTTTTCCCCTTATTCCCATTGACTCCAATTTTGCTAGGACTCCTCAATGCCACACTCGGTCAAATTTTGCATTGATATGAAGGGCAATCACTCCCACTTCACCTCGGGAGTTCAGCTCTTTTGTCCATGTTTGAGCCAAGGCTGTAATGAGGTCAGGAGCTGAGGGGCCCTGGCAAAACCCAAACTGGGCATCAGTGAGCAGGTTATTGTTAGGCAAGTGCTGCTTGATAGTACTGTTGATGACCCTTTCCATGACTTTATTGATGACCGAGAGTAGACTGAAGGGATGGTAAGTGACTGGATTGGATTTGTCCTGCTTTTTGTTTACAGGGCATACCTGGGCAATTTTCCACATTACCGGGTAGATGCCAGTGTTGTAGCATCTATTTACACGTAGCACTGCTGGAAGCCTCACACCCACACCTTACAGCTGGCATATCCTGCCAACTATTCAACCATAGAAGATACATAAGCCAAACAGATTGCACCACACTCACCGACACACTTCTGTCACTCTTGCAGGACAAAATGGTGCAGAACAGGAGGCAGCAGCACCTAACAGAAAGGGAACAGGCACGCCTTAATTCTAACCACAATAGTGGAGACAATGCTGGCTATTATCAGAAGGAGATTGCTGAGGATGTGGCCAGTGACACGGCTGAAATCATTGAAGATAATGATATCCTTGTACCTAATACACACATCCCACCTTCTCTTCATTCTACACACTCCTGTGAGTTACTTGCTGCAGATGGTGTAAGCATGCACCTCTTGCTTTCCTTCCCTTCCCTCACCCTTGATCCTTTCTCCTTTCAGATACCCAAGAATGCAACCGTACCAGGAAGTTGAGGAACAACAGAGGACACTGATAATGAAGATGCACAGTCACTCGATTTCATACTCATAGATACTGCGCATAACCTAAAGGATTGCATAGGGGTGGGATGTGCACATGAGACACCAGCCAGAAATGACTTTCAGCCAAGGCAGGAAGCAATTATAGCACAGGTACCAGCTTGTTGAACGGTAGGTCATACACAAGTTCTGTTACAAAGAACTCAGATGAGCATGAGGGGAGGTTATGGCGTAGTGGCATTGTCGCTGGACTAGTAATCCAGAGACCCAGAGTAATGCTCTGGGGACTTGGGTTTGAATCCTGCCATGGCAGATGGTGGAACTTAAGTTTAATGAAAAAAAAATCTGGAATTTGTAATTCCTTAGATACTGAAGCAGTCCATAGGAAAGTGAGCTCACTGATGCTCAATTTGGGTTCCACCAGGACCACTCAGCCCCTGACCTAATTGAAGCCTTGGACCAAACAGGGACAAAAGAACTGAACTCAAGAGGTGAGATGAAAGTGACTGCCCTTGACATCAAGGCAGCATTTAACTGAGTGTGGCATCAAGGAGCCCTGGTAAAATTGAAGTCCACAGGAATCGGGGGCAAAGTCTCCACTTGTTGGAGTCATATCTAGCACAAAAGAAGATGGTGATTGTTGGTAACCAATCATCTCAGTCCCAGAACATCATTGCAGAAGTTCTTCAGGGTAGTTGGTGCCCTAGGCCCAACCATCAATCATTTCCCTTCCATCTTAAGTTAAAAAGTGGGGATGTTCACTGACTATTGCACAATATTTAGTACCATTTGTAATTCCTCAGATACTGAAGCAGTCCATAGGAATATGCAGCAAGATCTGGACAACATTCAGGCTTGGGCTGATAAGTGGCTAGTAACATTCACGCCACACAGGTATCAGACAATGACTATCCCCAATAACAGATATTCAACAGCCATTGCTATCACTGAATCTCCCACTATCCTGGGGATGAACAGAAACTGAACTGGTCTTGCCATATAAATACTATGGCTACAAGAACGGATCAGAGCCTGAGAATTCTGAGGTGAATAACTCACCTTATGAATCTCCAAAACCTGTCCACCATCTACCAACGCATAAGTCAGGAGTGTGCGGGAACACTCTCCACTTGAAAGGATCCGTGCGGCTCCAACAGCACTCAAGAAGCTACCAACTTAAACATTCACTCCTTCTACAACCGATGTATAGTGGCAGCAGTGTGTACCATATAAAGGGTGCACTGCAGCAACTCACCAAGGCTCCTTCAAAAGCACCTTCCAAACCAGAAACTTCCACCACCTAGAAGGACAAGGACAGCAGTGGGTACACCGCCACCTCAAAGTGTACCTCACAGCCACTCACCATCCTGACTTGGAAATATATCGCCGTTCCTTCACTGTCGCTGAGTCAAAATCCTGGAACTCCCTTCCTAATAGCACTGTGGGTATACCTACAATAAGTGGACTGCAGCACTTCAAGAAGGCAACTCACCACCACCTTGAGGGCAATTAGGAATGGGCACTAAATGCTAGCCTAGCCAGCAATGTCCACTCCCCATGAAAGAATGATAAAAACAAATCCTGGCCAACATTTACCCTTAAGAGAGATTATATGACCATTTATCTCTTTGCTGTTTGCAGTGTCTTGCACAAACTGAGTGCTGCTTTCCTACGGTATAACAGTAGCTTCACTTGATTGTGAAACGCTATAGGATGCCATGAGGTCATAGGGACGTAGGAACAGTAGACTATTTAACCTCTTGAGCTATTCGCCATTAAATGAAATCATATCTTATCTGTGACTTAATTCCATATACCTGTCTTGGCTCCTTGTACCTTATTGGAGATGGTGGTGTAGCATAATGTTACTGAAATGGTAATGTTCAGGCGAATGTTCTAAAGTACTAAAGCAGTTGGTGGAATTTAAATACATATCTACTAAAAAATAATCTGGCACTGAAAGCTAGTCTCAGTAATACTGAACACAAAACTATCATTGATTGGTGTAACCAATTGGTGTAACTGGTTCACTAACGTCCTCTCTGGAAGGAAAGCTGCCATCCTTACCTCATCTGGCCTATATGTGACTCCACATACACAGCAATGTGGCTGACTCTGAACTGCTCTCAAGGGCAAATAAGGTTGGCCTTGCCAGTGATGCCCACATCCCATGAAAGAATGAAAAAACAATCTTTGACTGACAAAAACTATCAATCTTAGATTTAAAAGTAACAATTGATCTAACATCAATTGCCACTCCAAATGAGCATTATGACCTAGTGCCACTGCCCTGCTTTTTCCCTGTACCCCTGCACACTGTACCTATTCAAATAATCATCTAACACCCTCTTGAAAGCCTCAATTGAACCTGCCTTTACCACATTTCCAGGCAGTGCAATCCAGACCCGAACTACTCGTTGTGTGAAATGTGTTTTCTCACATCACATTTGCTTCTTTTGCAAATCATTTTAAATCTGTGCCCTCTCATTCTTTTATGAGTGGGAACAGCTTCTCCCTACCTACTCTGTCCAGACCCCTTATGATTTTGAACATCTCTATCAAATCCTACATCCCTGGGTAGTGAGTCTCTTTACCCTCGCCATCCCAACCCCGCCATCCTGCAGCATCGCCTCCCGCCTCTCCCATCCCGGCAGTCAGCCGCCTCCCCGGCACTGCATGGCAGCCGGCCTCCTGCCCCACCCGGCACGGCAGTCAGCTGCCTCCCCCAGCTCGGCCCATCCTGTCCTAGCTGTCTACTGCCTCCCCAGCTCTGCCCGACCTGGCCTGGCCTAACCCAACAGTCAGCCTCCTCCTCCACTGCCCAGCCAGCCTGACCCGGCAGTCAGCCTCCTCCCCCACTTGGCCCGGCACAGTAGGCAGCCACTTCCCTGGCTCAGCCTCCAGGGGCTACACTGGGGGGGGGGGGAGCTTTGTGGGCCACATCCAGCCCACAGGCCCGCATTGGACAAGCTTGCTTTAGACTATGCCCTCCAGTCCTAGACTTCCAAAAGAGCAGAAATAGTTTCTTAGTTGCAGGTGCAGTTTAAAACAAATTATTTCTTTTTTCAGAAAATTTCAGGGTTTGAGAGCAATAACCGTAAGATCCCTAAAGCTGACAGTCAGAAGTGCTGTTGCTGCTCTCCTATGCCCACAGCCATGTTCCTGTTTCCACTTTCGGTTCCCAGCACAAGGTTCCACCAGGGGCACAGGCTATTCTGAGAGTACAGATAATGGTGCAGAAAATTTAGTGTTATTCCTTGGATACGCTCTGCGTCATTTGCATCCATGAGAAGAAAATTAGCACACTCATGCACTGCTGCTTTAACCACTGCAGGGCACCAAAATCCAAAAGTCTGAAACCAGATGAAAGTGTCTGTCTCACATGCCATGGGCGACCTATTCTGAGCTCCAGCATCAGCTGTGGCTCAATTGGTACCACTCTTGCCCCTGAGTCATAAGGTTCTGGGTTCAAATCCAACTCCAGGATTTGAGCACAAAAATCAACACTAACAAATCAATGCAGCACTCAGGAAGCACTGCAATGTTGGAGGTGCCGTCTTTCAGATGAGACATCAAACCCAGGCCCTATCTGCCTGCTTGGGTGGAGGCAAATGACTCCTATAGCACTATTACGAAAAAGAGTGGGGGAGTTATCCCTGGTGTCCAGGCCAATATTTATCCCTCAATCAACATCACACAATACAGATTATCTGATCATTGTCACTTTGCTGTTTGTGGGAGTTTGTTGCACCTTTACTGGATGCTGCTTTTCCTACATTACAACAGTGACGACACTTCAAAAGTACTTAATTGGCTGTGAAGAGCTTTGAGATGTCCTGCAGTCATAAAAAGCACTAAAGAGAATCACAGAATCATACAGTGCAGAAGAGGCCCTTCGGTCCATCGAGTCTGCACCGACACATGAAAAACACCTGACCTACTTACCTAATCCCTTTTACCAGCACTTGGTCCATAGCCTTGAATGTTATGACGTGCCAAGTGCTCATCCAGGCACTTTTTAAAGGATGTGAGGCAACCCGCCTCCACCACCCTCCCAGGCAGCGCATTCCAGACCGTCACCACCCTCTGGGTAAATGCAAATCTTTCTTTCTCTCGATCAATGCTGATCTGTACCTAGACGCATTGGAGCAAGCTGACTTAAAACTTGCACAATTTCTCAACAACTTAATACTCGCCACAAATATTCAATTTTCAAGTTAAAAATGACAGAAGAAAAATAATAAGGTTTGTACATTTCACAAGAGGCAAATGTAACAGATATTCAAATGACTGGCCTGTTGTGCAGATGTGTGAATCAGCCTTCATTTGGTTTGACCTGAATTGACCTTAGCACGTTGAACTCGAGGCTAGATCCATAGCCTGAACATTTGGACATTTTGTTTTATGGAAGGGGGAATTCTGAGATTTCACAAGGACGTTTACCCTGATCCAACAAACCTAAGTCAGACTGGTCCTGATTTCCGGCCCAGGCATTTTGTCCATCCCCACTGTGCTGTGTGTCAAACATCAAAAAGGAAATTTTGCTTTCAAAGCATTTACTAGAGTGAAGGGAGCAAAATTAAATGCAGCAAGCTCAAATGCAGCTGTTATCTATATTTCTTTAAAATTTGGTAACAAATCCCGAATCCATGAACAGTTTGCCACACAGCTCATAAACATATTCGTGAGGAATTTGCAGCAGGAATCCCACTTATACCCAGACAGATGGCCTTGTCTGCCACAATCCCACTCTTTAAATTCTTACCCTCCACATGGCTCTATTTACTTAGGTCATTGTCCACCATATGTAGCTTCAGGAGAATGTATAAATGTTTTATATATAACAGAAGGTTTTGCCCTGATCAGCCTTCCAAGTGTACAACTTGACATTTAATCTGTAGCTGCGGTCCTTCAATCGTCAGATCATTTGCCTTCCGGAGTAGGTGTTTGAGCTGGCTGTGATGTCATACCATAGACTGCCCATTGCTTTGAAGACACCGTACTTGCATTTATTTCAATTGTGGAGACTGTTCAGTAGCCTGACAGACCTTATTAACCACAGTTATAAGTGTGTGTATATCCAAAAGATATTAGTGGCAGTTGTTAACATAATTGTACATTTTGAAAGATTAAGTTTGTGCTCTCTGACTCTAGGCAAATATGAATAGGAACCTTTATAAGAAAAGAGCTGTTGGTATGGCATTAAGATTTCTACAATTCAAATTGTTTTCCTTTAAAGAAAAAAAATAACAATTAATTCCATTATTACCAATGCTTTCAAAAACATGACCGAAAATCACACCTTGGATGGTGTGATTTAGTGCCTGCTATTATAGCAAGGAGAGGAATTTCAGATGCATTTGCTAAGTGCTCAAACACTAATCTCCCACGTTATTATTTCGGATCACAGTGCAGGCTACCCCAATGGCCCAGATAATAAATGCATTCATTATTTTGGGTGGAGTTGGGTCACATTAGCCAGGGAGGTGTAGGGTTTGATCCCTGGTCTGTGTTGAATTATCTCATTTCAGCCAGAGTGGTGATTGGGCACTAAAGCTCCTCTAGGCTAGTAAGTTGATCATGGCTCCTACTCCAAATCAATAGTACTTCATGCTTTTCATGGCTTGTACTTGTTGTATGTGGTCCATAGAGTTCTTTGAAGCCAGGAAAACTCCAGCGAGCATCTAACAATCAGTGCCAAATGCTACAAAATTTGTTGGACAATAGTTCACCGGCTCCCTTGCTTCATGACCCTACACAAAATGTTCATCCTGTGAAATGCACTCTGGGGGCTAAATTAGATAGCCCCTGAAAATGGGTGCAGGGATCGCAAAGCACAATTAACACAATATCTTTGCGCTGCCTTCTCATTTTAATGATTTCTGTGTGCAACCAGCGCGAAATGTGCTGTTGATTGGCTACACACGTCAGCAGGAGGCCCAAAATCAATAGTAGCTGGCACTACTTAAAGTAAGCCTACACGGCTTAATACTAACATGTACTTCTTAAATAGCGGGTGCATTGTGGCTGGAGCAGGCACTGGGAGTCTTGTGTGAGGTGGGAAAGACAGAAGAATTGCTGAACATGGGAGAGCAGGCATCCAGTTTTTCCAACCCTGCCCTGGAGGAGATGACAAGGGGGAAAAATGCCCTGTATCCGCAGGAGGCCAGGAAGCTTTGGGAGCAGATAGCCATGGGGCTCAATATCAGGAATCTAGTCCTAGATGCAATTCCACCAAAAATTTAACAATTTCACATAAGTGGCCAAGGTCAGTGATTGTAATGTCAAATGCTACTTGCTACTAACTGTACCACTAGCCTCAGCCACTGCTCAAATCACCACACCACCTTCACTCACCTATCAACAATCTCTATCAAGTAAGGCTCAAACCTAATCATAGCATCATAGAACGGTCACAGCATAGAAGGAAAGCCATTCAGCCCATCATGTCCATATTGGCTCTTCACCTACTGCCACTCCCTTGTCTTTTCACCACAGCCCTGCACAATTATTTTTTCAGATAAGGGTCCAATTCCCTTTTGAAAGCCACAATTGATCCTGCCTCCACCACACTCTCAGGCAGCGTGTTCCAGATCATAACCACTCCCTGCATAAAAAAATTTTTCCTCATGCTGCCATTATTTCTTTTGCCAGGTACCTAAAATCTGTGCCCTCTTGTTCTTGATCCTTCAACCAATGGGAACAGTTTCTCCCTATCTACTCCATCCAGACCCCTCATGATTTTAAATACCTCTAATAAATTTCCTCTCAGCTTTCTCTTCTCCAAAGAAAAGAACCATAGATTCTCCAATCGATTGACATAACTGAAGGCCCTGATCTCTGGAATCAGTCTCATGGATTTTTTCTGCACTTTCTCTAATGTCTTCAAACTTCCTAAAATGAGGTCCCCAGAACTGCACACAATTCCCCAGTTGAGGACAAACCAGTGTTTTATACAGCTTTATCATAACTTCCTTGCTTTTGTACTCTCTGCCCCTATTTATAAAGCTCAAGATCCCATATCCTAGGTTAACCACTCTCTCAGCCTCTCCTGTCATCTTCAATGACTTATGCATATTAAACCCAGGTCCCTCTGCTCCTGCATTTCTATTAGAATTCTTCCCTTTTTTTATATTGTCTCTCCATGTTATCCGTGGCAAAATTAATCACTTCACTACATTAAATTTCATCTGCCATTAATCCACCTATTCCACCAACTTGTCTGTGTTTTTGAAGTTTACACTATCTTCCTCACAGTGCACAATACTTTTGTATTGTAAGCAAATTTTAAAATTGTGCCCTGTACACCAAGGCCTAGGTCATTTATATATATTAGGAGAGCAGGGGTCCCAACACCAACCCCTGAGGAACTTCACAATAAACCTTCCTCTAGTCCAAAAATCAACTGTTCATGACTATTCTGTTTCCTGTCACTCAGCCAATTTTGTATCCATGTTGCTACTGTTCCTTTTATTCCATGAGCTCTGATTTTGCTCATTGGCTTGTAGTGTGGCACTTTATCAAATGCCTTTTGGAAGTCCACGTACACTCCATTAACTACATTACCCCCATCAACCCTCTCTGTTACCTCTTTGAAAAACTCCAGCAAATTAGTTGAACACGATTCACTCGTAACAAATCCATGCTGGATTTGGATCCATATACTTTACCTTACACTCACATCCTTATCATTACTGCAAGGCTTACACCCACATTTCATTGATTGCAAACATTGCTAGCTATTCAACCACGACAGCCACATCACCCAGATTCCACAATACTTCGCGACACACTTCCCTTTCTCCTGAAGGAGAAAGTGGTGCACCACCAAATGTAGCAGCAATTGACCTGAAGGAGAGAGGAATGCCTGCACTGCTGTAACTCATGGGCAAGATAATGCTGGCCATGGCTGAGGTCGTGGCCAGGAATGAGGCTGAAAACATTGAAGATGACAGTATCCTCACACCTAATTCTCCTCCTCACATCCCACTTCCTCCTCATCCCACATGCTCTTCTCACTTACAAGCTGTAGATGGTGTAAGCATGGACCATTACAAACCCATCCCTGCCCCCCATCCTTGTGTCTTTTTCCTGTCAGATATCCAAGAAAAGCAATTTGGCTAAGAAGTGGAAGAAGACAAGAAGAGAGAGATGGTAAACACACACTTTTAATTAATTTCACATTCACAGACACCAGCTTAGATAATGGCATTGTGCACATCTCAGAGGATAAATTAGGGGCAGGGTCTGCATGTAGTGAAACACTGGGCATAAGTGGGCTGCAGCCAAGGCAGGGACAGTGCAGGTGCCTAGTCTCCAGAGGGCAAGATCCCACATATTCTGCAGCAGAGGACTTCATTGGAGCAGCCTGCAGTAGAAGGCTGATGGGCATGCATAATGAAATGCTTGATGCATAGGGAAACCTGTCGAAAAGTCAAGGAGAATGGAGGAGTTCAAATTGGCACAGGGCTTTGTGCTGAGCTTGTAACTGATCATTTCCAGCATGGAACTGTTGATCACCTACATTTAGCACACATGTGGAACCAACCATAAGGCATGTTCGATGGCTGATGTCTCAGGTTCCAATGCAGCACAGGCAGAACTCCCAACCTAACAGCACTGTGGGTGTACCTACACCAAGTGAACTGCAGCGGTTCAGAAGGCGGTTCAGCACCACCTTCCAAAGCATAATTAGGGATGTACAGTAAATGCAGGCCTAGACAGTGACAGAAAAGTTCCATGAACAAATAACTAAAAAGGTTAGGAATGTTGTCAATTCTGATCGAAACATAAAACAGCCCTGCTGGTTAGAAAGGCAAATGGAATGTTGTTGTTTATTACAAGGGGTATAGAATATAAAAGTAGAAAGGTTTTGCTACAGTTGTATAGCGTATTGATGAGACCTCATCTAGAGTACTGTGCACAATTCTGGTCTCCTTATTTAAGTAAGGACATAATTGCATTGGAAGCAGTTCAGAGAAGGTTCGCTTGGCTGATTCGCATGGGGACTATCTTATACAAAAAAAGGGTGGACTGGCCTGTATCCATTGGAGTTTAGAAGAATGAGAGGTGATCTTATTGAAACATGTAAGATCCTGAGGGGAATTGACAGGGTGGATGCTGAAAGAATGTTTCCCTTTGTGGGAGAGACTAGAACTAGGGGACACAGTTTAAAAATAAGGGGTCTCCAATCTGAAACAAAGATGGGGAGAAATGTTCTGTCTCCGAGGGCTGTGAGTCTTTGGAACTCTTCCCTGGAGAGCAGTGGAGGCAGGGTCATTGCATATTTTTAAGACAGAGGTAGACAAATTCTTGACTAATAAGGGAGTCAAAGGTTATTGGGGGTCAGCGGGAATGTGTCAGATTAGCCATGGGCCTGGATTTTCCATTCCAAACACTGGCAGGCAACAGGAGGACAATGCAGTGGGAACTGAAAACTTGGTTTCCTGCCATCAACATACACCTGTCTTGGTGCCATTCCTGCCAGAGGCTGGCGTCAAGCCATTTTGCATCCCATTTATGAAATGCAGATTAAGTCCCGACTGGAATTGTCCCCACCCCTTCCAATTATCCGCGCCGCCAGTGGGATATCACACCAGTCCAGGACACATCCAGACCATCGTGGCATGGATATGCCGGGACCCGCCTGGAAAATGGCCTGGGGCAGATTGTAGAGAGTAGAAGATGGAGGCCTCCAGCGAATGTGGACCCTGAAACACCAGGTGCAGCAGTGAGTGGGTGGCACATCTAACACATGGATCATAGCCAGAATGTGGATCTTCACACTGCTGGAGCAACCAGCACATGGATCTTCGCACTGCTGGAGCATCCAGCACGTGGATCTTCGCACCGCTGGAGCATCCAGCACGTGGATCTTCACACCGCTGGAGCATCCAGCATGTGGATCTTCACACCACTGGAGCATCCAGCATGTGGATCTTCACACCGCTGGAGCATCCAGCACGTGGATCATAGCATTGCTGGAGCATCCAGCACGTGGATCTTCGCACCTCTGGAGCATCCAGCATGTGGATCTTTGCACTGCTGGAGCATCTAGCACATGGATCTTCACACCTTTGGAGCATCCAGAATGTGGATCTTCGTGCTGCAGGTGGACAGCTGCATGAGGTACTGTTGGGCAGTAATGGTCTGTGCTGCGGATGGGGGAGGATGGGGAGTGCAGGGATCTGATGGGGTGAAGAGGTGGGGTGGGTGTGCAGGCCTAGATGGTTCTGGGGGAGGTTGGGAGTGGTAGGGGAAAGAGAGAGATGCTGTGAGGGTCCTGGAATGGGGTGAGGTGGTTTCTGGAGCAGGAAGGGAAGGGCCAAGGTAGGGTGCAGGCGGGGGTGGGTTTGCAGGTGTAAACAGGCAAAGGGTGGTGTGCAGATGTGAATGGGCAAGGGGATATACAGGTGTGAACAGGCATGGGGAGTGTTCAGGGGTGACTGGACATGGGGGGTTGTGCAGGTGTTCTCACTTGGTAGAGCACCACCGACCTCACCATCAGCACAGGAGTGGTCCAGATTCTCGCCAGCCAGCTGAATGGCTGTTTTCAAAGTCGATGAGGACCTTGATTTCAGGCATTCCTCCACCAGTCTGTGACCTCCCCCTCTTGCTTTACAGTCAGATGTCCTGCATGAATAGAGATGGAGAAAGTGTAAGCAGGATGCCTGCCGGGCCAGATGATAAGTGTGCCTGGCATCAGTGGGTAGTGAGTGGTTCCATGGATGAGATAAGCAGGCTGAAGGTGAGTGCTTGAGAAAGTGAATGGTGATGTCCCTTGAACTGACAGTGATTGAGGGCCCTGGGGATGTGTGATGAGTTTGTGAGTGTGTGAGTTGAGGGTGATGAGGAGAGTGGCTTACCCTGGCTGAACAGAGATCATTCATCCTCTTGCGGCATTGGGTGGCTGTCCTCTTTTACAGGGCATTGGCGCTGACCACTGCTGCCACCGCCTCCCAAGCCGGATTGGGGGTGCCGCTATCCCTCCTGCGGCCAGAGCGGGGGTGAAGGACAACAAGGTGGGCATCCACTGCCTCCAAAAGGCGCTCGAGGGATGTCTCATTGAACCTGGGGGCTACAGTCTTTTTGCCTATCAGAGCCATCCTGTCTTCCATGCGTCTGTCCGGAGCTGGAACCACAGAGCTGTGTACACGGCTGGACTTTAAATATGGCACCAGGCATGATGAAGCAGCAAGGCGATGGCATGGTGGGCAAATGAGAGCCCACCCATCATCAAAATGGCGTGTTTCCCGAGAATGCATAATTAATGCAACGGGTTTGGGATGATACAGCATGAGAAGCCGCCATTGCCGCTGGCAGGTAAAACGTCATTTTCCCTGCCCACTTCCGCACTTAGTGCAAATCTGGTGCTTGCTGGTGCCTTCAGTGCCTAACCCCTCCCACCGCCCACCCCAGACAGCATATGAGCTCTCTTTGTGGAAAGGTCAGGGACCCGCAGTGGCTTCATCACCTGCAAACTAGGTGGACTGCAGTGGGGCGGTGAGGCATACGTTGAGTAGCTCTTTTATGCATGGGCCGCACTGAGGCCCATGTTCCCGCTACCATTCAGTGAGGTGAGTGTGAGCAATTGTGGGTTCACTTACCCAGGTGGCACAAATGAGGTCATTCACCCATTTCCGGCACTGCAGGGCAGTCCAGCGGTGGAGGCCATGGGCACTAACCACCCTGGCAACTTCCTCTCATGCAGGATTGGTCACATGGCTTGGCCTCCTTCTTCCATCCTTGGGGTACAGGATGCCCCTCCTGTTTCCACTGCATTGAGCAGCACATCGAGGGAAGCATTGCTGAATCTGGCAGCCAGAGCTCCCTGAGATTGCAGGCCATTCTCCTCCTTCCACAGTGGGTTCTTGAAAACAAAGTTGATGCTTGGGCGCTTTTTAAATATAGCGTCCAAATATGAAGGCTGGGCGCATGTTATCCAGCCCTCCCGACCGTGCAATACATCAGGAAACCCCCGACTTCATAATTAATGAGCCCAGCATCATGTGATCCGGTTCAAATTTCCACTGGGCTCTACAACAGGAAACACTCCTGGTTCCCACCATCACCATGGGATTTAGACCTCAAATGGAAAATCCCGGCCACGATCTTAACGAATGGCAGAGCACTCTAGAGGGGCCAAATGGCGTGTTCCTGCTACTAATTTGTATGTTTGTATATCAAACTAGGCTCCAAGCTCTTGAATTCCCAACAAAATCTCTCCACATTTCTGTCTCTTGCTTCTCCTTAAAACCTATGTCTTTGGCCAATCTTTTGATCGTATGTCCTAATATCTCCTTGTGTGGCTCGATAATCTTTCCTGTGAAGTGCCTTGGGACATTTCACTATATTAAAGGTTTGGTATAAATGCAAGTTGTTGGTGTTGCACTGAGGATCAGTCACTGCCCTCATCCCCACAGTCAAGAAGTAAATTCTCCCATGAGTTTAGGCAACTATTCACTGCTAGGAGAGCACCAGGGCCAAACCTGATCCTGTACCCCCAGTTCCACACACCCTAGTTAGTTTAGAGGAACAGGAGCACTGATCCATGTCTCCCGTCCTTAGCTCAGGGACACTGAGGTGATTTTTAGTCCCAGTGGCTGCTGCAAATGGAATCAGCTCACACAGCAAAGATCAAATATTGATGCTGGGATCTTCCTGATCAGTATGGTTCCATTGCACTCATAGCAGATGTCAAATGAAAAGAAAATGAGTATAACTTAAAAGATAAAAGTCATTTCATTATTCAAAGGCAATAGTAACCCTGTTTAGATGGCATTCAAAAATATAGCATTCAGCATCCTTGCTTATAGCATTTGATAACACAATGATCCAGGGCACAACTTGAACTTCATTCAAATCTTCTCTGCTTAACAGATTATGGGTGTGATCTTTATGATCTGTCATTTGGAAACAGGAACACTTCCCAATTCTGGCATCATCCAGTTTCTAAATGACAAAGTAAATATCTCATACCCATCATGATCCAAATTCAGTGACCATTGATAACACAACCCCACCACCAGCACAAAGAGTACAACAGCAATTAGCACAAACATATATACTCCTTCACCAGGCTTGTGTGTGTGCTGAGGATGGGAGAGTTTATTTGTACTGGTGGTGGGAAAGTGCAGAAGTTTGTGCACTTGTGTTTGCATGTGTTTGTTGACAGCAAGAGATTGTATATGTTTAGCACACGCACACAGTACTCCCAACATCAATAAACATACACACACACACACACACACACACACACACTCCCACCATCAGCACAAACATATACACTCTCCCACTATCAACACACACACACTTACCATCAGCACATATACAACACCCTCATCATCAACATTACTCTTTGGTATAAAGCACATCTCTGCAGAAACCCTAAAACCTCAGAACTCCAGATACTAGTTAAATATCCATACAGTATATACATTAAAAACTGCACCGCTGAGTTGCCTCTTACTTAAGTCTGGACATCATGCAGCTCCAGCCTTCTGTGGAATAGCAACAGGTAGTAAGTAAATAGGATAGTGATATATATGGTCAAGTTAACAAATAATGGGATTGCTAAGAACAATACTAAAGTGCCTAAAAGCAATAATTGGGGGGGAAATTGGACATGATATCAGGAAATTTCCCGCAATTTCTCACAGCATTTTTACAATTTGGATTTCAGTGCTATTTGGAATATCTAAGGCTACAATTTTATGGAATAATCCCTCACCACTCTTTGTTACTACAATTTTAAAAAATTAATTAGTCACATTTTGGCTTGAGAGCCCAGACAACTATGGGTGTCATGACTATGAAAGATTTACACTTTGAATTTGCAATCTGTATTTGGTCAGCTGGGATCCACAGGTCAAAAATTCAGTCTGTCCCATCAAACCAGCTAAAAATTAAACAGTGATCAATGGAAGGAGACCCTATTTATACAATGTGGTGTAAGATTATTCTTCAGCATCAGTGAATGATCTAAAACAGGAGGATTCAAAGCTTCCTGCAAATCAGAGAAAGCTTAGCAATAAGATCTGCTTCAAGGAAGTCAGTAATAGATGAGTACCTATGCTGTAACTCTTCCCCCAGCTATAAATTGCCACTCACTTCACGTTATTAATTCCTGTTCTAACCTCATTAAAACAGGTGCATGTTAGCATTCAGTTGTCAAATTAGGATCTTTTCAACTGCATGAGACAGTAGCATTAAGCTTTGGAATGCTTAGCTTCTTCTCTGCTTTAGACCAAGCCCAGGTTTTACCTGGTAGCTTGGACACTTGATACCAGCCTGCCTGCTGTGGCTAAGTTCCAGCGGTAGTAGGAGGAGGCCGTTGAGTGGCCATTAATTGGCACCCAAAGTTATGCACACCCCCACCCTGCCACCTTTCAACCTGCCTGAGGGTGGGGGTACGGGA
The DNA here is from genome assembly GCF_017639515.1 of Carcharodon carcharias. Taxonomy (NCBI): domain Eukaryota; kingdom Metazoa; phylum Chordata; class Chondrichthyes; order Lamniformes; family Lamnidae; genus Carcharodon; species Carcharodon carcharias. The sequence continues at coordinate 208,682,560 of NC_054467.1, forward strand.
GGCAGGAGGGTGTAAAATTCCAGTCAGTGTTACCATCTGTAAGTCAGGAAGCATCTGACCTGCTCAATCCGTGGGCTTGGGAGCTCTCCCTTCCAAGAGAGGGGTTATTTTACAATGGTCTATTCAGTGTCTGGTATCAGCTTCACTTGTAGCCCGAAACTGGCAGAGATTTTGTATCAAGTCGGGGATTGATCTCAACTTGGTAAAAGGGATAAATCAAACTAGATATGAATTGACCTAATCAGATTCAGGAAGGGCTATGAGTGAAGAGCATCTGCAATGACAGAATTTCAATTTTTATTTGTTCTTGAGATGTGAGTAATACTGGCAAGGTAGAATTTATTACCCATGGAGGACAATTGAGGACAGCTGCATCGTGTGGGACTGAAACCACATGCAAGCTAGATCAGGCAGAGTGAGAACTTCCCTTGTCTAAAGAACATTTGTGAGCCTATTTTTTGGGGGTAAAAGTCCAGCAGCTTTCATTGCCATTTTCATTTGGTGTTAATCCACAAATGTCCTAACTGTTAGAATTCAATTTCACAACTTGGAACAGTGCCTGAGAGTTTTGCAGCTCAGAAATTAGCAGCGGCAATAAAAGCAATAACTAGTGGCAATTAATTACTACTGCACAGTCAGTCTTAAGAACATTAAATCTTACATAAAATATAACATTGTCCCTTCAATGATACATTGTTCTTAAGAACATTGATCATTTTGGTGAAAACCATTACACCCAGCAAGCTTGTTCCTTACTGATCAATCCACTCACAAGGGAGACCAGAACTAGGGGCCATGGATATAAGGTAGTCCTGAATAATTCCAACAGGGAATTCAGGAGAAACTTCTTTACCCAGAAAGTGGCTAGAATGTGGAACTCAATACTACAAGGACTAGTTGAGATGAGTAACATAGATGTATTTAGGGGAAGCTGGATTAACAGAGGAGAGGGAAAAAGTTAAGAAGGTTATGTTGATAGGGTTGGATGAATAAAGGCGGGAGAAGTCTCATGACAAGCATAAACAGTGGCATGGGCCCACTGGGCCAACGGTCCTGTTATTGTGCTGTAAATACTTTGTAATATTATGCAACCCTTTCTCACCATATCCCTCAGTTCCTTTCCTCCAGAATATCTAATTGTTTGTGCAATCCATTTACATTGTCTACTCTAGGACTTTCATGTAACATACCACAACCGTAGTAACTTTTGGTGAAAAATTTCTGCCTGACTTCCTTCCTTTCCTGTTACATCCTAATTTTTAACTGGAGTCTCCCACCATTTATCATGAAACAAAATGCTTTTCCATTCCATTATTGACCATTTTTTAAATAGTTCCACATCATGTCCATTCTTTTCAAACTGTATATCTAAATGGGATTGCACATATTTTTCATTATTACTAAAAGACACAGGATTGAAACCGCAAACCTCCTGCAGGCTGAGAACTGTCCAGGCAGATGTATTTGGCACCTCAGTGCACAAGAGCTATTTGAACATGATGTTTTGAATAGCTCATGGCATTCTAAGTGTCCAAGTACTTTCTACTATGCAAATACTGGCATTTCTGCACCTATATCCATTGAATGATATCATGTTCCAGTTGGCAATATGTAATCCAGACCGGCATCTCCAACATGTCATCAAGCTGCCCAGCCCCCTGTGCCATGATGTGAGGACAATATTGATATTAACTGTCAGTATGAAAACAGGGAACAGCTTGAACCATACACCCCGCTTTCCAGCAAGAGTAGTTTGATGGCAACTGGGCAATGGCAACTTGCATTCACATAGCAACACATATAATACCTTCAATGTATGGAAACATCCTAAAGCCTTCACAGCAAGGCAAAAGGAAAATGCACACTGAGTCAGAAAGGGAGTGGGTAAGAGGGGTGACAGATATTTGTTCAAGGAGATCAGTTTCCAGAAAGTTTTCAAATAATGGGAGGAAGATAAAGAGACAGGGAGGTTCAGAGAGAGCAAAATACCTGGGAGGAGAAAGGATAAAAGTGCCTTGGCCAAATGGAGGCAAATGAAGAATGAGAACAGTAGAGAGAAATAATGGGCTTGGATAGTTGGAGTTCTAACTGAGCTTTTAAAATGCAGTCATTTAGTACAGAGGTGAGGAGAAATTTCTGCATTTATGTGGTTGTGAATCTTTGGAATTCTGTACTGCAGATAACTGTGGATCCTCGGTTGGTGAGATTGATAGACTTCTGGCCCCTAAGGTTGTGGGATATGGTGGTACAGTGAGTTATGTTCAAAGATTAGCTATGATCTTACTGAAGCATGAAGCTTGCTCTATGGGGCATACGGCCTACTCATGGTCATATTTCTTAGTTCTTATGTGACATTTTAGCTACTTTGGCAATTATGGGCTCAGGACATTATTCTGCGACTATACCCCACAGTTCTAAACTTACCAGGCAGGGGAAACTTCCTCCTAGCATCTACCCTTTCAAGCCCTCTCAGCACCTTACATATTTCAATGAGATTGCCTTTCATTCTTCTAAACTCCAGATAAAAGAGCCCCATTCCACTAAATCTCTCCTCTTAGGACTGCCCCCTCATCCCTGAAATCAATCTATTGAACCTTGTTGCACCTAGTTGCACCCTGTATATACCTTTTTGCATAGAGAGAGCAAAACTGTATACAGCTCACCAGTTATAGTCTCACCAAAGCCTCATGCAACTGCAGCAAGAGTTCCATGTTCTTTTGCTTCTTAATGGAATGCACAATAGAGAATTATGAATTTCACCATCTGCCTTAGCCTATTCAGCTTCATACCTTCCTAACTGGCTTTACTTAAGTTTAGTAATTTAGTTTTGTACTTAAGTACGTCACTCTTGAATTCAATATGAAATTCTATTATATAATTACTTTTCCCTAGTAGATCCCTTACTATGAGATAAATAATTAGCCCTGTTCCCGTTATAGAAGGCAGGATCTAAAATAGCCTTTTGTGCCCTGTGTACAATTCAAAGGAACCATGTGCTTTTTACCGCAACATTCATAACTGCTCACTGTTTTGAAATATCTCGAAAAACTTGTTAAAATTAAGGTTGCAGGTTGGATGAGCAAACTGATCATGACACCATGGTACAGGAAGCCATTCAAGTTCAGCGAGAAAAGAGGAATTTAGTGGTAGTAGGGAACAGTTTAGTCAGGGGGATAGACACAGTTCTCTGCAGCTAAGAGCAAGTGTCCAGACAGCTGTGATGCCTGCCCAGTGCCAGGGTTCAGGATGTCTGCAAGGGCTGGAGAGGAGCTTGCAGTGGGAGGAGGAGGATGCAGTTGTCGTGGTCCATGTGGGTACCAATGACATGGATAGGACAACGAAAGGGGTTCTGCATAGGGATTATGAGCAGCTAGGAGCTAAATTAAAAAGCAGAACCTCAGAGGTAATAATTTCTGGATTATTACCTGAGCCACAAGCAAATTGGCACAGGACAAATGAGATTAAAGAGATGAATGCATGGCTTAAAGATTGGTGTGCGAGAAATGGGCTACCATTCATTGGGCATTGGCACCAGACTGGGGAAGGTTGGTGCTGTATCAGTGGGATGGTCTTCACCTCTGGCTGGGAGGGGTGTTCCAGCAAGGCATATAACTAGGACAGTAGAGTGGGCTTTAAACTAAATAGTGGTGAGAAGGGATCGTGCGAGGGGAGGTGTAGTTAATTTAAGGGAAACGACAAGGGTAATAGAGCAGGGAAGCAATTTGGGTAATGATAACCTGAGTGTGGCAGGAAGGGACAGAGAACATAAGCTTAAGAATGCACCAGCAAATAAGGCCAGAGATTGCAAAATTGTACAAAGACAGAGTTAAAGGCTGCATTGTTAGTACAGACAGAAATAAATATTTATGACCTGATAGCCTTTACAGAGACATGGGGTGGGATTTTCTAGTCCTGCCTACCACAGGAATCCTTGTGGGTGGGATTGGAAAACTTGATGGACCAGCAAAAGGTCCGTTGACTTCAGGTTTGCAGGTGGGACTGAAAAATCCCACCCATGGCTGCAGGGTGACCAGGGCTGGGACCTGAATATTGAAGGGTATTTGATATTTCAAAAAGGAAACTAGGTAAAGGTGGTGTGGTAGCTCTGTTAATTAAGGATGACATTATTACAGTAGTGAAAGATGACCTTAACTCCAAAGAGCAAGATGTAGAAACAGTTTGGGTAGAGATAAGAAATAGGAAAGGTAAACGGTCACTTGTGGGAGTAGTTTACAGGCCTGTTAACAGTAGTTACAATGTAGAGCAGAGTATACAGGAAGAAATAAATGGAGCGTGTAAGAAAGGTACTGCAATAACCATGGATGACTGGGCAAATCAGATTGGCAAAGGCAGCCTGGAAAATGAGTTCATAAAGTGTAGTTGGGACAATTTCTTACAGCAGTATGCTCCAGCGCCAACCAAAGAGCTGGCTATTCTATGCCTGGTAACGTGCAATGATACAGGATTAATCAATAACCTCTTTGTAAGCAATAACAATCATAACGATAGAATTTGCTGTTCGGTTTAAGTGTGAAGTGTGGGTCTAAGACTAAAGTTTTAAACCCAAATAAAGGTAATCATAAGGATATGAAGGGAGAGTTGGCTAAAATGGACTGGGAAAGTAGGCCAAAGTAGGACAGTAGAGATGCAGTGGCAGATTTTTAAGGGGATATTTATTAACTCCCAGCAAAGATTTATCCCAGTGTGGAGAAGAATGCATCATCCGTGATTAAATAAAGGAGTTAAAAATAGCACCAAATTGAAACACTGCACAAATCAACGAAGATTAGTGGTAGGTCAGGGGATTGGGTAGATTTTAAGAACCACCAAAAGATGACCAAAAAAATTGTAAAGGGGAGAAATTAGAATAAGAGAGGAAGCTAGCTAGAAATATAAAAACTGATAATAAGAGTTACTACAAGTATTTAAACAAGAAAGGATTAACTAAGTGAGTGTTGGTCCTCTGGAGAGTGAGTCTGAGGAATTACTAATGAAAAACAAAGAAATGGCAGGAGTGTTAAACAGGTATTTTGTGTCTGTCTTCACTATAGAAGACTTAGAAAACTTAGAAAAGCATGTGGTGAAAGTGAGGGAGGAGCTTAAGATAATCATCAACACCACAGAAAAGGTGCTGGGAAAACTATTAGGCATAAAGGCTGACAAGTCTCCAGGACCAGATGGCCTGCATCCTGGGGTTTTAAAGGAAGTAGTTCCAGAGATAATAGAGGCATTGGTTATGATATTCCAAAACTTAGTAGATTCTGAAAAGATCCCAGCAGATTGGAAAATGGAAAATGTAACACCTTTATTCAAGAAAGGAGGGAGACGGAAAGCAGGAATTTATAGGCCAGTTAGCCTAACATCTGTCACTGGGAAAATGCTAAAATCCATTACTAAGAAGGTTTTCACAGGATACTTACAGAATCATAATGAGGTCAGGCAGAGTCAACATGGTGAAAGGTGAAATCATGTTGAACTAATTTAATAGAGTTCTTCAAGGAAGTAACAGGCAAGGTGGATAAAAGGGAACCTGCAGATATGGGGCAGGATTTTTATGTCCTGTGGGCGGGTGCGCGCCCGACCCGATCGGATGTAAAATCACACGCGATGACATCGGGCAAGTGTCCCCGCGTCATTGTGCACTCTCGCAATACTCGCATGTCGGCGGGCATGCACGAGAGTTGGCAGTGTGCCCACCGACAGTTAAGAGGACTATTAAGGCCCTTAAACAATTAAGCTAAACCTATTTGTTACTGCCCATTCAACAGTTTGGTTGGCGGGCGGGCGAATCGGCCAGGCAGCCTTTGCATTTTTTAGGAAACCTCATCATGGGCAGTATGAGGTTTCCAACAGTAATTACAAACAAAATAAAAATTTTTAAACATAATTTTTAATATGTCCCTGCTCGTGTGACTGAGTCGCATATGGGGACACATTTCTCTCATTCTTAAAATCTTTATTTATGAATCCACAATTCTTCAGCTCCCAGAGGCAGCTCTGTGCCTTCAGGGAGCTTTCAGTGCGTGCTCTCCCGTGCATGCGCAGACTTCAGCGCTTGCTCTCCTCCCGCCTCACCCCGGCAGTGCTAAGCTCCTCAGCGTGCCTTTTACCCTGGCTAGCCGTTAATTGGTCAGCCAGGGTGAAATCGCGGTTGGGGGTTGATCGTGGGTGGTGGACCATTTCCAAGCCGCTCCTGGGCCCACCTGCCGTGCCCACCCGACGACCCGAAAATCCTGCCCATGGTGTACTTGGACTTCCAAAAGGCATTTGATAAGATACCACATCAGAGGTATTACACAAAATAAGAGCTCATGGCATAGAGGGTAACATGTTAGCATGGGTAAAGGATTAGTTAGCTAACAGGGAGCAGAGAATGGGGATAAATGAGTCTTTTTCGGGTTTGCAAGTTGTGACTAGTGGAGTGCCCCAGGGATCAGCGTTGGGGCCACAACTATTTGCAATCTTTTTCAAAGACTTGGATGAAGGGACCAAAAATATGAAACTTGCCAATGGGGAGGACAGTAAGTTGTCAAAAGGAGGTAAATAGTCTGCAAAGGGATATAGACAGGTTAAGGAGTGGGAAAGAAATTGGCAGATGGAATAAAGTAGGAAAATGTGAAATTGTCTACTTTGACAGGGAGAATAGAAAAGCATTATACTATATAAATGGAGAGAGACTGCAGAATCTAGTGGTACAAAAGGATCTGGGTGTCCTGGTACATGAATCACAAAGAGTTAGTATGCAGTTACCAGCAGGCGATTAAGAAGGCAAATGGAATGTTGACATTTATTGCAAGGGGAATGGAATATAAAAATAGGAAAGTTTTATTGCAGCTGTAGAGGGACTTGGTGAGACCAAGCCTGGAGCATGTGTAACGGTTTGGTCTCCTTATTTGAAAAAAGACATAATTGCAATAGAAGCAGTTCAGAGAAGGTTCACCCAACTCATTCCTGGGATGAGGGGCTTATTTTATGAGGAAAGTTCGGACAGGTTATGCCTATGCCTACTGGGGTTTAGAAGAATGAGAGGTGATCTTATTGAAATGTATCAGATCCTGAGAGAACTTGATAGTAGATACTGGGTGGATGTTTCCTCTTGTGGGAGAGACTAGAACTAGGGGCCATAGTTTAAAAATAAGAGGTCTCTCATTTATGATGGATATGAGAATATTTTTCTCTCAGAGTATTAGTCTATGGAATTCTCTTTTTTTATTCATTCATGGGATGTGGGCATCACCGGCTAGGCCAGCATTTATAGCCCATCCCTAGACAGGAAGGAGGAGTTGTGACCACAATCAGATCAGCCATGATCTTATCAAATGGCACAGCAGGTTTGAAGGGCCGAATGGCCTATTCCAGCTCCTAAGTCCTATGTTCATATGTTCCTATTACATTTTACATTACGTAATATGGTTGATTGCTGGTTCATGTCTGATTTTATATCCCTGTCACAATTTATTAAAGATATAAAATAGTGCATACAGTAACCAACAATTAAGTGCCAAACTAAATATTAATTTAACCTCATGAAGAATCAAAAAAAATCCCAGGCATACTATGGTTTCTTTTAAAACAAAAAGTTATTAACTCTGCCAACTATATTGTAAATATTTTTGAAGACTCTGTGCTGTGTAATCATCTATGTAGAAAACAGCAGTAAACAATTGTTTTATGGAAAATATGCTGCGTTGCAGTCCACAATGTTCTGTTTACACATCCAAAACAAACAGTTCAATAATATGCATCAGTTCCTTTAACATCAAAGTTGCCCTGTTTCTACTTCAGGGCAGATTTTAGCAACAGTGAGGCTACTGTGCCGGCACATGCTTACAATTTTCTGATTCTGGTCATGGGCCATTCCTGATATCAGAGAGAAGTTCAGCATGTTCTAACAATAGGGAAAGGTCACAGAGGATGGGATTATGCGGGTGTGGGAGGCGGGGGGCAGTAGGGGCGATGGCGGGGGGAGAGCAGAATGATGTGAGCATAACTAAAATGGTCAATGCAAAATAAGTGACACTGGCGGCAAACATTTAGCTATGCTATCGATTTTTCTCCGGAAACACCGGGGCCCAGTGTGGTTTTCTGGTACCTCGGAAACTCGTTGTTGGCTCACTTGACATCGGACAGAACTCGCTATGACAAACAGCATGAAACTGAGGGAAAACGGAACTCTAATTACCGTGGAGCTAAGTAGCACAATGTTTGGTGAGGTAAGGGTTAACACAGCAGGCTTTTATTATTTAAGCTTTTTCCAGCCACAGTTACAAGCTGCCATTCTCAGCTAATTTAAGGCCATGAAGGAAATTAAAGGCGCTTTCATTGCTGCATGGAACAATGATCTGTGAGTTAGGATGAACAGGGAGATTTCCGATATATGACAGCACAGGTCAGGAATCTAAAGGCCAGAAATCTGATCTTAACGCCAAATGCACTTGTGTACATCTGTGAATTAAATTATACATGACAGGCCCTGATACTTCTCATTCAGCTCCTAAATAGAAACTGTCAGCTGGCACTGCCGAGAGTTTACATACCTGAGACACTGAGAACACACTGCTTTTTTCCTCAATTTATGAAATTGCATAAATCATAAATTGGTCTAACGAGGATGTGAAACTTTTATTTGTGTAAGAATGTTCTCTGAGACAGATTTTTCTGTGTTGACACTTAGTGAATTTCTGGGGTTTAACTAACTATTTTGCATCAATTAAAGCTGCCCTTGTTTGTGGCTGAATTTTAAAGGACAGATTTGAGGGGTGATTTTATGGCTTTCTGTGCCTGGTGTGAGCTTTGCCCACAGGAAACACAAATCAGGAATTCAGGTGCAGTTCGGCACGCCCCACGGGAGTTACCATCCATTAAAATTAAGTGTAAACCTTCCATTCTCTTCTTTCTGGTGCTGAGGAGCATGTGCTGGGATACTGAGGAAGCATTTTCAGTCCTTTACCTTTTAACAGATTAAAAGAGTGGGCTGCACAATAGGCATGCTGACCCCTGTGTCCAATGTTCCAATATTTATTGCCAGATTGCAATGCTCTACACCAGGAGCAGGGAACTGGCAGGTAAAGATTTAGTGGACAGAACACCGTGGGGCCTGCTGACTACCATGCCCAAATTTCCATTATGTGCTCCCTGAGCATAAAGCAGCACACCCTCGGAACACCTTTTGGCATACTGGACACACAGCAAATTCGTGAAATCTATACTTTTATATCGGCAGTTTGTTTCCTATATGAAGGCTGTTCCCTTTAAAATTCTTTAAGAGCAATTTTATTACTCACAATTGTTCATTGTGAAACTGAGGCACAGAGACCAGAAAAGTTCCAAGTTCCCTACTGAGTAACCTTTTCCAAGGGGGCCAGTCAGGGGATAACAACTGACCTCAGCACCTTTGGCTAATAAGGGAGATATCACCCAAGGTTGTCAATTCGGTTTGCTATAATTGACAGGATATCAAGTGGGGACATTCTCATGCTTGGCTGTGAGGCCCTGCACATTTGCTGATGCTCACTGCCTAGGCCGATACAGTAAGAATGGATACTTGGGTAAGGTACCAGAAGTGACCGGGTCTCAGGTGAGCACATCCCCCCCCCAGCAGAGTCAGCGCTTGCAGGAAAGAAAAGAGGAAATGGTCAAAAAAATACCGAAAGTCGACAACTTTATGAATTACTCCTCGGCTGACATCATTGTGAAAACAAAAAAAGGCGCTTACAGGGTATCTGAGTGGGAATGGGAGTTGTCCTGAATCCTTTCATTTCACTTCAGGATAAGGATTTTAGAAAAATACATCAAAATATTTTCCATAAACGTCTCCAAGTTTAAGTCTAAGGCTGCTCAGGGATTAACACTCGATTCTTCTAGATGGATGTCTAGTACTTTATGCTAGAGCTGTAGGGATAAGGCAGGAAGATACATTCTCCAAATTGGAGCCCCAGTACTTTACTGTTAGATTCTGCAGCTACTGAGGATAAATAAACTGAATGTTACTTAAGAGACTTAGATTACTCTTATCACACCTTCATTCTAGCTCTATTTTTTAAATTGAAAATTTACTGAAGAAGACAGAAGTGAGCAGCCATATTATTCTTCATCGTGCAAAAATAGCCCTACTGATAAAATAAATGTAATATAGCCCTATTGTCTGTTTTCTCTGCATAGGAATAACTTGCTCAATTCAGCTGTCTCTAGTACTGCAATGGATGCAACATTTTTAACAATCCCCTTTATACATCCTGAATATAAATCGTCCCTTTCTAGTTCTAGTTTCATTTATCTTCAATTTGAGCCACATTTGGTAAAAGATAATAGTGCTGACAATTGTGCTATAATTGATGTGCAAATATGATAAATAGAAAATACTGAGGATATGAAACTGAATACCTTGAAGTGACTAAAATAGCTTCAAGTAAAACTCATGGTAATATTACACCACAATGAGGAAATAATGAAGGAAAGAAAACTTGCACTTATATAGCACCTTTCATGGTTACAGAATGCCTAAAGCACTTTTTAAAAAAAATAACTTTTGAAGTGAAGTCAGTGTTGTAATGTAGGAGAACATAAAAATAAATTTATTGAGAGAACTGCTTTGAACAGCTACCTAAAGAAAAGTAATTTCTGGACTTATTGACAAGAGGAAGTGGGAGAGATTTTCTACACAAATTTTGGATGAATTGAAGCAACAGAACTTTTTTTTATATATTCATTCATGTGGGCAGCATTTATTGCCCTTGTTCAGAAGGCAGTTAAGAGTCAATCACATTGCTGTGGGTCTGGAGTCACATGTAGGTCAGACCAGGTAAAGCCATTAACAAACCAGATGATTTTTTACAACAATGGTTTTTTTTATTGAATTCAAATTTCACCATCTGCCACAGTGGGATTTGAACCCAGGTCCCCAGAGTATTACCCTGGGTCTCTGGAATACTAGTCCAGTAACAATACCACTATGCCACCACTTCCCCCATCAATGAAGCCTGTCCTTCTTTTTCTCTCTGTTATCTTTTCCCTCTGTGACACACATTTCCTGACTGTGAATGTGGGAAGATGACCTGCACTGAGACTCTGCCAACAACTATTTTGAGCTGACACAAAGCGTGGGCCTGATATTAACACTGTGCAAGTGGGTGGGTTTTGAATGGGTTAAAAACAAGCCCCACGTGTCTTACCAATCTTTGTAAAGGATAGGTCATGCCTGACAAACCTGACAGTTCTTTGAAGAGCTGACTGAAGTATCGGGCAGGGAAGTGTCTTTGGATGTTACTTATATGGACTTCCAGATAGCATTTGATAAAACGCCTTCTAAGAGATTATTAACTAAAGTTGAATCTCATGGAATTGTGGACAACTTATTGACCTGGTTAGGAGATTGGCTCAGTGGCAGGATAGTAGGAGACAATGGGGAGAGCACTCTAATTGGCAGGATGTCACTAATGGTGTCTCACCAGGGTCTGTGTTAGGGCTTCAACTATTCAATATATTTATTAACAACTTAGATAGTGGGATGTCTAAGTGTGCAGATGACACAAAGATAGATTACATTGTAAGCATAAAATGACAAAGCAATATTCATGGATTATGAGTGAATGGGCAAAACTATGGCAAATGGATTTCAATGTAGCCAAGTGCAAGGTCATGCAGTTTGGACTCAGAAGGATAGAACAATTTTGAAATGGTGAAAAGCTAGAAGCAGTGAAGGTCAAAAAAGATCTATGGACCTATCAAAATGAAATAGACAGGAATGAAAAAAAATCAAAAATGCTAATGGAAATGCCTTTATATCTAGAGAAGTGGAATACAAGAGGAGAAAGTCATTCTTCAGCTATACAAAACACTTGTTAGCCCACACCTAGAGTATTATGTTCAGGTCTGGGCACCAGACCTTAGGAAGAATATATTGGCTTTGGAGGGAGTGAAGTGTAGATTTAATAGAATGATACCCAGACTCCAAGGGTTAAATTACAAGGAAAAATTACACAAAGGGTTGTATTCCTTAAAATTTAGGTGCTGATTGGGTTGAAGTTTTCAATATATTATCGGAAATTGATGGTGTACGTAGAAACTCTATTCATTGGCTAGGGAATCCAGGACTAGGGGACAGCCTAAAAATTAGAGCCAGACCTTTCAGGACTGAAATTAAGAAACACTTCTACATGCAAAAGATGGCAGAAACTTAGAACACCCTTCACAATGACTAAGTTATTCAATTCAGTGCAAACACATTGGATAACCGTAAAGTAATTCCCTGCTAACAAATGGAAATAAGGCTCAATCAAAGCAAGAGATAATCTTGGTTCAGTCATAGCATTTAATGAGAAAGTCATGGGTCCCAGACTTAATCACATAATGTAGACAGCATTTCAGTGCTGAGGGAGTGCAGCGTTGTCAAAGGTGTCATCTTGCACATGACACATTAAACCCAAAGTCATGTCTGCCATCTCAGGTGATGTAAAAGATTCCACCGTACAAGTCAAAAAGGAACAGTGAAGTACCCACAGTGCCCTAGCCAACATGGTGTTAGCCAAGGCTCAGTGGTAGCACTCTTGTCACTGAGTCAGAAGGTTAGGAGTTCAAGTGCCACTGAAGAAACTTCAGCAAATACTCTAGGCTGACATTCCAGTACAGTACAGAGGGAGTGCTGAATTGACTAAAATTTACCAACCCTCAGGAGATGGGCTAGGAGGCAGGAGGGCTCATAAAATGATTGCAAAAAGCTTTGGGAAGGAAGCCCAGCATCTTTTTTCCCATCACCATGGGATATTCCAAGCAGGAACAGCAGTGGCTTGCATGCTGCAAGGGGGTGACCAGTTACTTCAATAAATTGGTCAATTAACAGCCATTTTAGCATGGGGGGTGGCAATTTCCAGTCGTTTCATGGCCCATGGTGGACACTCTCCCCATAGTGACAAATGGCTGCTCCCCATGGCTCCGACCCCACCAGTAGAGGGTCCACACCTCCGACTGTTGGGACCTGCCTGCCTGGCCCCAACGCATTATAAAAAATTCTTACCCATGTTCTGAGGGCACTTCAATATGGAATACCCTGTCCTTCACTCTGGAGCCTTAGCATAAGCTACTGACTGCAGTTCTGAGAGGTGGGCCACTGTCCTCAATTGGACAGCAGTCCAGGCAGCAGCCTCTTAATTGGTCGCCACCAGTGATTTACCCCCAGCGGTCCCACCTTCCGCCCCACGGGCTCAGTTGAGGAATTCCTGCGCTCTCGTAAAATTCAGACGACTGTCTTTCGGATGAGACACTAAACCAAGAGCCCGTCAGGTCCCATGGTACCAATTCATTCAATAAGAATTCTGACCAGTACTTAACCCTCAACCAGCAGTCGAGATTATCTTGTCGTTGTCATGTTGCTGCTTTTGGGGCTGTGATATGTGCAAATCTATCCACTGCATTTTCTACATTACAACAATGACTACACTTTAAAAATAATTTATTGGCAGTATATTATTTTACAATGTCCTGAGAACAAAAATGGTGCTATTATAAATCTTGGGTGGGGAAAACTAAACCTGTTTCAAGTTTACTTCTTACATCCTTAATCTTACTAAAGAATAAACCCTCTCATAATTGCCAGAATACACGGAGGCTATCAAGCAATAAAATGAAACAACCATACATTGAGTCAATTCTACAATTGCTGAAATCAATCCAGCAATACACTGATCCAATCTCACAATACACTGGATCAATTCCATAATGTATTTGAGTCACCTCCACAATAACAACCACAATTTATATTTATACCCTGCCTTTAATGTAGAAAAATATCTCAAGACATTTAGCAGAGCAGATCCACAATTTATTCAATCATTTTTGCAATCAATTGTACAATACTGAAAGCTTAATATTGACAGTTGGAACACAGTAATAAAAAAAAGTTAACACTATCAGAACTCTGTAAAATATTATAAATGGCTGATGAGAAAGAGAAAGGAAAAATGCATATATTATTTTTAAAAAATAGCCCTATGCGCAAAAGGCTATAACAGGCTCTTGGGTTTCCGATGACATTAGTACCCTGCTCAAGTTGCATTTTTGTGATTTATGATATCATCTGCACTCCTTGGTTGTTGCATTCTTCAAACGGATTCCCTGCCACCTGTTACCCTATGTGTATTTCTTTGGGAGTTATCATTTTGTCTTTCCCGATAGACTACATCGAATGTCAAAAAGTTACAGAGATACTTCTTGTTGTAAAAGTTATACACTTCCTGGCCTGATGATAAACATAAAATTAAGTGATTTAAATCCATGAATGACCAACCCATTGCTTCCGGCTACTCACTAAAAATCTCTTAACTAGAAGAAGGTGCAAAAGAAATATACCAGAATTATATCAGTTCTGAGGAGGGACTAGAGAAGCTGGAATTGTTCTCCATGGAGCAGAGAAGGTTAAGGAGTGATTTAATAAAGGTCTTCAAAATTATGAGGGGTTTTGATAGAATAAATAAGGAGACTAGAGGAAATATTACACTGGAAGGATTGTCAGCAACCAGAGGACACAAACTTAAGCTAACTGGCAAAAGAACCAAATGAGAGGGTGGTGAAAGCAGATTCAAAGGGGCATTTGATAAAAACTTGAATAGGATTAATGTGTAAGGCAATGGAGGAACAGCAGAGGAGTGGGACTAAATGGATAGTTATTTCAGAAGACTAGCACAGGCATGATGGGCTAAATGGCCTCCTTCTGTGCTGCAAGACCAATAAGCCACCTTATACTCGCATCCCACATCATGGCTTCGTAGGCTCGACAGTTCTTCAGAATTCACAAGTTGAAGATTCTCAGAGGTGCAGAATCACAGAGAAAAAGCAGCTTTCATTGAGGACCAACAGTTCCACTTGGGCAAAAGAGAAACTGCTGACTAAAATGTTGTCAGGAAATTAAATCCTGAACTGCCAATAAATTTGAGACCCTAAAGAGTTAATAGTATACTGCCCATGGGTGGCATTATACATTGATATTTCCAAGCTCCGCCTGGTAAAATGATCATGTTTATGAGGTACAGACCTCCAGTTCTCTTATAGATCACATCTGTTAATATGCTGCCTTTGTATGTCATTTCGGAAAAATGTACCATTAAGATGTACTTGGAATGCATTACTCCATTGGTCCTGATTTGATATCTAAAGGGCAGCTGGGTTGTTACTTTTGGGAGAAACAAAATTAGAATTCCCACTGGAGCAGCAGGAATTAAAATTCCTATCAGAGGTACTGCAACCAGACAGACACAGGTTTTGCAAGGCTCATATAGTGATAATTTATAAAAGTTGGTTTAAGTTTCAAAGTCAATTAAAAGCTTGTGTTCCTGAAGATTTGGTTGTCTAGTGTGAGCCAAATAGATGACGGCACTAATCTGAGTCGAGTTTTTCAATTTAAACTAACACTGCTTATGTTCTGGAAGTGTTGTTGTGTTCTTGTGTTGTGTTTTTGTATAATTTGACCTCGGTATTTGGGCTAAACAAGAGAAAAAAACAGACTAGTCTCTGGATCGTTTATTGCAAAAGTGTAGAAGGAGGGCAAAGACAGGAGAGACCTTGGCTGAACTGTCCTTTATTGTCAAATAACTCACCAACAAATAGGCCAGAATTTTTCGCGGAGCAGGTGGGCAAGTGCCCGACCCACTCAAGCGTAAAATAGTGTGTGATGACATCATTGCGCACTCACACGATATTTCAGCCGGCAGGCACGCTAAACTCAGAAGCGTGCCCACCGACAAATAAGAGGGCTATTAAGCCCAATAACAGCACAATTAACTGCAATTTTGCACTGCCATCCAACATTCCGCTGATGGGCAGGTGAAACAGCAAGGCAGCCTTTGCATTTTTCAGGAAACCTCATCCGAGGGCAAGATGAGGTTCCCGTTATTTAATTTAAAAAGATAAAATCTATGCACAGAATTTTTGTGACTGCTTGTGTTGTGTGGACATTTTTTTCCAGATTTAAAAATCTTTATTTGACACTTTTGAAGTCTTCAGCTCCCTGAGGCAGCTCTCACAGTCGGGTGCCGATCGCAGGCGGCAGTCCATTCCCCGGCTGCTCCCAGGCCCTCCAATCGCGCCCGCATGCCAACCTAAAATTCCTTCCCATAAGATTAGAAGCCTTACCCCTAGATAAATTAAGAGAAATCAAGATGAGAAAACAAAATCAAAGGGAAGGAACAGATTCAAATAAAAATGGATGGAGAGAAAAGGACATCATTTTAAAATCTAACAGAAGTTTGCAATTGACTTCTTAAAAAATCGACAACTTTCCCAAACTTTGTTCAGTTGTCTGTTATTCACCATGGAGATTTCCAATGGAATATTTCTTTCAACCAGGGCTGTTAGTTTATCAAAAGCTGTTGAGGCTATTTTTAACAAAGCTTTCACATTCCAGCTCTCTGCCTTGCAATACTTGCCTCACTGCAGCTTCTTTATTAATGTTACAAGCTTATTTCTCCCTATTCATATTTAACCTTCCCTTGTCAAAGAAAGCCACCCCTTAAGAGGGCAGGTGGGAGCCAACTTCTAGGTTCCAACCGATACTATAGTTAAGTCAACAGTAGAAGATGCACAGTGGATGCTTGGAGTGCCATTCTATCCTACTCTA
This sequence comes from Carcharodon carcharias, assembly GCF_017639515.1. Lineage (NCBI taxonomy): Eukaryota > Metazoa > Chordata > Chondrichthyes > Lamniformes > Lamnidae > Carcharodon > Carcharodon carcharias. Next base: position 208,699,166 of record NC_054467.1, read on the forward strand.
TGTGGCAATAGCCACATTCTATCTGATACTTCTCTCCTGGTCAGGAACTTACAGTTTGATTTCAAAGATTTTACTTTACTTCAACAACATTTCTTTCTGATTATTTACCACCCACTGACTCTCAATCATTTGACTAGTCATCAAACACATTCTTTCTGAACAATGCAGATGACATGGATTGATGACCTTAAACTGAATCTTATTTAATATAATTCTGCTAAAAAGTTAAAGTCTTTGCTAAGGGCAATTTTAACTTCTGTGCAGGGGCACACACATTACTTATCCAGAAGTCTCCATGGGAGATATATTTGATACTGTTTACTTTGTGTTAGCAAACTTTTATTCACAAAACAGGCATTAAAAAGTCAAAACAAAAACAGAATTACCTGGAAAAACTCAGCAGGTCTGGCAGCATCGGCGGAGAAGAAAAGAGTTGACGTTTCGAGTCCTCATGACCCTTCGACAGAACTACTAAAAAGTCAACTGGCCAGTTGCCTGTGGTTGGCATCTAGATAAATGGGAGCGTTTAAGAGGATCTTGCAGATAGGAAAGGGGCAGGGGAAGCCTGAGGCAGCAGAGGTCCAGAGTTTGTTTGTGGGGTCCAGGGAAGCAATTCTGCTTTTCCTGGCCACACAAAGGTAAGCTTACTTTTAGGGCCTCCATTTCTTGCCCGTCAAATTTTACTCAGCAGGGCGCCCATAGTGGGCACTCTGTTCAATGTGACATTAAAATGCTATTGGGGTCCTTTGTGTGTCATTACATACGTTAATGAGCTTTCTGACTGCATCAGGCAGGTGCCTTAACTACTGGCAAATACCGTCGGGTTAAACGTGCCGCAGAATGGGAATAGAGCAGCAGATAAAGCAGATAATTGATTCCCATTTCACCTAGTTTCTGCACGGCAGAGGGAGTTAAAACTCCCCCCCCTCCTCCCATAATGTCCCTGGCCATCCATTCCTATTAAGCATAGGTACACTTGCTGACTTTTCTTTGACTGCAAGTAGTTTGCAGTTGGTTTGCAGCTCACAATCTAAGAAGTGCAGCCATGGAAGCAAGAGATTGCAAAAAGTAAGGACATTTGCTAACACATTGAGAAAGTGAAATGAAGATCACAAGTCACAAAGTGCACTCTAAGTTGCTTCATTCTAAGTGTGCTGTAAGACCATGTATCTTTCATCTCTGTTTAAGAAAGAAGATATTAGACACCAAGCATCTGGTATCTAGCAGATGCAAGTAGTATCAGGTGGCATCATTTGCAGCTTGTAAAATGATTCTGATTTCAGTTCCAGTTTAAGGTACCCTTATGTTCTAATAAGCAATGTGACCTTTGATTACATTAAATATGCTGACCCATTGAGGAATATGATGCTGCAATAATGAAATTAATATCTTTAGTTGATTACTATTCCATATCTTTTTTCCAAAAGATATTTTTATCAACAGCTTTTAATAGTGGCAATAAAAATTTAGAAACAAGGGCACAACCTATGCCACTTATTATTGAAGCAATGCACAGTGCTATATAACAGGATAGAGAAGTATTGACACTTATAATGCTCCAAATGGTGGATTTCCTGGTCTTATGACTGGACATATTTAGTGAGCTTCTTAAAACAGCTGAAATGCCATTGCCTATCTCTTGTCTGTCCTCTCATGACACCTTGCAGAGCTACAGTTGCATGGGTGTCAGGCACCTTTCGGTACCTCACTCAAATGAAAATCACTCATGTAAGCCTTGATAGTGAACATTGACAGGCTATTTGACTTCAGGAGACATCAAAACTGAACTTGGTCCCATAAACACACATACACTCACACTCACATGCACAGACATTTACAAAGCAGGATGCCAGACAGCAAACAGGAGTGGGAAAACTGGCAGGTTTTCCCCTCCTTATTCCAGGGCACTGAAGTTCTCAAGGCTTGGATCTTTCTGTACTATACAGGTCAGATACCCCTTAGATAAATATCTCAAGCCACAGAATAGTTGTTCATGATGTCCCGAGTGCCTTTAAACACCATGTTAGGATTTGATGTTTCATTCCAACATATGTGGTGCAGCATCACCATGGTACAATAACAAATATTAAAAACCACCGTTGGTGCCATGAGACCATTTTTTCTGGTCAGTCAACCCACTCACTCAAAGCCATCAGTGTAGTTTGCACAAAATTCCAAGTCTTTATGGGCTGCCTCAGCCGATGAGGATGGCTTGTGGCCAGAAAATGCAAGTTAAAGGGGCAGGATCACATTGTACCATGGTATGGTGAGACCCAGTTCAGGCTCCACCACACCACTGTGACAAGCTGCAAGGCCCTTCTCTGAGAATAATGCAGAATGGAACATAAATAGATATGGCCCAGTATCAGGAAGGAATCATCCCAGATTTGCACTAAGTGTGGAAGCGGGCTGGAAAAAGAACATTTTACCCACCAGCCACAATGGCAGATTTTCAAACTGTATTGTCCCAATCCCACCTTATTAATCATGCATTCCCTGGAAATGCACCGTTTTGATGGCAGGCGGCATCCAATTCGCCTCCCACAGCATCCTGTTGCCGCTTCCTCATGCTGGGTGCAATACTTAAAGTGCAGCTATGCGCATACCTTTCAGTGCTTCCGGCCCAGGGCTTCTGCACAGAAGACATGGCCCCAAAGGACAAGAAGACTGCAGCCACTCGATTCAGTGACGCATCGCCTTTGAAAAATGTGGAGGCCGCAGTGATGTCCTCTACCCCCATTCTGGACGAAGACCAGCGAGCAAGGTCACCAATCCAGCATGGGAGGTGGTGGCAGTGGTGGTCAGCACCAAAGCCCTGCAAAAGAGGCCAGCCATCCAGTGCTGCAAGAGAATAAATGGTCTCAGCCATTCCGCCAGGGTAAGTCACTCTTCTCAACAGTCTCAACTCACACACACACAAACCCATCACATAGCCACAAGGATCTCACACTTCAAGGGACAACACTAATAACTCTCACACACACCCTCAAATCTCCAATCGGGCTCATATCCTCTGGAGCTCATGTCATCATTCTGTCTATGGCTTCGCTCACCACACAAATGCCATGTGTCCTGCTCACATTCTCTCCATCAGTTTTCATGCAGGAAAAGCTGGCTAGCTAGCTCAAAGCAGCAGGGAGAGATACCTAATGAAGAGTGGCCCACATTAAGCCGCTCGCTCACTTTGAGGAGTGTGCTATCGCACTGACTGGTGAGGATGTGGACCGTGCCAGCGGTGACGCTGAGGTCGGCGGTGAACACCCATGTGAGGATCCTGCATCGCATCATCCCCCTCTCAACACAAATATGAATGCTCTCTCTCCTGCTTTTGACGCTGTTTCCATGCACTAATTATCTCTACTTTGGCTCACAGGAAGCTCTGCCAAGCGACCAACACCCTCAGCCAGCCAGTCCCTCAGCTCCATCCACGTCTCACCTCCTTCATTGAAGAGCTGGAAATAAGCAGCCTGGAAGATCTGTCACAGCGCTTAACCACACTCTACCCCAGTGCAAAGACAGACAACTCAGTGGGACCTAGATCTAGAGCAGGCTCAGGTTCACAATCTGGTGGTCACCACATGGACACGTATCTGCAACAGGAAGAGGCATGTTCAGCCGAGCTTCCCAGCACTTGGAGGACTGCTGGGGAAGAGGCATTTGTGAGGCCAGAATCAGATGACAAACCTCTGGATTTGGCCTTCCAACTCACCCTGGAGAGTCAGCAGAAGGCTGGGAAACATCACGCTGAGCTGTTGGAAGCCCTCAACAGAGTGGCACACAAGTCAGAGGAGTGCATCCGCCTGCTCTCTGATGAAGTGGTGCCCACATGTGCGTGTATGGAGGTCTCCATGAGAAGGATGGCGGGCGCCATGGAGACCCTGGTCCAGCAGAATACAGAGATGCATGCAGACCTGCACTCCATCATGGTAGCCATGGGTGAGTTCCTGCACTGGCAACATGAGAGGGAAATGGGGCACCTCAACAACCCCCCCTGGTGCTCTTTCCCCTCAAGGAGTCAGGCTGGGGCTCTCAGGCATCCAGAGGGGGGAGAGCAGCAGCTGGACACCCCAGGGTCAATCACTCAAGAATCCCAGAGGCTGTCTTCTCTCTCCATACCGCAGAGAGCAGCTGGCCCACCGGAGAACAGCTGAAGCAAGCCGGGGCCCCAAGGCTTTGGCTCTCCAGAGGATCCACACTGATGTCATCAGAGGCAACAGGGCCAACAATTCACAGGCTGTCTCCACCCCTGCTGCAGATGTCAGGGCTGCACCTAGAAGTATAAGGCCTAGAAAAGTTAAGAAATTCTGATCACAATTGGTTGCATGGCTGAACACATTTTGTCACTTTATAATCTGAAAATATATTCCCTGTCACTGAATAATGTGTAATTTTGTCTTTCAGCTTCATTGACAAACTTTGCGAGTCACCCACTAGCAGTTCAGCTGCACGCAGCCAACCCACGAGTGATTCTGGAGGAGAAGTGTGTGTGTGTGTGTGTGTGTGTGTGTGTGTGTGTGTGGCAGGGCCTTTCGGAGCATCGTGCAAGCACTCTCCCACGCATACGGATTCTTCCCCCTTCACACTGATCTCAATGTCCTGAGTATCTTGAATGCTGCCTGCTGGGGTTATCTTTCAGTTGTCAATCTGAGCTGACCTGCACCTCTGTCCACCCATGATCACGCTCCCATGCAGCACCTGTTCCCATCCACCATAAGTCCCCTTTCACTTTTGGATTTACAAGCATGGTGTGTGTAATGTTCTTCTTTAGCTCCCCCCGTCCTGTTCCCTCCCCTGTCCTTTCCTCCCTGGCATCATCTTCCACCTCCGCACCATCACCTACCAGCCACAACCCTTTTCTTCGGGGATGTCCAGGTGAACATGCATGTTCCCTTCCTTCCCGAAATCCCACCCCAACCACATTAACCTTCCCGATCTCCACCTTCCCGCTCCCAGGGTCTGTGTCTGTCTCCAAGTCCCCAACAACTACCCTCGCTGTTCCTTCTACTGATACCGTCACACCCTCATCCTCCCACCCTTCAGCTTCACTCTGCACTCTGTCATTATCACCATTCCCTCCTACCACGCCCACCCTCATCTTGCTCCCAGAAAGCACACTTCGACTCCACAGACCCTTCCCTTGCACGTTCGCCTGGACATTCCACCCCCACCCCTCCCACTTTACTCCTACCCCCCTCGGAACTCCTTCCCTCCTTGGAATGCCTTCCCTCCCTGGACTTCTCCCCCAAATCTACTTCCTTCACCTTTACTTCTTCCTCCACCCTCACTCCTTCCCCCTTCCTTATTCATTCCTCCACCCCTACTTCTTCCTCCACCATTATTCCTTCCTCCCGCACCCCTCCAGCAGACTCCTTCCTCCTCTCCTCCCCTCAGACTCCTTCCTTCCCCTAGACTTCATCCTGCCTCCAAACTCCGTTCCCCCTCCAGACTCCTTCCTCCATCCCGCAGACTCCTTTCTCACCCTGGACTCCTTCCTCGCTCCAACCTCCTTCCCCCCACCTCCGACATCCTCCTTCCCCCCTCCGACCTCCTTCCCCCCTCCGACCTCCTTCCCCCCCCCGACCTCCTCCCCCCAACCTCCTCCTTCCTCCCTCCGACCTCCTTCCCCCCCCGACCTCCTTCCCCGCCCCCGATCTCCTTCCCTGCCTCCGACCTCCCCCCCACCCGACCTCCTTCCCCCCCAACCTCCTTCCCCCCCTCCGAACTCCTTCCCCCCTCCATAATCTTGGCTAACACCTTCCTCACCCCTTACACCTGCCTACCCAGTTGCAGTCTTCTCCCTGTTACCCCATTACTTAAACCGTACTCCCTTCCCCCTCCCAACCTCACCCCCGACACCTTTGTTCGTTCTGCCCCCCGACACACCTTCCTCTCTCTGTCAAACCTAGACCTTCCTCTCCCACACTACCACCAACCCCCAACCCACTCCCCCAGTACATCTTACTCTCCCACTCGTACCCAAACCTCTCTCTCCACCCCCTCAACGATCATCTATAGCAGACCATGGCCAAGACACTGATATCCCGAATCAGACCCTCAACGGTGACTTTCCACCTTCTGTGAGCTGCTTCACGGTAGAGCCATGTCCATGAGGATCCACCCAGCATGCGATATACATGTTACCCCAGGGTCCTGTTGGTGTTGGGTTACAGCATCTTCAGCTCCTCGGAGGTGCGTGATGTGAGCAAGGTAAGTCCCGAATTCTGCACGTCACACTTGTCAAGACGTGTTCTGCACTGGCGTGTTTTCCCACCGACATGGGTGGTAAATTTGATGTGGGGGCAATATTCCGGTGAGCTGGGCTTATAAAGATTTGCACATACATTTAATGAGGTTCCCAACGTCAGGCGATAGGAAACACAGCCCACCACTGACGTGCGGAGCAGACGATTGCAAACGTGTTTCACAATGGCATGGAACCAATTTTTAGACTTCCTGCCATATTGTCCGCTCATGCCCACCATTATGCCCAATGCCAGCAGGCACAGAAAATTCTGCCCTCAGTCTCATGTACATGGCTGATCTGAATAACAAAGGAGTACGGGTGCAAGCCTGAGGTAAACTGATGAACAGCATACGCAATAGCATGATCCCAAAAAGGTAGAAATCCACAGAGAAGGGCTGGGAATGGCCCTCCTTCATTGACATAATTCCAAAAAAATGTATCAATTTTACCAACTTGGATATTCAGACTGTCTTCCATCAATATCAGATGCCCGTCCTTAGCTTCTCTTTATCATACAATTCCATGCACTATAAATATATGGAGTCAATGGTTGCACTTCAACCTTCCTGCTGCTCTGCAAATATTGCTTCATTGCAGTACAGTAATTATGCGCAATTTTTTTATTGAAATAGCAGTGCACCTGTTACTGAGGATAACCAATCATGTGATAAGCCTACTATTCCATTCTTTTAAGCAACTTAAGTTCAGTTGATTCCACTTTGTGTGATCTACCCAGATGAACAAAACAGATGTACATGGACAGGCATTTAACAGGGCAACCATACAATTACTGTCAATGTACAGAACAAAATAAGGACTTGGTAGCACATCTGATAGAGCAAAGAAGTTTAATTCCATGACAGCTGTAAACTAAGCATGGAATAATGTATGTTTGCAAATGTTCATGGGGGCCCTCTCGCTCCAGGTTACACATCTGGAAATCAAGCCGTGTACGTATTCAAAAACAAGATCACAAAATTCAGCATAGCATTACTATATTCAAATCACCCAATCAATTGGAAATGTTTTATAAAATATAAACTATGGGGACTGGATGATGCATCGAGTCAGCCTTTCATCTGAGGGACCCAAGTCATATCCAGCCCAGGCTGAAAGCTGATTGATAAAAACAAAAATAAGAGATAAAAACAAAAAACTGCGGATGCTGGAAATCCAAAACAAAAACAGAATTACCTGGAAAAACTCAGCAGGTCTGGCAGCATCGGCGGAGAAGAAAAGAGTTGACGTTTCGAGTCCTCATGACCCTTCAACAGAACTAGGTGAATCCAAGGAAAGGGGTGAAATATAAGCTGGTTTAAGGTGTGGGGGGTTGGCCACCCAACCACCCCCCCCCACTCCCCACCCCTCCCATAAACCAGCTTATATTTCACCCCTTTCCTTGGATTCACCTAGTTCTGTTGAAGGGTCATGAGGACTCGAAACGTCAACTCTTTTCTTCTCCACCGATGCTGCCAGACCTGCTGAGTTTTTCCAGGTAATTCTGTTTTTGTTTTGAAAGCTGATTGTATGGCTTTTGTATGGAATAAGTCTGGGCGGCTTCAATCCAGTTCACAATTTGCAAGAATCCACAACATACATATTAGTGTTAATAAATGATAAATGTCACTGAAGATGACCCATGTGGAAAATGGAAAAATGTCACACTGGTGTAAAGGAGGTATAGATTGGGCTGAGTTAAATTGTAGAGGTGTAGTAGATAGAGCTATACTCTGCATCTATCTTATCCCTGCTCCTGGAAGTGCTTTATAATGAAACAGAAACCTGGGGCAGGATTTTCGGGTTGGTGTGCGGGTGTGATTGGTAGGCCCAGGAGCAGCTGGGGAATGGACCACTGACTGCGATCGCCTGTAATGGCCAGACAGCGTGAAACGCGCGCTGAAACGCTCAGTGCTGCCAGCGGGGGCAGGAGAAGGGCTGACGCTGACGTAAGCGCAGGCGCGGGGAAGGCTCCCTGAAGGCAGAGAGCTGCCTTAGGGAGCTGAAGAATTTAAAAGCAATATATAAAGATTTTAAAATCAGGAAAAAAATGTCCACGTCAGAACCAGTCATCTGAATATATACATGATGAAAATTCTGTCCATACATTGTTATATATTTTTATTTAATAACTGAAACCTCATCCCGCCCTTGGATGAGGTTTCATCAAAAATGCAAAGTCTGCCTGGCAGATTCGCCCATCCGCCAACTGTAAGGTTGGACCGACCATGAAAAATCGGGGACAGTTGGAACTTTAATGGGCATAATTGCCCTCTCAATTGTTGGCGAGCGCACTTCTGACTTTCGTGCACGCCTGCCAACCAAAATATCATGCGAGCGCAGGATGACGTTGGGACACTCGACCAATGTCATCATGTGCTATTTTACACTCGAGTATGTTGGGCATGCACCCGTACGCCAAGCTAAAAATTCTGCCTCTGAAAACAGTGTTTACTTAGCTCATCTTGAAGAACATGCATTTTGACTACAAGTTAAATAACATACATCCTGGGGTAGATTTAATTTCCTATGTGACTTTCTTTTAAAAGCAGGTGCCGTGACTGACAGTGATGGCCAGTGTGATAAATGAGCACTGATATCCACAATGAGGGGCTAAGGATTGTGAGGTAATCTCTCCACAAGTGATAATCAATAGTGGATTATCAGGAATTCCAATTTCACATCACTTTTATAAATGATCACATTACTCCCACATAAACTAAAAAGAGAGAAAAAAATGCTCCCTCTCCATTGTGTGCAATACAACATGTTTATATTTTAAGAATCAGTATCCTTGCAAAGAAGGAAAATTGTTCAAGGCAAAAAGCCATTTGCAAACATGAATACTCTCAAGAACATCATTTAGATAGGTTAAAAACAAAAAAACTGAGGATGCTGGAAATCCAAAACAAAAACAGAGATAGGTTAGCTGGTAGAATCAGATGCACATGCAGCAATTCTCTGTGGCACAGGTATTTGCAGCAAAAGCTGCCATCATACATGAAGTTTCTGACTTCTGTGAGTAGTATTTCCCCGTGTAAGGGGAGGATTCAGAAGGATTGTCACATTTCCTATGTGACACCATTGGAGGAATTCCATCGGTACAAAGGTTGCAGCATCTCAAGAAGCAGGCCCACACCACTCTCTACTGGAAACTAGGGCCGAACAGTGAATGTGGCTTTTCCAGCATCATCCGCATCCTAAGAACAAATAAAAAAAGGAGGCAAACTTACTCCCCCCACCCGCCCCCCCGCCCCGTTTTCATCACCTAACCGATCCATTGAAGTTTTAAATCTGCATACAGTTATCATATTGTTTAATTTGTATATCTTGTACCAAACTGAATAAAGGACAATGCAAAACTATTGAGGCCTGAAATCTCGCCATGGCTTCTGACCTTGGTAAGTAAGGATGCTGTATCTGAGAAAATGTTAGCTGCTGACATATGTACCGAGATTAAGCTTGCCCTGTAATCTTGATATATGAGAAAATATTGCCCCAAAACATATGTACCAAGATGAAGCTCTCCTTTATGTGAACATGCAATGACTGATGGCTGATACCTGAGATACAAGGAATTACGTCAAAGGCGAGTAAGAGAGGGGGAGGGGTCCTCACATGATTATTTACCTCGGCACAATTTCACAAGACTCCACCACGTAGCCTCACAGCATGGGGCTAATTACTTCTGACAAAGGGTCATTCTTTGCTGCTCTCGGACAATTAAAGAGGCCATGAGTGAGAGAGTACAACACTGAAGTTAAACAGAAAGAAACTTCTACAACACCCTCGCAATCAATCCATGACTTTCTCAGATATGACTGAACAATACTGACCAGCCTCTACCATCCGGATTCACTTGGTCCTGTGGGTTTCAGCTTTTGAGGCTGTGGAATTCACCCCATTTACATTGCAGGGACCGTTTCCAGGGCACTTGTGCATCCCATAAACTTAAATGTCCATGACTTTTAACTTGATGGCTACGGCCTTTCCAGTGTCAGTAGGATATGCATGTCGGGAAAATAAAAGCTGTACTGATGAGTCATGGGAGCAAGTAAGATGCTCACCCTCCACTCAACCAAACAAACACATGGCTGTGGCAGCTTGCTGCAGCAACTATATTATTTTCCACTGCTGACACTGTGCCTCAAGTGGCACCAAGATTAAAAAGCAGCACCTACTCAGCTCATACCCTGTAGCCAAAGATACCTGTGCCATCGCATCAGTATTATTTACATACTACTGCATATATATTACAGGTGACAATACAGATTTTTACACCAGACTTTCTCTGGGAATCATAGCAGCAGATCTTGACCACGTGATAGCGTAAGATGGGTGATAGGGGTTTACGAGTCCAAGTGAAGTCAAAAGAAATGTGCATCTGGAGAGAAGTAAAACAGGCTGCTCACTCGTTATCACCTATTTTGCACTAACACACAAAGTCAAAATCTGCCCTGTAGAGCGATATTATACCAAAGCATGAAAATAAAAGCAAAATGCTGCAGATGCTGGAAATTCCAGAAATAAAAGCAGAAAGTACTGGAAAAACTCAGCAGGTCTGGCAGCATAACAACATAAGAACATAAGAAATAGGGACAGGAGTAGACTATTCGGTCCCTTGAGCCTGCTCCACCATTCAATAAGATCGTGGCTGATCTTCTTGTATTTCGATTTCCACATTCCCATCTAACCCCGATAACCTTTGATTCCCTTGCCTAACAAGAATCTATCTACCTCCATCTTAAAAATATTCAATGACCCCGCCTCCAGCGCCTTCTGAGGCAGAGAGTTCCAAAGCCACACAACCCTCTGAGAGAATATATTTCTCCTCATCTCTATCCTAAAAGGGCAACCCCTAATTTTAAAACAGTGCCCCCTAGTTCTGAACTCACCCAGAGGAGGAGGCATCAAGTCCAAAATGACTCTTCTGTTGGACTCGAAACGTTAACTCTATTTCTTTCTCCACAGATGCTGCCAGTCCTGCTGAGTTTTTCCAGCGCTTTCTGTTCGTACAAAAGCAGGCCATTTGGCCCAGCAAGACTGTGCTAGTTTTTCTCCACATGAGCAATCGAGTCTCACAGAGTACACGAGTGGGGCATAAAGTACAAAAGTAAAAAAGTCAATGTAAAATTGTACACAGCAATAGTTAAGTCACAATAAGTATTATATATGCAGTTCTGTAAACCATCAGGGAAAATACATGGCAACCTCAGAGAGTGTGCAGCATAGCTTCACCAAGATTGGACACTATGGCTATGAGGACTGACTTGAGATATTAGCCTTGAAAACCTCTGTGAACTGCGACATTTTGACATAAATGTCAGGATGCATCTGCATGTCGCATTCGCTGCTGACGTTGCCTCAGCGTGAAACACTTTCACCTCTGAGATACAAGGACCCAGGCTCAACTCCTATTCTAGGGCTCCAGCAGAATAATCAAATCTGACACTCCAGTCGAGTGCTGAGGCACTGCTGCATTGTTGGAGGTGTCACCTTTTGGATGAGAAGTTAATTCGAGACTTTGTCTGCCTGCTCGGCTGGATGGAAAAGATCCTATAGCACTGTTTCAAAAGATGAGCAGGAGAGTTATCCCCGGTATCTTGGCCAATACAATAAATCCTCACTAAAGTTGTGGTTGCGTTCCTGAAAACCACAACTTCAAGTGAAACAGCTTTAAATGAATCATGGGTTCCCATTGAAATCAATGTTAAGGCAGGAGCTAGGTTCCTTCGGACATTTCTTGCCCGGAAAAACCAATGTACAAGTTGAAATACTGTACGATACATGTGCAGCACTGTGCATCCCTACCTAGAATCACTTGCAAAATAAAATAAATCATTGAATATAACAAAAATACTATATACATTGAAATTAGATAACACTAAATCACCCAAACAAACCCTGAGTAGCATAGCTTCTGTATGTCTCACCCACAGCACTCCTGAAACTCAGCTTAACTTTTTGCTTGCTTTCCTTTCCCACTCTCTGTCTGTCTGTTTCTTTCCCCTTTCCCACTCTCTCTGTCTCTCTCTCTCTCTCTCTCCAAGTCTTATATGATAGAACATTAAGTATTCATTGAAAACATATAATACATAACTATGTATATATATGCAGCATATAGCCCAATCTGTGAGCTAACTCAATGGCTGGGATTTTCCGGCCCTATCGTGACAGGACCTGTCATGGGAGATTCGGTGGCCCAGCCAAAGGTCCAGTGACTTTCAGCGGGACCAGATGAATCTGGTGATGGGTGGGGCCAGAAAATGCCCGTGCTTTTCTTCTACACAAGTTTCTGTCCAGTCCACAAACGACCCTAATCTCTGGTCATGTGTCTCTTTACAACACACTGTGGGCCGTACTGTTTCCCAGTCTCAGGTTAACCCTTGCTATGCCAGATACCCTTATACTACAACTCTCTGTCTCTCTCCTTTTCCACTCTTCCTCTCTCTCCTTTCCCTCCATTTCTCTCTCCCGTTTCCCACACTCTCTCTCCTTTCCCCTCCATTTCTCTCTCTCTCTTTTCCCATTCTCTCCCTCTCTCTCCTTTCTCTCTGTTTTTCTCTCTCCCTCTCCTTTCCCTTTATCTCTCTCCCCTTTCGCACTCTCTCTCTCCTTTCCCACTGTCTCTCACTCTCATCTTTCCTACTCTGTCTCTCTGTCTCCAGAGCCTGGACCCCGCCCTGACAGAGTTGAGCTCAGGGTGGGTGGGGGGGCAGCAGGGAGAGGGGGAGGTGGGGAGTGGCAGGCTGCAGAGCACAGACGACATAAAATAGAAAAATGACAACATAAATCCAAAAAATAGGCCCTAAAGAGTAAACAACATTATAGCAAAATGACAAAGAGAGTCCTTGCCATGTTAGAGAACCTAGCAAATGTAATGCATTAATTTTGGACTAAACGGGATACCAATAACTTTTAATTTCTCCCAGTGTTCCTTACAAAGGTAATAGAAACAGAAGGTGCTAGAAAAACTCAGCAGGTCTGGCAGCATCTGTGGAGAGAGAAACAGAGTTAACGTTAACATGGCTCTTCTTTGGAACCGAAAAATCATATTAGGCTTTGTTTCCCTCTCCACAGAAGCTGCCAGGCCGGCTGAGTTTTTCCAGCACTTTCTGTTTTTATCTCATCTCCAGCATCCGCAATATTTTGCTTTTATTTCCGTTACAAAGGCGCTGCTTTAAAATAACAAAATACAAAATGGGTCATTTTCTTCAGCAGTCTAGGCCACAATCCCAGCCTGGGTCCCAGGTGTGCCCCACGCTACTTCCATCTTTCAATACATCTGGGTTTCACCCTTTCCAGGTCCCTCTGGGGGAAAGGAAGACAGGAACTCCTGATGGAGCAAGTCTCTACCTGTGGCCCTCTTCTCTTACACCAACAGTCTTTTCTCAGGCAGGCAGAGCTGTCCTCGTAAAGCTAATTAGGATCAGAGATGAACCTTCAGGGCCTGGAGTACATAGGTCAAACCTAACATGCAACCCTTTTTCTGTGAAAGTGAGAGGTATGAGGAGTTTATTTACGCAGAGGGATGTCCCAGCATGGTATGTTATGTCATCAGGAAGAGCGAGGCAGACCATTAAAAGTGGATAAACATTTGAAGCAGAAGAATGTATAAAGCTATGGGAGAGAGAACAAGGCAGCGGGATTCATTTTGGATTGCTCTAGAAAAGAGCCAGCACAGAGTAGATAAGAAGAATGGCCCCCTACTATGCTGTAAACATTTGTGGTTCTATAGACTCATTCCACTCACCTGCATCTTCCCATTCCCTTTAATATTCCTCTTTTTCAAGCAACTAATCCCCTTTGAAAAGAATTTATGAATCCTATTTTAACAACTACTTGCAACAGAGAATTCCACAGACAAACCATGCTCTGCGTAAAGATTTTTTCTAACCTCTCATTAAGCAATGCATCCTGTTATCCTTGAAATTTTGGGGTGGGTTGGGGGGCGGGGGGGTTCACCTGTTCAGTTCCCACCCATAGTTTTGACCAATGAACATACTGTCCTTTATACTACCTATCAGAGTTTAGAATGCCCATCTTTCTAATGCTACAGTTCTCTGAGCCAGTGGTTCTCAAAGCTTTTTGGTTGAAGAACCCTTTTTCAAATGGGCTAATATCACAGATGCACTCCCCCATCTAAATTATAATGGTACCTAAGGTTAATGATATGAAAGCAAAGCATATTTTAATGAAAGAAGTAATTACTCACAGATATCAGAGAATTGGTGCTTCTCACTGCATAGTCTGTCTAACCATAGCGTAACATTTGCCAAACTCTGCCTGGGCTCACACCAAGCCCAGCTCACCATGACTTACACTTATTTCGTGGACTCCCTGGAAAGCATCTGCAAACAACCAGGGCCCACAGGCCGCAGTTTGTGAATTATTGTTCTAAGCAAACTGAATGCTAATGAAAAAAGAAAAATACTGCAGATGCTGGAATGCCGAATTTTTTTTAAAAAGGAGCATGTCAGAAACACTCAGCAGGTCAGGCAGCATCTGAGGAGAGAGGAACAAAGTTAACTGGCTGAATCTTCATGACTCTGAAAGTCTTCAGGCTTCAAGACAGTTTTCTGGCCTAGATCCCATTGGCAGCAGCTGCAGAACTTCAGTCGTGATCTCACGGGCGCCGGTCAGTTAACAATCTGCCTCCAATTCAGGACAGCAAGTGGACTAAAGACGAAAGAGGGACAATCGATGCCCGCAATGTGAGCATAGCCAACAGCCTTCACTGTGGAATCAGTGAGAGTGCTACTGAAGAGTCTGGGACACAAGGAGCAACAAGTTGATGAAAGGGAAATGAGGCTAATGGTGCCAGAAGGCTTCTCTTCAACCTGACCACTCCCGTGAAGGCAGTCTCCATGACAGTCTGTACCCACAGATGATTACTTCTTGCTGTTTTCACCATGTAAAGGACAGATTGGCTGCAACTGCCAAGTTACTCGGGCTTCCCGTTGTGCACTCATCTCCTGTGAGTTGCTCAGTACGGACACTGCAGGAGGTCTCATCCACCTCTGGAAAAGCTCAAACATCCAGTGAAAATGCCTGATAATTGCCTCATTAACGTCCTCAAATTGCCTTCCCACAATTGTTCACACAGGTTCCTGACATCGCACTCAGCCCACCCCTAGGAAAAGTGGCCAGAGTCATGAACATGCAGCAAACCAACCCAAAGCATTTTTAAAAAAATTCCCCACCCCTCTCTCCAAAACTGTCTCAGGGACTGGGAAAACTACCCCCATAGATTCAGGTAATGTTTCAGGTCAATGATGAAACCAGCCTGAAACATTAAACCGACACGATTCTCCACACATGCTGCCTTACATGCTGAGTGTTTCCTGCCTTTTCTGTGTTTGTCTGCGAACTCATACAGTTTTAGGAAAATTCAGCCGGTTTTGTCAGGACAATGATCGATTAACTCTTCTCGGACAATCGCCCATTTCCCTGCCATTCACTCTCTTTGAACACAAGAGCCTGATCAAGTGTCCCAATAGCGGTGCTATTGAGGGCTACATCAACATCTCAATTTCCAGGAAACCCACTCATGCTCGAACCCGGAAGTACCAGTTGGCCTAAAGAGACCCTGGGGAAACCCGCGTTGACGATCCTGCCGGGACCTGTCAGCATGTAAACGTGGGCTGACTGTCCTGTATTTAGCTCAGTATTTACACTGATTTATTTAGGGTTGCTTCTAGCAGACATACAGCATGAGTGTCAAAATAATCCTGCACCCCTCTAGTCCTCCTGACTTCATTCGCCCACATGCCCTTCCCAGCACCATCAGCTCTTCTCCGACAACGATAGGGCTGAGGAGCTGGGGTACCAAGCAGGATCCAGGGGTGCTGGGCGGGAGGTGATGTGGAAAAGGATGCAGGATCATCATAACAACAATGGTAAAGAACTCAACTTTAACCATAGAAACATAGAAATGTTACAGTGCAGAAAGAGGCCATTCAGCCCATCGTGTCTGTGCCGGCCAAAAAGAGAAAATCAAAACTAGCCGTTCATTTTAACCCTACTTTCCAGCACCTCATCCATAGCCTTGCAGGTTACAGCACTTCAGATGCAGATCCAGGTACCTTTTAAATGAGTTGAGCATTTCAGCCTCAACCACCAACTTAAGCAGTGAATTCCAGATGCCCATTAACCTCTGGGTGAAAAAATTTTCCTTATATCCCCTATAATCCCTTTACCAATCACCAATCTATGCCCCCTGGTAATTGACCCCTCAGTTAAGGGAAACAAGTCTTTCCTGTCTACCCTATCTAGACCCCTCATAATTTTGTACACCTCAATTAGGTCACCCCTTAGCCTCCTCTGTTCTAAGGAAAACAACTCCAGCCTATCCAATCTCTCCTCATAGCCGCAATTTTTCAAGCCCTGGCAACATTCTTGTAAATCTCCTCTACATTCTCTCCAGAGCAATTATGTCCTTCGTGTAATGTGGTGGCCAGAATGGTACACAAAATTCCAGCTGTGGCCTAACCAGCATTTTACACAGATTTAAATCTGAAATCAGTTGAATGTAGCCTCAAATTTTTGATGCTTCACTACGTTCCAAATAATGTCCAGCCTTCATAGCCCTGCAGTATTAAAAGCAAATGATCTTAACCGGACAAACTGAAAATTAACTGGACAGGTTTGTCCACCATCCTCGAGGACATTTCCTCAAAATCAAATACAAGAGTACCAGCAGTAAGTTCACATATGGATATATCTTTAATGAAAATGTCAGGCCCTTGCTGGGTAAAACTTTGCTCCCACTGAAGTTTTGATCCAGGCGAATTCCCTAATTGACAGCTCCAGGTCCAAGCCACAAAGTCAGGGGTGGGGAATGGGGTCCACGGAGGGAGGGAGTGGGAGCCGGAGAGGCCAGGGGAAAGCTGTAATAAAACACAGATCAAAGAAAAGAACTGAAAATCATGTCCGTCCACACTTACCTGTCATTGAGCTGATGGCAGACCTCAAGGAACATGTCTGCAGCCCATGATGTCAGAGGAGGCGTGGCTTCACTGGGATTGCGCCTCACCAATAAGCCTCCTTACTCACCTTGTCGATGGATCCACGCTGCAGCCGAGGAGCAAGTTCCCACTGCAGCCTACGAGAAAGATCGGCACATAGTTTTTAATGCAGTCAGCAGCTTACACCTCCGCTTCACCGCTGACCACGAGATCTGGACCATTATTTCAGTATCAATATAACTTTGACATCCCTGACCCCACACTTCAGCATGACTCAACACCTTCAAGAGAGTAAGGAGAGGCAGAAAATATGGCAAGGTGAGAGTGAAAGATATTTCAAAGTCTGCTACATCCTATTTGTCAACCTTTCGAACATTAAATATCTGTTCAACAAGGCCAGAAACAATTAATCAAAATTCAGCAGAAAAAGACTGATTTAAAATACATTTTCTTCCATTGAACTGACAAGTAAGCATATGTTATTTTTATTACTGTTCTCTTATCATAAAGTAATAAAATAAGACATCTTGAGATCTAATTTTCTTGGATGCAAGCCAGGTCAGAATACTTCCCAACCCTATTTCCTATTTTCTTGCCAGTGAATAGTGCTTGCCTGTATCTTCCCACGATGGAGTGATTCTATCCAAATATCTTTCCCAGGTCATTTCAGTCCATTTACCTACTGCTTCTAATCTCTCACTTCTTGCTGTTGTTAACCACTGAGAGTATCGCAACACAACAGCGCATGTATCTCAACCTGAATCAAAACTCTGGCCAAGTTCCAGTACAACCCCTGCAATCCTTCAACAGCTGGAAACTTTGGTGTTTATACCAGCCCTGGAATATCTGGCATCAGATTTTGTCAATAGGGATCAAATAGTTGTTTTTCTTGTTCCCTGCAATTCCTCATTCCTCACAAGCATTGCTTCAGCACATGTGAATCGGTGGAACTGAAGATATTAACATATCAGTGAAGATGTCTTTGTGTTGGCAGGGTTACGTACCCAGGCCTTTGTTTTACAAACAAAATTCCAGATCACATAGATCCTTTAAATATCTTGGGTACAGCTCCCTCAGTGGCTGGGGGTCAAGTATAACTTGCTGAAGTCAGCATTAATGGGGCAGTAATGGCCTCAAAATGGAATTCATGGACCTACCGGTCCATTAACACTGAGATTCTGCTCACTAACACTTTAGCAGAGGCCTACCACTGGATGGCTGAAGTACCCACCTGTTTCAGGTGTTAGGCCCCTTTTAATATGGAAACTGAAATCCTATGGCACATATCAACAATGGCAACTTGTACTTGTAAAGTGTCCTTAATATAATAAAACATCCTACGGCATTTCCCAGAAGCAATTTAAAGCAAAATTTGACACAGAGCCACAGAACGAGATATCAGACATTTTGTGTTTTTTCAACAGAACAGGGTGGGGCCTGCGCTATATGCACTTTGACCAGTTTCACTGGTAATGATGGCATACAGACCCTGAAAAGCTAAATGTTAAATTATATTTTGCATGGCCAGGAGAGGAGCAGATGTGCTTCTCCAGGTCCACAAAAATAATCTAGCCAGCCTGACTCTGCCCTTCCTGCCAACCCAACACACTTATTATGCTAAACAAAAATAAAAATACCTGGAAAAACTCAGCAAGTCTGGCAGCATTTGGGGAGAGGAACACTTATTATGCTACTGGCCCAGCAGAGTCTGTGTAGCTCATTGTTGGGACTAGCTCAAATCCAGCAAGCTGCTTCATGATAGTTTTTTTTGAGTAAGGAGCTACAGCGTCACTTAAATAAAGCCGGGCCTCTTCGCTGCCAAAACCAGAGTCCTATCGGTTAAGAATCGAATGTGATCAGTGGTAAATGTATAATCTACAACCAAGCCATTAAGACCAATGAGGGCCCAGTACAATTGCTTCTGATGGTCACAGTGGGCTCAGTACAATTGGTTTTACTATCCTGAGCCCGAAGAAAAACATTCAGGAGTCCAACTCCTGATCACCTACAATAAACGACTGCGTTTGTAGGTACCAGGTGAAAATTGTGTTTGTTTGTGACACACTCCACCCAGTCACAATCCCGCATCTCGCTGTCGATTTCCCTGAAGACCTTCACTGTCTTGAGAATAAGTATTTCTACAAATTGCAGCAGAGCTTTAGAATGACTGCAACAAAACTCAGCATTTCAGGAAAGAGGAGACAATTGAGAATGTGTGACCTCAGCCCTTTCAGCATGAATCTGGCTCTGAATTGTTATGACTACAGTGTCTTATTAGATAACAGAGTACAGGAGGAACTTGCAACTTTGATGGACATGTGAAATCAATGATACTAGGGTTAGCTGCCTGTTATACACCCATGCAAAGTTATAAGTTCCTGAGTATAAATTATGCTTATTTAATGAATCTAAATTGTAGGTCAGGGAAAACTCTATCTTTTATTGCTGACTTCACCTCAGCTGCAAAACAAAAGGTCTGTGTTCAGCTGATCTGGGTGCCTGATACTAATCACCTAGTCCTTTCTGCATCACAAAGGTCATCCTCACTATTTATCCTTTTTTAGGGTGACTCTTATTTTCTCTGTTCTCTTAGTTCCTTTTCCCACAACCATTTTCCAGCGATTGCTTCCTGCCTGAGGAGTTGGACTGACCCCTGCTCCCATGTACCTGCCGAAGTTACTCTATTTGTGGCCCCCACCCCGGATGTGCATGCGACCTCCTTGCCGTCACATAGAAGATCACAACCAAAGGTGCCCACAGATCAATGGTACACTAGTTTTGTTAAATATTATATCATCCCCAACCATCTACAGGCAGTAATCCCAGCAGTTACACACATTTGTGTCCTCCAGTGCAGACCCCACCATATTTGCAGAGCCTCTCAAAATTACATCTTTTTCCTGAAGCTGAAGGCTGCAACACTCTGCAACAAAAGCACCATCTGATCAATGCTCCATCCTTGAGTCCCTTCTCTTCGCTACTTATTTATACACTGGCTATGGACAACATCATTTATTGCAACTGGAGATAATATCTCTATCTGCCTCTTCCATGTACCCAAAAGCTCTTGCTATATTCTTCAACTGCCTGTCCATCAAGATCCGAATGCACAAATATTTCCACTAACCTAATACTGCTGAAACTGGAGCCAGTTTTTTGACTGCCACCAGCACCTCTGTTCTTGACTCCATGTATCTCCTTACTGCCAAATCAGGTTGAGCTAAAACATAAGAAATCTTGTGTCCTGCTCACTTTTCATTAGTGTTCCATTAGTAAGACTGTAGTTTTCACTGCTACCCCTGCTACTATCTCTCCCTCTGCCACTAAAATAAAAGCCTTCATTACCTCAAAGCTTAACTTTCAAAGCTTCAACTCATTCAAAATGTCTCATCCCATGTGCTCCACTGTATACTTTCCCAATTCCCACTCCCATCATTCCAATGTTCTCCAAGCTCCAGTGGCTGCCCATGGCCGAACAAGACAACTAAAATCTCACCCTGACCTTCAAATTTTATTAGGCCCTCAACACACCTAACCTTAGTGACCATCTCCAATCTTATGTGGCCAAAGATATCATCCACTGGTTTTAACACTGGAATTCTCCTTGCCACCACTTCTTCTACCCCATTATTGAAGGACACTCATTTGGCCACTGCACTCCTGCTCTGCGGAACATTATTAATAACTCTCTCCATTTCCTAGCTTTCAAAAAAGTACTCAACCCCACCTAGCTCACCTTTGACCATGTTCTTCCTCCCCATATCCCAACTTTTCCATAAACAAGTCTTTGGACCCTCCACCTCAACCGCATCTTTGGTATCCCACCCTAATCTATCCAACCATGGCTTTGGTTCCCTCCCTCCATCCTGACTCTCCCCATTTTTTCCTTTTCTATTGCTTTCCCCATTACAATGTAGAGCCCTTAGAGATATTTCTAAGGAATGCTATAGGAGGGAAAATAGTAGCAGATCCCTGAACTAAGATTGACAGCAGAATCGATGACACACAAAAATGTGGCTCTACAATTTCACAATAAATTTTATTTATGTGAACACAAGGAACTAATTGCATGTGTTTAAACTCCAAGTAGGATCATGTAAGAAAACAAAGCCCAGCACAGCCAAGCCAGGAGAAAGTGGCTTATGTCTGCTGCTTTCCTAGAACTCAACAGAGTACTACAGGAGAATAAAAACAACCAGCTAACTGAGTGAAACTATTTAAATCTGCTTGTTATTTCTGAAATATTTTTACACCAGCATTCAAAACTGAGAAAGTTCAAGATAATTTAACACCCTCTTTATATCTTATCACTGAGATAGATTAATCTTTCTTATTGTTGCACAATTATTTTCTAAATTGGTTCTGTAACATTGCCAAAGTCTGCTGGTACAATTAAATATAATCCCTTTTATACTGTGAGGCTGTTTCACCAGTAACAGATATGTAACTGAACACATTCAAGCCTGCACATGCACAGTTGCCCAGGAGTCACCACTTATGGCCATTCTCTGGCTGCTGGAGCTTCCTAAATGGTTTAAAACAAAAACTTCATTGGACATACACATCCTGATACTCAGCCACAAAACTGGATGTCAGTGGCACTGGACTCAGCTGGAGAATAAGGAGCTTCAGACACAGACATTGGCTCCCTACAATTGGTCAGAAATTATGACAGCCTCTCAGTTCAGCAGCATTAATGTGATGGGTAAGCAGGACTTGGAGTAGGATAGGATAATGGCAGCAGAATTTTGGATGAGCTGATACTTATGGATGGTGGAGGAAGGAAAGTCAGCCAGGAAAGCATTAGACTGAGATTAAATTCAGAACAAATGTGAATTTGTAGTTTTGGTATGACAGCAGTTTAATTTAAACAGTGCATTGTTGGAGTCACACCCCAATATTCTTATTATCCATTTTCTTTTGAATCTTATGCCAAACTTTTGTCCCTTCCTCCTCTTTTGAAAGCAATTAGAGAATACTCATTAATCAGTAGGAAGCAACGAAGAGCAAGGAGCTTGTTGAAGTGCTTCATCCCAGAACCAGCTAACTGGCTCCAACCATCCCAGGTGGCCGGCACGGATACGATGGGCCATAGGGCTTATTTCTGTGCTGTATAACTCTATGGGCAGAATTTTCTGCCTGCTGGGTGGGTGGGCCCGACCCAATCTCCGGCAGGCGGGGAGACGATCCCTGCCAGAGAAGCGGGCCCTGCCGCCATTTTACGTGGGTGGGCCAATTAAGGCCCAGCCAGCGTGATGTCCACTGGGATTCGCGCTATGCGCTTCCTTTGCGAGCAAGGGGGGGGGATTTCCCAAAAGCGAGAATGAGCTCCTTTGCACAATGTCACACAAGATGCGATATGTTCATAAATTACACTAAAATTTTATTAAACTTTTTAAATCTCGACATGAAAGCTCATCCCGCCGGTGGATGAGGTTTCATGTTTTTTCTATTCCCCGCCAGGGCTCCTGGCCCACCCGTCAACCTTAAGGTTGGACAGGCAGGTCCTTTAATTGTTTTAATGATCCTATCAATGGCCTCAATTGGCCATTGACAGGTCGGTGGGCCCGCAGCTGATTTTGCTGTGCCCCCGCCTTCCTGAAAATTTAAACGGGGCGGGATAACATCGGGGGTTTCCCCCGACATCATCCCACATCATTTTATGCATTGGCGAGCGGGCCCCACCCCCTGCTCGCCGACGGCAAAATTCAGCCCTATGACTCTATGAGAATGTATTGGAGCTGTTGCATCTCCCATTTGGAGAAAGTAGCATGGAGGCCAGCTCAATGGAGTGCAGCTTCAACAGAGGACTTAACTTGGGAATTTGGGGAGTGAGATAATTCATGTACTATAGGAAGAGGTGCTGTTCTGGTCTTTTACAAGACAAGGAACAGTCTGAGAGGGGTAGTGAGAGACAGTGAGACCTGAAAGCTAAATTCTCGAGGCATTAATTAGGTGAGCAGGTGTATTGGTGTGATTTATAGTTTTGTTTCTCTGAAATGGGACAGAAGTTTAAACTAGGGCCGAGGAAATTTAGGCACTGTATTAAAATGGTAGCTTAAATAGTTAAACTACTTAATGTAACTACAAATAATCACTGAATTATATGCTAAAATGTGTAACCCTAATTAAACAGAATACAATAGGGCTGGCAAGGCAAGTGATGTGTTGCAGCTGTAACATGCAGGATCTGGTGGACACCAGTGTGAGCTAGAGCAACCACATCTGCAGTATTTGTCCGCAGCTCGAGAAACTTCAGCTCAGGGTTGATGAGTTAGAGGAACTTCTACTCAGAATTGATGAGCTAGCATCTGAGCTTTGGATACTATGATGCATCAGGGAGGGGGAAAGTTACCTGGACACTTTGTTCCATGAGGCAGCCACACACCTGAGGTTAGATACATCAGATATAGCCCGTGGTCAGGGACAGGTATGGGATCCAGAAGGCAGCACTGTTGGAGCTCCAGCCCGTGCAGTTGTCCAACAGATGCCATGTGAAGTTGAGAAAACTGACCACAACACCGTGTCATGGGCCATTCAAGTTATGGGAGCGCAAAGGCATATTGTGGTAGTACAGGACTGTATAGTTAGGGGGATAGATACTTTCTCTGCAACAATGAGGATGAGTCCTGAAGGCTGTGTTGCCTGCCTGGTGCCAGTGTGAAAGGCATCTCCTTGGGGCTGGAGAGAAAATTGGAGTGGGAGGGGAAGGATCCAGATGTTGTGACCCATGTGAGTACTAACGACATAGTTACGACCAAGATAGAGGTTCTGCAAACACAGCTAGGGTTTTTGTTTATCTGAATGCACAGAGCATTCATAACAAGAGAGGTGAGTAGGTTGGGCTATAGTAATTGAAGTTTAGGAGATTGAAATGTGATCTTATTAAAAGATTCTTAGAGGGCTGACAATGTAGTTGCTGAGAGGATATTCTCATCATGGGGGAATCAAGTATCAAGTACTGGGGAGCATAGTTTCAGAATAAGGAGTCTCCCATTTAAGACAGGGATAAGGAGGAATTTCCTCTCTCAGAGTGTTGGTAAACTTTGGAATCCTCCACCTCAGAGAGCAGTGGAGGTTGGGTCGATGAATATATTCAAGGATGAGTTAGACAGATTTTTGACCTAAAAGGGAGTCAGGGGTTATGTGTGTTTGGGGGGGGGAGGGGGAGGGGTGCACAGCAGAAGGAGAGTGGAGTTGAGACCACTTCAAATCAGCTCTGATCTTACTGAATGGCAGAGCAGGTTCAAGGGGCTGAATGGACCACTCGTGTTCGCATTTCTTTTGTCAGTTCTTATAACAACAACAACTTGTATTTATATAGTACCTGACAAAACTTTTGGTTGTCTTCCCTAATAGCTCCTTATGTGGCTTGGTGTCATTTTATTATGTTGCGGAGGTAGTTTTTAAGGAGTGCCTTAAAGGAGGAAAGTGAGGTAAAGCGGTAGAGAGGCTTAGGGATGGAATTCCAGAGTTTAGGGCCTAGGCAGCTGAAAGCACAAGCACCCATGGCAAAGCAATTAAAATGCAGTCGCGACATCAGCAGTATTCACTCTGTTGGTGATGCATCCACTGTTAAAATTAATGTAACATAATGCCATTGTCACTACATCACTATGCCATTGTATCCTGTTTGAATCAGACACAGTCAACTTCTTCAAGTACACTTTAATAGCTCACAGACTCAATGCACTGCTTGGAGGAGAAAGGGTTTGGA
Source organism: Carcharodon carcharias (assembly GCF_017639515.1). Classification (NCBI taxonomy): domain Eukaryota; kingdom Metazoa; phylum Chordata; class Chondrichthyes; order Lamniformes; family Lamnidae; genus Carcharodon; species Carcharodon carcharias. The sequence goes on from NC_054467.1 coordinate 208,724,091, forward strand.
ATTCATTTTTCTCAGTGGGGCATCCTTTTGAGAATCATAATGGGCTACAGCGACCCCGGCTAAGAACAGGAAATATCAGCTACCGAACTCTACTTCTAAACATTATCCAGTCACCAAAAACAGAAAAAGCTACAAACAAGCAGCAGCTCAGTCAGATCTGTGAAGCTTGACTGTTCTGTTGACACAAGCCTGGTGAGTTTTTGGTATTTTCTGCTTTTGTTTCGTGATTTCCAGAAATTACAGCTTTGTTACTTTTTATTTTATGTATTTGGACATTAGATGAATTTAGGTTTGAAGCTAATTACATTCTTTTAGTTGCCCATCACTCCCGCTCCTCTATCCACTACTCTACACAGTCAATTAGTTTACCAACATGCACTGTTAAAGCTCACACAATAAGAATGGTCACTGGGGCAAGGCAACATAAGGCAGCCTATGAAGAATGATCCATCAAATTTCAGCGCTTTCAGGAGAGGAAAGTGAAATTTAAGGGAATAAAATCACCAGGCTAACATATCGCCACACTAGGCTACCCCTATCAATGTGACTGACTTCAATCCAGAACTTGTATTTTTGTTAAAAATACATATATATTAATATCTCTAAGCACTTATGATGTAGCGTAATCGGCAATTAATACAATACAATCATTCCACTTTCTGCTGCTACTTCGCTTTTTAGCCTATTTGAGTCAATTACTTATAATGTGTAACTTACAAACAGTCCTTATCTTGTACTCTGCAGATCCAACACACACCGTATGTAAAATCTTTTTCCCAGTACAAGGAGCAGATACGTGTGTGCAAAAGCCAAACTTCTGTTAACAATTACCCCTTGCTACACTCACTTTTAAGCAACAGTTCACATGTAGTCTTAAGCAATTCCAAATGAGCCTGATGAACAATGCATACTAAGGAGAGGTCAGGGGGAAAAGTATTGCAAAATAATCCTAATGATCAGAGATTGTTAGTGCTTCCATTTTCCATGTCAAATTAAGCTCAGCCGATAATTGATACCTGGTACTTTGCAAATTAGAAGCAGATGGGAAAGCAGTTCCACACTGCTGGAAACCATTTTTTGATAGCTATGGTTAACAGCCTTAGTTGTCCCCCCTTTCTTTGCCTAGTAATGTAAAAGATGAAATGGGCAACCCCAAATTAATTCAAATGTGTATCAATTTAATTTTTTGTATTGCATTTTTAAAATCTGTATCATCTCCATTAAATCATTGACACTCATAGCCCTGAGGCATGCAAGGTAAAGTGGGTTTTTTCGTTTACCAAGTGTTATTTTATTTAGTTTTCACCCCTGTTGTCCTGAAGGATCTCACTTAAGCTGAGCTACAGTTCAAGGATACTCAGCATCCTCAGATACCTTGTTCAAGTTGTCATCTTTACAGATCTCTCTAGACAGTGTCAGCAACCAATTGCTCGTGGTGGGGCACCACAGCTGATTCCAATCCTTTCCCAGTCTGATGTCCAGTCATTTAACAGCATGGGTCACTGGATAGCGATCAGAAACAGAAACCCTGCCTATTTCTTCCCCCACTTCTCAGCCCACAGGGGCTGAAGCCAATTGCTGCACTTCAACTTATGGGTGAGATCAGTTAACATGGTACAGACCAAGGATCAAAGCTTGGACTTTCTGGTGTGCAGGACTTCATAACACAAGGTGTAATAAGCAGACACAGAGCCCAGGCTGCTATTTTTGTTAGATATATATAATTTTTCAATGGACTCTTCTAATCCCAAGCATGTGTGTGTTCTCTGTAGCCAATGGCAACTTGTATAATTGTCACAACATCCATTCATGGTATTATGGTGTTACTGCTTTGTCTTATCCAAATAAAGAAATTTAAAGATCATTAAAATTTCTATTGTACATTACAAGCTGGGTTATCTAAAGGTGAATTAAAGCAAGTTTGAATAAAACAGCAGGGATTTCACATGTACTATATGAATCTTGTTCGAAGATGTGATTGAGTAACACCTTCCTGCAAGTGCACTATATTTTTACAAAGCACCTCAAATTGAATGGATTGCTCAAAGGAAATTCTTATTTCTCATTGAAATTCGTTTGAAGTCATCTCACTTTCTGTCTGGTCTTGTTTTGATGCAGATCTGAACTGGTGTCACAAAATGCAAAAAATGCGTGGGAGCTGTTCTTAATTCAACTTAATTTAACTGTTCTTAAATTAATAAATCTCCTGTAAATTAACTGCATTAACATTAGTTGATTATTATTGAAATATATATGTTTATTTATATACAGACTATAATATAGAGAAGTACACAACAAACTACAATTCTGATGAAAAGTCATATACCTGAAAAGTTAATTATGTTTCTCTCTCCAGAGATCTTCTGAGTATTTCTAGCATTTTTTTTATTTCAGATTTTTAACATCCACAGTATTTTGCTTCTGACGTGACTAACCACTACTGGTAACCTGCTGGAACTGCTCTGTTTTCTCAGCGATCATACTTAATTGGTTGGGGTGTCATTACTTAGCATGGAATCATTTTTTTGACATTCGGCATATATGCTCATGTAATTAAGTTACTCAATCATACCACTATTTTTAGTGAACTTGGATAGGTTTACAGGTGACTAACTTACATCATCATTACCGGGTAAAGTGTGTCACGTAGAACTATCAGATATGGTATGAATTACTGCAAAGCTTTGTTGTAATCACAAGAACAAAGGTAGCATCTAATTATACTTGGGTATAAAATAGGACTGAACATGCAGAAATGTGAAGGAGTTTGAGCATGACAAAATCACAGGGATTTATATACATTCAGTTTGCACATTTGGGCTTCAATATACATCCATCTGAAAGACTAGCATATGCCGGCTTACTGGACTGTACTGTATGGATAAATATGTTGCAAATAGTCAGAGCACTAAGGTCTGCTTAAATTGATTCCATCATATTAGAATACCATCTCATCCAACATGTTTTATAGATTGCAAACAATAATCTGAGCACAGGCTTTATGTGATGTAACATTAAACCATCTCGGATTTGTCCACAACTGAAATCTTTTGTTAAAGATGCTGAATAAAACTCAAAACTGCAAGACTAAGATTGAGGAAAACATATTTTGTTCTTTTTAAAAGACAATATATTTTTAGTCTGTCATCCGTCCCCTCCTCTTCTGTAAATGTTGATTCCTTATTGCACAAGAATTCCACAGACATCATCACCCTCTGGCACCTCATTCAAGCTGTTAATATTCATGTCTAAGCATTGACACCGTTGACAGTCTACTTGGGTGAGTAAGGCATCACAACCAGACCTTATTCTGTCCTCATACAATGTCCACACATTTACCCCACTATCAGTTGTTGGATTTCTGGCCAATCTTCCCTTTCTTAGTTCAGAGGTGCTGAAAATAATGAAGCGCACCTACTGACAGTAGCTGAGATTAGTGAATTCAGCCTAGACCTGGAGCTTCTTGGACTGTCTGGCTCAGATACTCTGAATTAATTTGCTGGGCCATCAAGGAAGCTTCAACAAATTGACACAAGCTGCCTGGTGAATTCACACTTTCACTGTAATGCCATAACAATAGATATACAAAAGGCTCCCTTCAGGCTTCTTCCTGGTTCAATCAGAAGTGACCCTCGACTTTCTTGGCCAAACTCAGGTTGAATTAGCGATAACACTTTCAGATGACCTGAAAGTTATGCATCATAAAGTGAAATCACTTTTCTTAACAATAAATTTGTAACATCCCCGCTCCCCTTAGCATTAGCAAAAGAAAACATGTTGATTACTGTTCAAATGTGTAGGGGAAAAGTGTTAAAAAATTGAATGTGAAATATGAAATATGAAATATGTGAAATATGAAAATAACATTGAAACTGTAATGGTAGACATTGCACATTCTTACTGCCACAGATCTCACAATTGATCAACATGGTGGCACAGAACAGGAAGGGAATGTTTTTGTAATGTGCACTATGGACATCTAGCGACAGAAAGTCAAAGACAGAAAATTAACTACAACTTAGTTTGACGTTTCAGTGAAAATATTTTAGCATTTGACAATGATCTTTATTACGGGGACTTAACATTCCTCAGACTGTCCTCAGTACAGAGAGGTTTAATATACTCTGCAAACATTCAGTGATATAAACCTGTTAAAGGGAAAGGGAACATGAAATAAAGGGAAACGACTTGTTGCAAAGTACATGACCCAGACATTTTACCTGTGCCAAGCCTCTATTTTCTTCAGTACAAAGTAACATGATATACAACACAAGCTACAGTCAGTTTAAAGTCATTAATCTGTCTTCCCAGTTTATAAGTTCAATGCATGTACATACTTTGATTGTTATAGCTACCTGTCAACATTTGTCCAGCTTTTCCAATGAGTAAACAACTTTAAAATTAAATTCTCCAAAGTCAGGATATTCCACTTATTTCAAACATAGTCATTTTGTTTCAGGAAAAAGAACGAACTTGGCTATTCGCCTACTGGAGGTCGCTCTGCGGGTTCACCCACAATAAAACACAATATAAACTCTAGATAATGGGGGCATATATAGGTCCATGCTAGCTACAACAGTCCAATACAAACATACTCCCAACAACGAGTCACATCCTGGGAAGTAACTGACCCTGCCAGCTAAAGTGGATCCTCAGTGCCCAGCTCATGCACTAATGCCCCTTGCATGAGGCTACTCCAGGTCAATCACAGCACAAAGTGGAGAGGAAAGGTTCGCCTACCTGTTTGAACTGCTCCTCATAGGTCCACTCCTGCTGCTGGGAGTGCGCCTGCTGGGGGATCCCGACTGGAGAGTGAGATTGGCCGGGGAGGTGGTAGTGATGTTGCCCGAATCTGGAGAGCTGGTCTGGGGTCCCTTTGAGAGTCTGTCCGGGAGTTGGCACCCCGGAAGCACGATGGATCTGACTGTCCTCCATTCCTTCCTCCTCATCCTCCTCTTCCTCCTCGTCTTCGTCCCCCTCCTCTTCCTCCTCATCCACCCCGGGCTCCGGATCGCGCTGCAGCTCATCCTCCTCGGACTCCGAGAGGGCTGGCGGGACGCGGCGGCGCTGCGCAGTCATCAGCGGCCGATGGGCCCCGCTCGATCCGAGACCGGCGTCTCCTAAGCCGGCCATAGCCGCGGCTCGGACCGCTGCCAGGGCGGCTGCTTGCTGGGCTACTGCCAGGTGCTGGTGGACGGCTGCGGTCATAGCTTGTTGCTGTTGCTGCTGCTGACTGTCACCTCCGGCTCGTATCACATCTCTCTCCCTCTCTTTCCTCTGTCTCTCTTCCAGTTCCAGCCTGGCCTGCTGTTGCCTCTGCAGGTTTTCCATCACCGCTTCCAGCTTCATGCCGTGGGGAGCCTGGTAGTGTGCACTTCCAGAAGAGATCAGACTGAGTCCATTAGAGGCTGCTAAGCCTTGGTGCTAGTGCGAGTGAAAAACAAAAGCAACAAAAAAAAGTCATGCAAACAACTTCATTAAACTTCGCCCGCAACTTGATCAGATGTATTTTTAACAGCAGTTCACAGAAGCCCCTGTTTTTATGTCAATAAAAAAAAACCCAACACCACTCAAGAAAGGAAACTAACTGAACTTTGTTGGATAGTTAACTTATCAGAATTGCTGAACTCGATTGCATTGATCTCGGAGGGTTGGAAACTAAAATCCTAAGGATTACTCCAAAAATGCACGGTCGGCCTTTCAAAGTCCTGAAACATTCTGCATTTGATGAAACTTTAATGGGGACCTTTAGCCAAACAAAAAAAGAGATCGCGTCCTGCCCGGGTCACAGGTCCTGATATATGTATATATAGATATATATAAATCTCAGTTGTCGAAAAGATAGCAGGCAAACTCCAGCAATCACTCTGCAATCCAACGCGAATTATGAACTATTCATTCTTCTCTCATCACAACTCGCGGACAATCGATTCCGATTCGTTATACGTTCTGATTTTTCTTATTTAAAAAAAGTTTATGTTTTGTGGGATTTGGGGCGGGGGGAGGGTGTCGGAGAGAGGGGGGTGGAGGTTCCAAAAAGCACCGAATATTTGTTTGGAAAACGAGCGATCACTGACCCTGTCCCTTTAACTGTTATTTGCTGGCACGCACACTCTTCAACGAAAACAAATACTCTTCATAATAAACTCAATTAAATATTACCTGATCCTATTGTGCAACGCCCCATTAAACCTTGTCTTCAAAAACAGTGACTCCAGCATATTGCAACCTGCCCAAAAAAAAACACTCCCGGGACTTAGATCTGCAGAAACTACAGACCAAGTGTCCCAATAATAAATTACAGGATACAGATCCTCATTTGTAGATGGAAAGTCCTATCTACGATTCCCAGAATCGGTTAGACTGAGACTTCGTCTCTCCCCGGCTACAGGAAGTATCTCTTTTTTAAAAAAAAAACTCCCTTACCAAACTGCTAGATTTCCCTCGGTGATCTTTTTCCAACTACCAGAAATAGCCTCAGCAAAGCTGTTGCGATTGTTTCCAAATACTCAAACACAACACTTTCCCCGCCCCTCCACGTTACATTTAATGTTTTTCCCCCCTCTATAACTTTATCAAAACCCATCCGCCTCTGCTTTTAAAAACGGATAAGGGTCGGACTGGTTAGATTGCCCCGAAAACTTGCTTTTAACATGTGCGCTTTTTCAATGATTCTTTTCGAGGGGCAAACGTGCACTTTTTCGTTCATTCATTCATTCATTTATTCAGCTCGCTGCCCACCGTTTCCATCTCTCTCTTCAGCGATTTTTGATCACAAGTTTCATGGCTTCATCATCGCTGACTTTTTGTTGTTTTAAAACATGAGCGTAGAATTTACCTTCGTGAGAAACAAAAGTCAACACACGGACCAAGCCGAACAAAACGCCCGTCTTTTATCTGTCGATCAGCTTTAGTTATTCCCCTGAAGTCCTGCCTCCTGTTCTATCTGTTTTGATATTGTATATATATTTTTTTCAATCCAATCGCTTTTTCTTTTCCCAGATTAAACAATCCCTCCTTTCATTTTCTTGCTCTCTCTGTCTTCTCTCCCCCTCTTTGACGGGTTGCAGATCCTGTCACGACTTCTGTTTAGTAACACTTTATCTCTGTAAAAATCGCTTCCCCCCACCGCCAAACCTGATTAAAATATTTAGAGAGAGAGAGCTGCCGAGTTACGCCTCCAGGCGATCTGAGACGGGGGGGGGGGGGGGGGGGGGAGAAAATGTATATATTACATTGAAATGATAAAAAAAAATGCATCCTCACCAGTGTTGCTTTAGCCACTATACTCGCGTTGTCAACCATGATCTATCTTTTGTGTGTGTGTGTGTTTCTTGCTATGTTTTACTTTCCTCGCTCGTTATCCACATGAGTAATTCCCTTCGGACAGTCCAGATTTGCCTTTTTGATTTCGATATTCCCGATCCAATCCCTCGGGGACTCTCTGCGTTCCTTTCACAGCATGCAACATGCATAGAAACATATAGATATGCCCATATCACACACGTATATTTACTGCCAACCATTAAATATCGCCCTCGAATTGCAACAAGTGGCTCGAAAGCGTTGGGGCGCTTGCGTAACCTGGTCTGACAGAGCCAGACCTCTGCTCCCATTTGCTAAATAGACGTCAATTTGTTGATAAATAGAATAGGCAGCAGTGTAACACAGGGAGTGGGGGGGGGGGGGGGGGGGGTTGCATTGACACCCGGCTCCCACCTCTAGTCTCGACACACCCCTTCCCAATTCCAGTGCAGTTCCAGACCAGCAGCCTCAGGTATCCCTGGGATTCGCACAGGGTAAATGCAGAGTTTTATTTATTTGCATTTTTTTGGCTCGGTCACATCAGCAGATATGTAAATGCTCCTTTCTAGAGGAGATAGTTGTTTGGCACAAACTTGGCAGCAGGTAAAGTAGGGGAACAAAGCAATTGGTCGCAGACAAGGCAGCAGGTACGCCAGTGACAGTTGTGTCTCCTGCTGTCTGCACCTGGACCTATTTAAACATGGAAAAAAAATGTCACACGGAAAAAGGAATCCAGCCACCACCACCACCACGATTTTATTAAAGCGATGGGGACAAGAGCCTATGGCAAGGATGGAAATGAACACCGCGAGAGTTGCACTTCTTTGATGCTGGACCCTCATTCTAAATCGCCTATACCCAGGCTGTCCCTGAGATTGGAGATCAGCAAAGGCTGATAATGAATATATATATATATATAGTGTCGGTGTTGGGGGGGGGGTCACTATTGTGACAGCCGCAAGACGCATTGATTCCTCACCATATGGGAAATTTACACCGACAGCACTGGGTGTGGTTGGAACTTGTAAAGTGCGAGATCGCTGGGTGTAGGAGGCTGAGATATTTAAACATCAAACATCCAGACAGTTCATAAATAGAGAAAGCAGATGGTTCTCTTTGACAGTAACCAACGCCGCGAAAGAAAGAGTGGAATGGACATAGAGTTCCCCTGCAAAATAACCGTGGCTGGAGTTTTTATTTGTTCCACAGATTACATGTATGTTAAACATTAATAAACAACTCGCGGCCACCAGCACAGAGTAATAAAAACTCATTACGCAACAAGTTTCACTGCTGCCTAAGTAATTAATACGAGCAGCTTATGCTGAGTTTGTATTTGCATTGAGGCATGTACATTAAACACAGACGGATACAAATAAATAAATATGTAGCGGGATAAAGTCAGGGCGTAACTATTGGTAAAAACTGCCAGATGTGACAAATGGCTTTGGCTTAGTTTGCTTTCATAGATGCGTGTGTGTGTGTGTGTGTGTGTAGATTAGATTTATATTTTGGCATAATTTTAACAAAATTGTTGTGGCAGTCTACCCATGGTAATGCTTGGCAATACATCCTGTTAGACAGGATACCTACATTGGCAACGCGTGTTGTGTAATGCACGTAAATATGCACTGAACATATAGGGCTTCACTGATGAATCGCCGTGCAAATGCACTAACCCAGTGCTGGGCTTAGCACAGGGGTGGCCTGTTAGATTCCTGGGCTGTACTCAGTTCGCTGTCCTGGGTCAAACAGCAATAAGAGTGCCTGCCTCCAACATCTGTTGGAAGGAGAAAATAATGTCAGCCAGCATTTCCAGTCCTGATTGACATCCAGTGACCCCTGCTGGAAAGTGCATGTGTGTGGACATCACATAAAGCAGGATCATGTTGGCGATGGTGCAAGGTGCCCCCACCCTCCCGCTGTTTTTTTGTTGTTGACTAGCCGCGGATCCTCACCATCTATGCTCATACATAAAGAAATAATGATTTGGGTGCTGTATCAGAGACCTGTATGTGCCTGAGGACTCGGAGCTTCACCGTGAAGCGTCATTGTCATTTTCAAAGAGGAAAACACTTATCAAAATGAAAGGATATCTTGGGAACAGCTATCAGGTTGTGCGTATCGTCCTGTGGGTTTCAGGCCAATCGTAATCCACAGAAAATGAGAAATTCAAAGTTTCTAATCATTATTGGAAGCCAAATTTGGTACAGTATATCAGCTTGAAAATCGCTCACACACATCTTTCCCTAAATATTAGCAGAGCTCCTGTAACATTGCCGATGGGTAATCTGGAGTACAGTTGTGATATTTAGCTGTCAAGATAAATTTGTGTTGAACTAGGCCTGTCCGTTCTAATACTTCTGTGCGGAGATGGTCTAATTCAGATAATTGTGGTGACTTCTAAACTCCTGAGGTCAATTGGATAGCTGTCTGTAAATGTCTGACTGTAGATCAGAAGAATTCAACATTTTAAGATTGTTTTGCCTCGTGGCAAATTGTGACAGTTTGAAATGCAATGTTTTTTTTAATTCATTTACGGGTGTGGGCTTCGTTGGCTGGGCCAGCATTTATTGCCCATCCCTAATTGCCCTTGAGAAGGTGGTGGTGAGCTGTAGGTACACATACACTGCTGTTAGGAAGGGAGTTCCAGGATTTTGACCCAGCATCAGTGAAGGAATAGCGATATATTTCCAAGTCAGGATGGTGAGTGACTTGGAAGGGAACTCTGAGGTGGTGGTGTTCCCATCTATCAGCTGTCCTTGTCCTTCTAGACGGTAGAGGTTATGGGTTTGTGAGGTGCTGGCTCAGGAGCTTTGGTGAATTCCTGCAGTTCATCCTGTACATGGTACACACTGCTGCTCCTGTGCATCGGTGCTAGAGGAGCAAATGTTTGTGGAGGTGGTGCCAATCAAGCGGGCTGCTTTGTCCTGGACGGTGTCAAGCTTCTTGAGTGTTATGGGAGCTGCACTCATCCAGGCAAGTGGGGAGTATTCCATCACACTCCTGACTTGTGCCTTGTAGATGGTGGACAAGCTTTGTGGAGTCAGGAGGTGAGTTACTCATCGCAGGATTCCTAGCCTCTGGCCTGCTCTTGTAGCCACAGTATTTATATGGCTAGTCCAGTTCAGTTTCTGGTCAATGGTAACCCCCAGGATGTTGATAGTGGGGGATTCAGTGATGGTAATGCCATTGAACATCAAGGGGCAATGGTTGGATTCTCTCCTGTTGGACATGATCATTGCCTAACACTTGTGTGGCACAAATGTTACTTGCCACTTGTCAGCCCAGCCTGGATATTGTCCATGTCTTGCTGCATTTGGACATGGACTGCTTCAGTTTCTGGGGAGCAAGAAGATAGAAATTGATATACACGTGCCAGTATTTCAGGCATAAAGCTGGCACAAAGCATAACAAATTAACAGTGGGATGGCCATGTGGCCTACCAGCGCATGCTAAAGTCATGGGGCCCATTTTTTCTAGGAAATGCAGACGGATGCTTAAAACAGTTGTTAGATTTTTAATGGGGAGAATAATGCCTGTTTTAGGACTCCTCCCTGAAACTGGACTGCTCTGAATGCTGATGGTTTTGAGCCTGCTTGAGGCTAAACAGGTTTACATGTAAGCTTACCAGTGGACCTCTCAAAGGGACCACTGAAGAAGGGCACCAAAAAAAAAAGCTTCTTAAAACATTCCAATCTGAATGCTGAGCCAGAAGGAGCAATTGTGCTCTTTCTGCCTCCATGCGAGTCCCAAAGACGGTTCCCTGTCACCTCCTAAAAGCTTCCTTCCTATCCCAGGACCTACCTGAGGGTCGCCGCCATCATTGCAGTGACCAAAATTAATGTCCCCTTTGCCAGCAAACTGCCTAGTCACACATGGCAGGTGTCCATGGCTCTCCGTTAAATCAAACTGGGCTGACCTGTTCTGGTGCAGGGATTGTTGCCTGCTCTCAGTTTGTACCAGCCGGTGAGTGCTATCCAACTTCTAGCCTGAGCAGATTTTAATATTTTGACTTTAAAAGAAAGGCAAATCTGGCAGAGAGTGCAACAAGTGGTCAATCTTTTACCCCTCCACCCCATTTTCAATCCCAGAAAAGTTAATATGTGCATTACTTACTTCAGATGATATGTTGTTTTATAAGGACAGGAACATTATATCATGTAATGCCAACTGTGTTGGCCTGAGGCTAAGGTGAAACTGTGTCACATGTTACAGACATAAACATTAATTACTGTCAATTAAATACTGAATGATGTAACTGCTTAATTATTCTTCAAGCTGCAGGTCATAACTCTGGCTTTTTATAAATGTGATTGGTAAGGCCATTCAGATGTTACAGTTATTTTGGTTCCTGTGTAAGGTGACTCTTGTTTCTTATATTTCTTTTGAGTTGTGGCACTGAAAGTTGAGTGTGATGCTTGAAGCATGACAGGCAAATCCAATGAACCAGCAAGAAGTGCGGTAGGCAGAAAGGGTATGCTTCACACAGTGGGCTAGAGACCCCAAGTGTTTTAAAGGCAGAAACCTAGCATAGTGAGAGGGGAGAAGCAGGAAATTCTATCTGGAGCCCACAACAACAGTGTTTCCATGCCTTTCTTGCTCTAAAGAGAAATTTTGATGGAGAGGGGGTGGGCAAAAATGCCCCACTTCCATCAAGCGCAACCTCACTTTGAGAGACAATTGCATTGGATCCCAGGATCCTGCAGAAATCTCACCAGTCATATCTTCTGTATGGCCCGTAGCAAGTATGCCTGCATGAAGCAATATACTTTTTATACAGGGGCTTTATAGAGTCTCCACTATGCCAATACTCAAACAATAAATGGATACCAAGACCATAAACAAGGCAGGGAAGCAAATTTGAGGTAATTACATCTTTGGGAAGACCAGCTTGTTTTCCTTGATGGAGAGCAGAGTGCATCTCCAAAATCCCTCAATGTTTGAAGGATGGGCACCTCTGGATTGTAGGCACGGATGTATTTATATCCCTTTGAAGGCTCCCTATGTCCTCTTCACAACTTACTTTTCTATCTATCCTTATGTCATCAGCAAATTTAGCAACCACACATTCAGTCCCTTCATCCAAGTCATTGATATAGATTGATCCCTGTGGAATTCCAAAATGACCAATTTATTCTTACTCTCTGCTTCCTATAAGCTAACCAATCCTCTATCCATGCTAATGTGTTACCACGCCTTCACCAGATTATCCAACCTTTTTGCTTGGGGTGCTACATTTCCAATTTTTTTCTCACTCTAGGGGCTGATGAGCAAATTTCGGAAAGATAAGGTTCGGCACAACAATAAACTGAATTTCAAAAAAATGTTGCAGCATTAAGAAAAGAAAGAATTTGCTGAGCAAAAATAAAGCAATGTCAAAGCAATAAATTGTTAAGTTAAAAAAAGAGTAATTGATAAAAATGACCAGATTGTGAGATAGTCAGGGTGTGTGTGCCAGGTTCGCTCCCAGTCTCAGGGTGCTCACTCACTCACCCTCTCCCACCCTGTGGGTGGGTGTGAGTATGTGTTGGTGTGTGGTGAGTGAGTGAGAAACCTGAGACTGGGAGTAAGGCAGACACACACTCATCCTCTCACTCCCATGCACTCGCACACACACACACACACACAGACAAACTCACTCTCTCACTCCCACACACACACTCACTTTCTCAGTCCCACATGCCTGCCAGCCTTTTCCCCATTTCCCCGCCCCATCCCTCTCCCAACTCCTCCAGGCTCCAAAGCATCTCAACCTTGGGCTTCGCAGCCAGCCTCTCCTTACCAGGTCTCAGACAGCCAGCTTCGCCTTCCCGCGGCCCCAGCAGCCAGCCTCTCCTTCCTGTGGCCCTTGACACTCTTGCCAGCTCCCACCCCTCCATCCATGGCTCCAGCCCTGCACCTCGCTGCCCACAGCACTTTCTCCCTCTCTCCTACCTCCACTTACCCCACCTGAAAGAAAAGCTCTTTCTCCACAGCAAACTCATCACTGTTGGTGTTAGCTGCTCCTCCAATCACAGGCTGTTTCTCTCCTGTGTTTGCTGCTGAGAGGTTCACTGGTGAGCACCAGTTCCTTGCAGAATCGTCCACTCCAATTTACCAGTTTGACCAGCATTTTAAAAACTGGCTCCAGGGGGCTATGTAGAGGGGTTCGGAGGCCAGATGTGGACCATGGGCCATGGATTGGATAAGCCTGCCCTACACTGTGGATTCTTATTTTACGTAGTAACCTTTAATGTGGCATCTTATCAAATGCCTTTTGGAAATGCAAGTACACCGCATCCAGAGGTTCCCCTTTATCTTTATTGCTTGTAACTTCTCAAAGAACTCTAATAAATTACTCAAGCATGATATATTTTTCATAAAATCATGTTGACTCTGCCTGATTGCATTGAAATTTTCTAAGTGCCCTGGTGTGACCTCCTCAATAATAGATTCTAGCATTGCCTGATGACAGATGTTAAACCAACCAGCCTATAGTTTCCTACTTTCCACCTCCCTCCTTTCTTGAAAAGAACAGTTACATTCGCTATTTTCCAATCTCATGGAACCTTTCCAGAATCTAGGGAATTTTAGATTTTTTTCCTTTTGATTCATTTACAGGGTTTCGGTGTCACTGGTTAGGCTAGCATTTATTGCCCATCCCTAATTGTCCTTGAGAAGGTGGTGGTGAGCTGCCTTCTTGAACTCCTGCAGTCCCTGTGGTGTAGGTACACCCACAGTGCTGTTAGGAAGAGAGTTCCAGGATTTTGCCTCACCAACAGTGAAGGAATAAATTTCCAAGTCAGGATAGTGAGTGACTTGGAGGGGAACTTCAAGGTGGTGGTGTTCCCATCTATCTGCTGCCTTTGTCCTTCTAGATGGTAGCAGCCATGGGTTTGGAATGTGTTGCTCAAGGAGCCTTGGTGAATTTCTGTAGTGCATCTTGTGGATGGTACACACTGCTGCCACTGTTCGTCGGTGGTGGAGGGAGGGAATGTTTGTGGATGGCGTGCCAATCAAGCAGATGGTGTCAAGCTTCTTGAGTGTTGGAGCTGCATTCATCCAGGCAAGTGGGGAATATTCCATACGCTCCTGACTTGTGCCTTGTAGATGGTGGACAAGCCTCGGACAGTCAGGAGGTGAGTTACTCACTGCAGGATTCCTAGCCTCTGACCTGCTCTTGTAGCCATAGTATTTATATGGCTAGTCCAGTTCAGTTTCTGGTCAATGATAACCCCCAGGATATTGATAGGGAGGGATTCAGTGATAGTAATGCCATTGAACGTCAAGGGGCGATGGTTAGATTCTCTCCTGTTGGAGATGGCCATTGCCTGACACTTGTGTAGCGCGAATGTTACTTGCCACTTGTCAGCCCAAGCCTGGATATTGTCCAGGTTTTGCTGCATTTGGACATGGACTGCCTCAATATCTGAGGAGTCGCAATTGATGCTGAACATTGTGCAATCATCAACAAACATCCCCACTCCTGACCTTATGACGGAAGGAAGGTGATTGATGAGGCAGCTGGGCACTACCGTAAGGAACTTCTGAAGTGATGTCCTGGAACTGAGATGACTGACATCCAACAACCACATCCATCTTCCTTTGTGTTAGGTATGACTCTAACCAGTGGAGAGTTTTCCCCTGACTCCCATTGACTCCAGCTTTGCTAGGGTTCTTTCATACCACACTCGGTCAAATGCTGCCTTGATGTCAAGGACAGTCACTCTCACCTCACCTCTGAAGTTCAGCTCTTATGTCCATGTTTGAAGCAAGGCTATAATGAGGTCAGCAGCTGAAAGGCCCTGGCAGAAACCAAACTGAGCATCAGTGAGCAAGTGCCACATGATAGCACTGTTCATGGCACCAATGCATCTATTATCTTAGCAGCCACTTCTTTTTAAACCTAGGATGAAGTGCATCAGATTCTGAATAACAGAATCACAGTGCAGAAGAGGCCCTTCGGCCCATCGAGTCTGCACCAACATGTGAGAAACACCTGACCTACTTACCTAATCCCATTTACCAGCACTTGGCCCATAGCCTTGAATGTTATGATGTGCCAAGTGCTCATCTAGGTCCTTTTTAAAGGATGTGAGGCAACCCACCTCCACCACCCTCCCTGGCAGTGGGGACTTGTCAGCCTTTAGTTCTAATAGTTTCCTCAATAACCTTTCCCTCTTGATTTACAATTATTTCTGGGATGTTATTTGTGTCTTCAACAGTGAAGACAGGCATAAAATATCTGTTGAATGCTTCCACCATTCCCTATTTCCCATTTTTAATTCCCCAGACTCATTCTCTAGAGGACCAATGCTTACTTTAGTTAATCTTTTCCTTTTTAAATATTTATAGAAACTTTTAGTATCTGTTTTTATATTTCTAGCTATCTTTCTCTGATACTCTAGTTTCTGTTATGCTGAAGACCTCAGGAGGAGACCAACATGAATCATCCAGTTAGCACCTCTAAAGATATTTGCAAATTCCTTGGCATTGCCTTTTGCACTGATATGCTGGGAATCACCATTATTGAGGAAGGGGTTTTTCGTGGAGCCTCCTCCTCTGGTTAATTGATTAATTGTCCACGGTCATTCACAACTGGATGTGGCAGGACAGCAATGCTTTGATTTGATGCATTGGTGGTGGAATTGCATTGCTCTGTCTACCTCATGCTGTTACCACTCTTTAGCATACGGGTATTTGGAGTTGTAACTTCACCAGATTGACACTTCACATTTAGGTATGCCGAGTCCTGCCCCTGGCATGCTCTTCAACACCCCTCATTGAATGAGGGTTGATCTCCTTGCTTGGTGGTAATATTAATGAGGGATATGCTGGGCCAAAAGGTTACAGATTGTGTCATATCAGATCAAAAGAACTAGGAGGAGGAGTGGACCATCTGGCACATTGAGCCTGCTCTGCTATTCAATAAGATCATGGCTGATTTGATTGTGGCATTAACTCCACCTTCCTGCCTATCCCCCGTAATCCTTGACTTGCTTGTCAATGTAAAATCTGTCTGACTCAGCCTGGTGAGACCACATGATCTGCTGAAAAAATAAATTCCTCATCTCCGTCTTAAATGGGAGACCCCTTATGTTTAAACTGTGCTCCCTAGATCTAGATTCCCCCGCATCCTCTCAGCATCTACCCTGTCAAGTCCCCTCGGAGTCATTGGGTGGAAGTTTACAGCCCCACATGGCAGTTGGGGGGGGGCGGGGGGGTGGCTGTGAAATGCGGCAAGCCATTCAAACGTTCATTGGCTTCAGCGGGAAAATAAGATCTCACCCATTATGTTTCAATAAGATCACCTCTCAATTTTATAAATTCCAATGAACCTAAGCCCAACCACTGAACCTTTCCTCTTAGGTAGTCATTTCATCCCAGGAATCAGCCTAGTGAACCTTCTCCAAACTGCCTCCAATATAAGTATGTCCCTCTTCAGTAAGGAGATGAAAACTGTACACAGTACTCCAGGGGCAGAATTTTACGTTCCATTGGTGGGTGCACACCTAAGTCGATCGGGCTTAAAATAACGCGCAATACTTCGATCAGCGGGCACACCAAGAGTCAGCAGCGTGCCCGCCAACAATTAAGAGGCCTACTAAGGCTATTAATGTATTAATTAAGAGAGAATTTTCGCTGCCCATCCAACCTTATGTTTGGCAGGCTGGTGGATCGGCCAGGCGGCCTTTGGATTTTTGAGAAAACCTCATCCACGGGAGGGATGAGGTTTCCGAGATTAATTGTTAAAAAATATTTTGACAGAATTTTTATTACTATATGTTCAGGTGAGTGAGTCCTAAGTCAGCACATTTTTTTCAGAATTTCAAAGTCTTTACTTTTATTTTTAAAATTCTCCAGTTCCCTGTGGCAGCTCTCTGCCTTCAGGGAGCTTTCATTACGCGTTCCCCCATGCCCGTGCTGATGTCAGGACGCACCCTCTTTCCCCTCGCCCCCACCAGCGCACCTTTCACACTGGCTGGCTGTTAATTGGCCAGTCAATGTGAAATCATGGTCAGGGGCCTATCGCAGGCAGCAGCCCGTTTCCTGGCCGGTCCCAGGCCCGCCCACCACACCCACCCAGCAACTCAAAAGTCCAGCCTCAGGTGTGGTCTCACCAATGCCCTTACAGTTGTAGCAAGGCTTCTCTACTTTTATACTCCATCGCCCTTGCAATGAAGGCTAACATTCCCCTAATTACTTGCTGTGGTTATGCGTTAACTTTTGTGATTCATGTACAAGAACACCAAGCTAATTCTGTACCATAACATTCTGTAATCCCTCTCCTTTTAAATAGTATTCTGCTTTTCTATTCTTCCTGCCAAAGTGGTCTTCATATTTTCTCAAATTATACTCCATCTGTTAATTTTTTGCCCACTCATTTAACCCTCTTATGTTCTTTGCAGGCTCTTTGTATCCTCCTCACAACTTGCTTTCCTCAATACCATCAACAAATTTGGCTATAGTCTAGTCGGTCCCTTCATCCAAGTCATTAATATAGGAATCGTGTGATGAGTAACCCACCTCCTGACTCCCCAAAGCCTGACAACCATCTACAAGACACAAGTCAGGAGTGTGATGGAATACTCCCCACTTGCCTGGATGAATGCAGCTCCCACAACATTGAAGAAGCTTAACACTGTCCAGGACAAAGCAGCCCGCTTGATTGGCACCACATCCACCAACACTCACTGCCTCCACCACCAACACGCAGTAGTAGCAGTGTGTACCATCTACAAGATGCACTACAGGAATTCACCAAGGCTCCTGAGACAGCACCTTCCAAACCCACAACCACTACCACCTAGAAGAGCAAGGGCAGCAGATAGATGGGAACACCGCCACCTGGAGGTTCCGCTCCAAGTCACTCATCATCCTGACTTGGAAATATATCGCAGTTCCTTCACTGTCGCTGGGTCAAAATCCAGCACTGTGGGTGTACCTACACCACATGGACCTGCAGCGGTTCAAGAAGGCAGCTCACCACCACCTTCTCAAGGGCAGCTAGGGATGGGTAATAAATGCCAGCCCAGCCAGCAAAGCCCACATCCCATGAATGAATTTTTAAAATCTCAGTCTTGTAAATTTCAATTGACCCACCATCCACAGCATTTTGGGGAGAGATAGTTGTAGATTTCCAGTACTATTTGTGTAAAATGATATCCCCTGATTTCATTTCTCAATGGTTACTTTTAATTTAACAGTTGTGACCTTTTCTCAATTCCCCCAACTGAGCAAATAGTTTCACTATTTGTACTTACCCTATAAAATTTCTTTATCATTTCAAGCACATCAATTGATTTACCTTCCAGCTTTCTGAACTCAAGATAACATAAGATAACTTACAACTTATCTTCACAATATTAACTTCTAAACCCTGATAATCTTCTGGTGAATCTGCACTATACCCTTTCCAAAGCCAATATCTTTTACCTAAGGTAAAAGCTAAATACTGCAGATGCTGGAAGTCTGAAACTAAAACACGTTTCGATACAGATTCGAAACATTAACTGTTTTTCCCTCCACAGATGCTGTTAGACCTGCTGAGTTTTTCCAGCATTTTCTGTTCTAAGGTCCAGTGCCCAAAACCTAATGCAGTATTCCAAATGGGCTCTGACCAAGGCTTTAGTACAATTGAAGTGTCACATTCTCACTGTTACATTCCAACTGCCTTTTAAGAAAGACTAAGGCTGGAATTTTCCAGCCCCCACTGCAGCAGGTTTCCATACAGCAGGGCTGGTGAGCCATTGCAATCTCTGTTCACTTCGACTGGAAGATCCTGAGGAGCTGGAAAATTCCAGCCTAAGGTTGGGATTTTCTCCTCAGTGCACTAATTGTGGTGGCGGGCATAAAAATTGGCATTTTGCCTGCCGACCACAATGACTTGTTTTCATGCCGTATCATCCACTTTCCTCCTTGTTAAATTTGCATGCACAGGAAACATGCTGGATAACTGGTAGGCGGCCTCTGATTTGCTCGCCACGCCTTTACCTCACCACTTCCTCACTCTGGCACCATATTTAAAGCGCAGTCGTGCACAGCGTTCACGAGGTCTGCAGCCCAGGACTGCTCCACTGAAGAATGTCCCTGAAAGCCAAGAAGATGGCAGCCCCCAAATTCAATAACTCCTCACAGGAGTGCCTTTTGGATGCAGTCAAGGCCTGCTGCAATATCCTCTACTTCTGTCCTGGTCTCAGGAGGCCCAGCAAGTTCACCAATCTGGCATAGGAGGCAGTGGCAGTGGTGGTCAGTACCAACGCTGCACAGAAGAGGTCAGGCACTTAGTGCAGAAAGAGGTTGAACGATCTCATCCATGCCGCCAGGGTGAGTCAACCATCTCATTACTCTCAACTCACACATCCGCAAGCCCATCACACATCTCACTCACTGCCAGCTCAAGGGACATCACCAATCACTCTCTCACACACACCATCACACCTTCATGTGGGCTCACCTCTGGAGGTCAACGTCCTCATCCTGTCCATGGTTCCCCTCACTATCCACACATGCCAGGCATCTTGATCATCTGCCCTGGCATGTGCCTTGCTCACACTCTCTCCATTTGTCTTTATACAGGACAAGATCACACACAATCATAGGGGGAGGCCCTAGACTGGGGGCTGGAGTGCCAGAACTCAAGGTCCTCTCTCAGTTCAAAAGCCGAGCCATTGAGCTGGCCAGAGAGGACATGGACCATGCCTGCGGTGATGGTGAGGTCAGCGGCAAATACCCACATGAGGATCCTGCACCAGCGCATCCTTCAAACAACCATTCTGTGAGTGCTTTGTCCCGTTTTAGGGTGGCCTTCCATGCATTATATATCTTTACTTTCTTTCATAGGAGCCTCAGTCAAGCACGTAATGGCCTCAACCAGCCAGGTCCTTAGCTCAAGTCCCGACGACACCTCGGATGAGGATTCTGAGGACGTCACAGCAGAAGATCCTTCACAGCGCTCACCCACACCCTCCAGCATTGCAGAGGCATACACCTTGATGGGACCTAGTTCTAGAGCAGGCTCGGGGTCACAATCTGGTGAGCACAGCACGCCTCAGCTCAGCAAGGACACATGCTCCCACAGCTTTATCATCTTTCAAAGGATCAGGACAATATGAGCCTGATGTGTAACTATTCACTCTCTTATTTAAGTACCTGGTTGAAATGAGAGGAATAACAATGCTGGTGTTGGTGCTGGCCCATGTTGGAGGGCATTTGTCCATGAGGGCACTCACTGCAACTTGTCATCCTCCTCATGGAATCTGGTGGCTATGAGGGCCTCACACGTATGCTTGCCTCATCTGGACTGTGCTATGGTCTCTTCGCCTGCAGCCTCGGCTTCCTCCAACTCAACGCCCTCATCCCCTTCGCTGTCCTCTTTGTTGGAGCAGATGTGCAGCTCCTCCTTGTTGGCATCTGGCAAGCCCTCCCTTTGCAGCACCAGGTTGTGCAAAACGCAGCAAGCCACTATGATCCATGAGACTCTCTGGGGAGTGTACCGGAGTGCTCCACCAGATATGTCCAGGCATCGGAATCACAGCTTTAAGATGCCTATGGTATGCTCCACCGATGTTCGGGTCGCCACATGTGCTTCGTTGTACCTTCTCTCTGCAGGGTTCTGTGTATGCTGCATGGGTGTCATCAGCCACGCCCTTTGTGGGTACCCTTTGTCACCAAGGGTCCAGATCTGGATCCTGTGTGGTCCCTCAAGGATATCCGTGATCTGCGATCTATTCAAGATGTATGAGTCATGGATGCTTCCTGGGTATCTGGTGCAAAGCTGCATGATAAGTTTCTTATGGTTGCTGCCCAGCTGTAATCTGAGCAAGTGGAAGCCTTTCCTGTTTGTGTCTTGTAGTGCCTCTTGCCGAGGAGCTTTTCACAGAATCACAGTGCAGAAGAGGCCCTGCGGCCCATCGAGTCTGCACTGACATGTGAGAAACACCTGACCTACCTACCTAATCCCATTTACCAGCACTTGGCCCATAGCTTTGAATGTTCTAATATGCCAAATGCTCATCCAGGTACTTTTTAAAGGATGTGAGGCAACCCGCCTCCACCACCCTCCCAGGCATTGCATTCCAGACTGTCACCACCCTCTGGGTAAAAAAGCTTTTCCCCACATCTCCCCAAACCACCTGCCCCTCATCTTGAACTTATGCCCCCTTGTGACTGACCCTTCAATTAAGGGGAACAGCTGCTCCCTATCCACCCTGTCCATGCCCCTCATAATCTTGTACACCTCGATCAGGTTGCCCCTCAGTCTTCTCTGCTCCAACAAAAACAACCTAAGCCTATCCAACTTCTCTTCATAACTTAAATGTTTCATCCCAGGCAACATCCTGGTGAATCTCCTCTGCACCCACTCCAGTGCAATCACATCCTTCCCATAACGCAGTGACCAGAACTGCACACAGTACTCCAGCAGTGGCCTCACCAAGGTTCTATACAACTCCAACATGACCTCCCTACTTTTGCAATCTATGCCTTGATTGATAAAGGTAAGTGTCCCACCCCACTAACATGCCCCTCTGCCTTCAGAGATCTATGGACACACACGAGTGCAGTCGATGACACCCTGCACCTGCAAGAATCTGGAAATCTCAGCAAAGCCCAGTGCTCTGGCCTACTGGCTTGCCTGATCACTGTTGAAGTTGGCGTAACTGTGATCCTTGGCAAAAAGGGCGTCTGTTTCTACATGAATGCATTTGAGCATGGACACTTGAGAGATCCCACAGAGGTTCCCAGTGGAACCCTGGAAGGAGCCACTGGCGTAGAGGTTCAGCGTGGTGGTTACTTTCACAGCCAGTGACAATGGATGCCCTCCCAGTCCCCATGGTGCAAACTCCTGGAGGAGGTAGCAAATATGAGTTACTAGATCCCTAGACATGTGGAGGCATGAGTGACACTGGTTCTCACTCATTTGCAGCCAAGACATGCGAGTTCTGTACACCCTGGAACTTGCAAGGTGCCTATGCACGACGTTTCTCTGAGCCTCATCCTGTGTCCCAAGGGGGCCCTGCTGCCCCTTGGTCATCAGGGTTCAGCTCCTCCCTTTGGCGAGCCTGGTGCCTCTGTTGTAATCTTCTCCTTCTCTCCTCCCCATATGTGATTTTGCAGACAGCAATGAATCCATCCTCCATCTTTCTGATGATCTCATCTCTGCTGTGTCAATGAGAAACAGACTTGAGTCAGCATTAACATACAAAGATCCTATTTCTGTCAATGACTCGTCAGTGAATGTGGGTTCAAGGGCTTTGTAACAGTTTTGGAAACTAATCGCCCCAAAAATCCAGGCCAGCACAGGGTTTGTTTCAAGATGCATTTTTCCCCCACCTTTACATGACCGACTACTATGAGATTGCTTTGGTCAGATCCTTGGATATGCTGGTTTCAACGCAGATGCTTGGGTCCTCATTCACTGCACTCTAATACCCTCTGCACTCTACACTCTTTGGAATACACATGGGAGAACATATTTAGTCAGGAACTGAGATCATTTGAGATGGGCCTGAGGCTTCTTTTCTGTGAAGCTGCCAAAGCCATGATTATACCACATATCTGAAGCTTGTACAGTGGCCCAATTGCTCTGGAGTGTGTTACCACTTTGGTGAATCTCCATGCAGTAATACAAGGAGGTCGATTAGTGTCACTTTGTGGGATTTGTTTTACATGAAAGCACATCATGGTTTTACTTTCCTGATTCCCTGCATTGTGTTATGATATGGCAGGTGGTAATTGCTGGGCTGACCAAAACCAAAGGGAAACTTGGCCAAGCCATCACAACGATTTGCAGTTTGTCTTTTTACTACGAGAATGTATGCGCCCTGAAGTCAGAAGTAAAGATTCCACTACCACTTTTAGAAAAATAACATTAAATTAAAACATTTATTAACAAAAGAAAATAAAACTTAAACACACAAGATTATAGTTACACAGTTAAATTGAGTCTTACAACATTTCCCCAAAAGATTTCTAACTAGTTAGATGCCCAAATAACAAACAGCAGTCCAAGTAGATTCTAAATCTATAAAATATCCAGTTATATTACCATAAGGCATCCAGTGCTGTTATAAGGGAGGTATTTCACAGCTTATTTCTTCCTCTCAATTGGCAATAGAATTCCAAGGCTTTTAACAAAACCTTTCTTTTTGGAACAAGCAAACTGGGGTGGCTAGAGGCTGCTTTTTCATAGGTCTGTCTTTGCACAACCCACCTTTCAGGATCTCACATGGCCATTCAGCATACGGCTTTCAATCTTTCCTTAAATATATTTTCTTCTTTTGATCTTTAAAACTTTTTTGTTTTAAACTTTCTTTGGAAGTTACCTTTCCCAAAATATAAAAATATTCCATGTTGTCATTATGGCCAGCACTTTTGTGAAAAATTAACTTAATAACTTTGCCTTCTTTATTTATGATTCGCCAGTTGTAAAACTTCTGGCCATGTTTCTTTGAAATTCACTTATCTCCTAATGCAAATTCCCATTCATGCTGTATCTACTGGGGTTTCATCCTAGCTTGCCCATCTCCATTTCAAAATGCCTGCTTTTACACCTTATCCCTTTGATGGTTCAAACCTTGCAACCTGACTGTCTTCAGTGTAATTAAATTAATCACACACATAGCCCTCACAAGCCTGCTTCAGTATCTCACAGTAATATTAGGGGGGGAAAAAGTAATTTCCTTTACAATTGTCATTGAAAGGCTTCTAACCTGTCTCAGCTGTGCATCTCTCTTCATTTGGGAATGCACTGTTCAGTTTGGTGCCCTTTTAATTGGCCCCTTCCAGTGCATGCACCTGCCCTCCAATCGGCCCTCAGAGCCATCACCTGCAGGGTATCTCCTCATTTTAACTTTGTACTGCCTCATCACTGCAGGTTGAAACATGGTGGTGCTGAGGTCTCACTACCAAACCAGCTTGTACCCTCCCTGTGCGAGTATGGAAATCCCTTCCATCAACCCTCAGGAGTTTAATGCTCAGGTTTCTAAGCACCTCTCAATTCTCCCACTATATTCCTTGATCCCATCGTGATTGTGGCGGATATCCCTTTGTTACCCCCTGAACATGGTGAGGTAGATGTCCCTATGCCCCATGTGGAGCTCATCCCTCCCCATCTTGAAGACACTTGTACAGTCTGACATATATCATGCACAACTCCCACTGACACCCCCGAATGCCCCTACAATACCTTTTCCTGATCTAAAGGCTGCAGATGCCACCCCTGACTGAGTGTGCCATCTGTGGCCTAGTATGTTGCCAGAAACCCCCAGAGCAATGTGTGTGATGTTATGGCAATGCCCTGCACACAGCATGCTGGACACACCTGAGACTGGGCTGACATGTCGTCCCCCTGCCTGGACTGGGACAAGGACAGTCTTTGCAAGCTCAACAATGTAAACTGAAGAGCTCCTTCACCCAGCGACCCTCATTCTGGCCCAAAGTGACTTATGTCTATCTATAACTGGCTCTCTTCCCATGTTGGCACTGAAGACGCTTCACCATCATCCCCACTCTTAACCTGCAGTGAAGCCCTTACCCTGCAGCCCCTTCCCTTCCCTCAGGCCAGTTTTCCCCCTTTCCCAGTGGAGACATTGCCCTGCAGCCCATTCCCTTGCCACAGGCCAGTTTCCCCCCTTCCCCAAGGGAGGCCTTACCCTGCAGCACGTTAAAAGCCAGCCCTGCCTTACCATTTGTTTGGTAGGAAGAGATTTGCCTCTGACAACCCCCTGAAAGTGATATAGTGCTGCATGTGAGGCCTGGCACTGAGTCTGAGTTGCCACAAGCACTGTGCGATGCAAGGTCGGTGAATGAACCTCGAAGTCACAAGCAAAGTGCAGGTCGCCAGGTGCGTGTTGCTTATATATGGTTGTGAAACACGTCCGTCTAATTGGAGCTGACATGCCCTTTTGATCCAGCGTGACAGGATGACTCAGGTGAGCAGCCCTTATAATGAGATTCAAATATGTTAAAATGACATTCCTGATGTGCTGCTGCAGGAAACGTGGCCCGCCATTGATGGCTGGAGCGGACAATCCCGGGCTGCTTTTACAGTGGCAATAAACTGACTTTTCCAATCTTGTGATATTTTCCGCTCCCGCCTACCATGATGCCGACCGCGAGTGGAGCCGGAAAATTCCGCCCTAACAGTCTTTTTGCACTTTGATTACATTTTGCACCTGTGCACTTACTTTTAGTGACTAATGTACATAGATGCCTAAATCCCTTTGCTCCCCCATAGCTCCTGCTCTCACCACGAAGGAAATATCCTGCTTTTTTTTCAGATCCAAAGTAGATGACTTCACTCTTCCTCACATTGAAGACCACTGCCATATTTTTGCCCACTCGCTTATTCTGTCAATGTTCTTTTGTAACTTTCAGCTCCTGTCCACACAACTTATTGTGTCTCCTAACTTAGTGTCATGTGCAAACTCTCCTTCCTTCATTCAAATTATTAACATACAGGATAAAAGCTGAGGCATCAGTACAAGTCCTTGTGCAATATAATTTAGCAGATCTACCAGAGAACATTAACTTTTGCTCCTACTTTCTGTCCTACCTCCTAACTCATTACCAACCTGACTCTCAAGGTTACTGCCAATTCCATGTGCTCTCAATTTTGATTAAAAAATATTTTCTGTGCATCATTATCAAATGCCTTCTGTTATCCTATATAGATAACATTCATATCCCTCCCTTTACCACTTGCAGCTGAAAGAAAAACAACTTAATTAGTTAGATATGACCTATTCTTCATAAATGTCTTCAATCAGCAGAATAGACTTTCTAATTCCACAGTTATCAATGTGATATTGCAATGCATTGAATTATGGATAGTTCATGTGATCTACACATGTATAGGTGGTCCATGTTGTTTTTGTTTCCTCTGTTCATGCATATTCAAGTCTCAAATGAAGGATGGATGGATTCCAAACACATTTGTAATTCATTCACTCACACCATCTGTTATTTTTCAACTCATAAAAACTGCCTTAGCTTCAGGACATGATGAGCTGAGTGCACAGGTGAGGGAGGTCAACAGTAATGAAGAATAATACTTTAGATATCCCAGGTGCAGGAACACAAAGGGGGACTGAAATCAGAAGTGAAAAATTACAGGAAAATAATCTGCATGTTCTGGCAAAAGAATATGTGTTTACGTGGATATTGCTTTCATAGTGTAGGTGAATAAAGCAGTTTGTATATACAATATAAGCTCATCATATATATTAATGAATAGTGGAGCCACTAGCAATCTTTAATGGTACAAGAGGCTGGAAAAAATAGGAGATCCCTAACAAGTAAGTAACTTTATGGCATGATGTATAATCAGACAGACATCACTCTGAGTGGTTTGTGCATGTACATCAGGTTTTTTTGTGCTGATTAAAAGAAAAAAGCAGCAAATACTGGAAATCTGACATTATTCCATCTCCAAGCGATGGTTAAGCCAAGATCAAGTACTTGCGTGTGGGATACCTCAGATACACAACAGTGTCTCACAACTCAATGAGACATTGCACTTGCTGCAGCAAAATACAGTTCCATGTAATAGTTGTACATTTTGTAGTTTTGCAAACAAAAAGTATAAAATATTGCCGTTCATAGCTTCTTGGATTTTTGAAATCATCATATTTTAGTACTGTATACAAACAATGTGCAATATAAAGATTAAGAATTGTAATAAGGAAATAAAGAAACGGCAGAAGAACTAAACAAATATTTTGATTCTGTGTTCAATGCAGGGAATACAAAAAACATTCCAGTAATAGCTGCAAATCAGGAAATGAAAGGGGGAGAGGAACTTGGTGAAATTGAAATCACTAGGGAAACAGTACTGAGCAAATTGATGGAGTTGCAGGCTGGCAAGTCTTAGGGTCCTGATTGACCACATCCTAGGGTTTCAAAAAAGGTGGCTATTGAGGTAGGCAATGTGCTGGTGTTAATTTTCCAAAATTCACTATCTTCTGGAAAGGTTCCGTCAGACTGGAAAGTAGCAAATATTCAAGAAGGAAGGGAGGCAGAAAAAAGGAAACTATAGGCCAGTTAACTTGACATAAGGAGGTTATAGCTGGGCACTGAGAAGAGCTTAAGGCAACCGGAAAGTGTCAGCATCGTTTTGTGAAAGGAAAGTCAAGTTTAACCAATCTATTGGAGTTTTTTGAAGGAGTAACACGCACTGTGGATAAAGGGGAGCCTGGTAGGTGTACTGTGCTTGGATTTCCAGAAGGCATTGGATATGGGGACACATCAAAAATTATTATGGAAAATATAAGCGCATGGTGCACGGGTAGCATATTAGCATCGATAGAAGATTGGCTGGCCGGCAGAAAGCAGAGAGTATAGCATGGATAGAAGATTGGCTGGCTGGTAAAAAGCGAGAGTATACAGAAAAGGGTCTTTTTCTGATTGGCAGGATGTAACTAGTGGAGTCTCACAGGGGTCTGTACTGGGGCCTTAACTTTTTACGATTTACATCAATGACTTAGATGGGGGGAGTGAAGGCATGGTAGCTAAATTTGCAGATGACACAAGGATAACAGGAAAGTATGTTGTGAAGAGGACATGAAGAAGTTGCAGACAGATATAGATAAGTTGAGTAAGTGGGCAAGTGGAGTTTAACGTAGAAAAATTTGAAGTTGTTCACTTTGGCAGGAAGCACAAAAAAGCAGAGGATTACTTAAATGGAGAACGGCTGCATTATTCTGAGGTGCAGAGGGATCCAGGTGTTCTAGTACATGAGTCACAAAAAAATTAGTATGCAGGTACAGCAAGCAATTAATAAGGCTAATGGAACGCTATCCTTTATTACGAGAGGAATTAAGCATAAAAGTAAAGATGCTACACTTCAGTTAAACAGGGCATTGGTGAGACTGCACCTCGAATGGCATGTGCAGTTTTGGTCTCCTTAATTAAGGAAGAATGCAAATGCGTTGGAGGTGGTTCAGAGGAGGTTTACTAGATTGATACCTGGAATGAGTGGGTTGTCTTATAAAGAAAGGTTGGACAGTCTGGGCTTGTTTCCACTGGAGTTTAGAAGAGTGAGGGGTGATTTGGTTGAAGTTTACAAGATCCTGAACAGCCTTGGCAAGGTGGACGTGGATGTTTCCTCTTGTGGGTGAGTCCAGAACTAGGGGGCACCATTTTAAAATTAGGGGTTACCATTTTAGGACAGAGATGAGGAGAATTTTTTTCTCTCAGAGGGTTGTGCGACTTTGGAACTCTCTGCCTCAGAAGGCAGTGGAGGCAGAGTCATTGAATATTTTTAAGGCAGAGGTAGCTAGATTCTTGTTAGGCAAGGGAATCAAAGGTTATTGGGGTAGATGGGAATGTGGAATTCGAAACACAAGCAGGTTAGCCATGATCTTATTGAATGGCGGAGCAGGCTTGAGGGACCGAATGATGTACTCCTGTTCCTATTTCTTTTGTTCCTACTAATGCGCTTTTTGTAATCAAAAAGAATACTGTGTTTCATTTCTGAGTGATAAATCTTTACACTGAAATTTCCGTACCTTGACCAATTCAAATTTTATATGTCATTCCTGTGTGACAAAGGAAGTATATTTATCTAATACAACTCCAGGGTGTTACACATATTAATTATAGTTATAGAATGATAGATTATAGAACAGAAGGAGACAATTTGACTCAGACATTCAATATGGGATTGCTTCTCTATAGTGCTATGTAATTTTATCGCTGTTAAGTAATAGTTCTAGAAATCGAGGAGATATATTTTAAAGAATACATTGGTTGACATTACTAATTATTTTAGCAGCGTTTCCCAGGTAGACATGTAGCACCTTACGTTATCTAGTGGGGGATAGAAAGTCTCATTTAAATAATTTAAAAACTTCCAAAATGGTTCAAGGAATTTGAACTGTAATAAAACGCTATATCTGCAACAATTTAAATTTATGGGCACCTTTAATGTAGTAAAATAAGTCAAAGTACTTCACGGGAGCATGATCAGAAAAAGATTGGTACTGACCCAGAGGAGTCATTGGGACAGTGGCCACAAGCTTAGTCAGAAAAGTTTTAATGGGCATCTTAAGGGATGGAAGAAAAGTGAAGATGGGGAGAGATTTCTTTGGGGAAATTACAGAGCTTTTGGCCTAGATGGCTAAAGACACAGCACCAGTCATGGTACAGAGTAAGTCGGGATGGATAAGAGGCAAGAATTGGAGAAGTGCTGAATTCTTGAAGGGTTATAGGACTGGAGGAGATTACAAAGATGGGGAAGAGGCAAGGTCAAGGAAGGGTTTGAACAATAGACCAAATAAAGGTAAATGCACAATTAGGTGCTCCCAGCCAGGAACTGTGCTCAAAGGAAACATGGATTGGACATCTAGATTGCACCCCAATCTCCATCTGCCCTCTTTGAGTCTAGCTTGCCTGCTAAGAATACAGGATCCTGATCTTACCCAAAGAGAAGGATAATCTCAATTTCATGCGCTGAATTAATCAGGGCTGTAGTGGGGAGGTCATAGAGGTCTACAGCACAGAAAAAGGCCCTTCAGCCCATTGAGTCTTCACCGGTCAAACAAATATAAGACCATAAGACCATAAGACATAGGAGCAGAAATTAGGCCATTCGGCCCATCGAGTCTGCTCCGCCATTCAGTTAGGCTGATAAGTTTCTCAACCCCATTCTTCCGCCTTCTCCCCGTAACCATTGATCAGCTTATCAATCAAGAACCTATCTATCTTGGTCTTAGATACACTCAATGACCTGGCCTCCACAGCCTTCTGTGGCAATGAATTCCAGAGATTCACCACTCTCTGGCTAAAGAAGTTTCTCCTCATCTCTGTTCTAAAAGGTCTTCCCTTTACTCTGAGACTGTGCCCTCGGGTCCTAGTCTTTCATACTAATGGAAACATCTTCCCCAAGTCCACTCTATCCAGGCCTTTCAGTATTCTGTAAGTTTCAATCAGATTCCCCCCTCATCCTTCTAAACTCCATCGAGTATAGAACCAAAGACCTCAAACGTTCCTCATATGTTAAGCCTTTCATTCCTGGGATCGCCCTCTGTTGGATGCTCTTCCTCCTGTTGAGTCCTTCTCCTCGATTGCCTCCTGAGCCACAGAAGCTGCAGTGACTTCTCCCAGAATGCTTCAGTCACTTTTCACCAGCACCCTCTGTTGGATATCTAACTATTCTAATCCCATTTTCTAGCACTAGGCCCATAGCCTTGTATGCCATGGCATCGCAAATGCACATCCAAATACTTCTTAAATGTTTTGAGGGTTTCTGCCTCTACCGCCCTTTCAGGCAGTGAGTTCCAGATTCCCACCACTCTCTGGGTGAAAAAATTCTTCCTCACATCCCCTCTAAACCTCCTGCCCCTTACCTTAAATCTATGCCCCCTGGTTATTGATCCCTCCACCAAGGAGAAAAGTTCCTTCCTGTATACCCCATATATGCCCCTCATAATTTTATACACCTCAATCATGTCCCCCCTCAATCTCTTCTGCTCCAGGGAAAATAACCCCAGTCTATCCAATTTTTCCTCATAACTAAAACTCTCCAGCCCAGGCAACATCCTGGTAAATCCCCTCTGCACTCTGTCTAGTGCAATCACATCCTTCCTATAATGCGGATTCCAGAACTGCATGCAATACTCTATGGCCTAACCAGTGTTTTATACAGTTCCAGCATAACCTCCCTGCTCTTATATTCTATGCCTCAGCTAATAAAGGCAAGTGTCCCATATGCCTTCTTAACCACCTTACCTACCTGCCCCACTACCTTAAGGAGCCGGTGGATGTGCACACCAAGGTCCCTCTGATCCTTGGTACTTCCCAGGGTTCTACCATTCATTGTGTATTCCTGTGCCTTGTTTGTCCTGCCCAAGTGCATCACCTCACACTTATCTGAATTAAATTCCATTTGCCACTGATCAGCCCATTTGACCAGCCTGTCTATATCCTCATGTAATCTAAGGCTATCCTCCTCACTATTTACCACCCCATCAATTTTCGTGTCATCCGCGAACTTACTGATCAACCCTTCTACATTCAAGTCTAAATCGCTTATATATACCACAAACAGGAAGGGACCCAACACTGATCCCTGTGGGATCCCACTGGACACAGGCATCCAGTCACAAAAACACCCCTTAACCATCACCCTCTGCTTCCCGCTACTAAGCCAATTCAGGATTCAATTTACCAAATTGCCTTGGATCCCAAGGGCTCTTACCTTCTTTATCAGTCTCCCATGCAGGACCTTATCAAAAGCCTTGCTGAAGTCCAAGTAGACTACATCAAATGTATTTCCCTCATCTACACATCTGGTCACCTCTACATAAAATTCAATCAAATTGTTCAGACATGACCTCTCCTTAACAAAACCATACTGATTGTCCTAGATTAATCCCTGCCTCTCCACGTGTAGATTAATTCTGTCCCTCAGAATTGCTTCCAATAGTTTCCCCACCACTGTGGTTAGACTGACTGACCTGTAATTCCCTAGCAGGACTAGGGAAGAGGAGCTGGGGCTTTTGTTCCCAGCACACTCCAGTGATTCCTGAGGAAAGTTGCATTTATATCAGGTGTGAGCAGAACAAAACTCATCCGAAAAGTCCTCCCAAAAGTACAGCCTGATGATGCTCACTACCTCAGCATGCACATAAATAATGTGTACTTGGATAAGACAGCGAAAGGGAGGAGTCAATACTTTCGGGGATATAAGGAAAACATTGGAGAAAAATCATGTATTTCTCATTTTATGCGGCTTTTCATTGAGGCTGAAAATGTACATATATATATATGCTGTAGACAGAGTACAATACAGGTTCACAAACAAGCACTTCAGAATATCTTTGCAAATTTGAATCATATGGAAATCACTCTGTGATGAATTTGCATATACAAATCAGACATGTTTACACTGAAAATAGTTTGATTCATGTTTTGAGATTTGTGAAGACAACAACAGCAATTGTGCAGCAAAATCAAATGAGAATTATACATACATGAGAGTAATCTAATCAAGATCTGAAGATGATATCACAAAACAGGCACTCTTCTGGCTTGGAACTGTCATCTGAACCACCAGATAAGATTACTTCCTCGAAATCACTCCGGGGACCTGTTTTGTTGAAGAATATATAAAGTTTATGGCTGGTTTGATTCCGTTTTTGAGCCGATGTGTTTGCCAGCAGCATCTTTCAATAGGAATGCTCATAGCCGGTAAGCTCTAAGTCATTGTTGGCGTGTCAGGGAATGATTTACAGCTGATTGCTGGAAAATTTTGTGGTTGCTCGGGCCAGTGTTTGTCCCTCAGCCAACAGTGCCAAGAATAGCTTAACTGCTCATACATCTAATTGCTATTTGTGGGACTTTGCTATGTACAAATTAACTGTTGCTTTTGCCCACAAAACAGCAGACATTACACTTCAGAAGTAATTCATAGGCTGTAAAGTGCTTTGGAACATCTTGAGGATGTTACAGGCACTATATAAATCCAAGTTAATTATTTTCCTGGTCTTTATGGCTTTCACCACATTGGCTGCGTACCACTGAATGTGTAACTCGACTAACATGATAAATGTGAATAATTCATTACTGACATTAATATCAACTCCACCATGATGGAAGCCTTCAACCTCTACCACCGCCACCCCACCACCACCACCACCACCACCACCACCACCCCCCCCCACCATCCCCTTATCCCTGGCTTTCCCAATTGCTGAACCCCTTCCCTCTCCCAATTACATTCCGATCTCTTGTCCCCTTCAAAATCACTTGCAACTGCTCTCCGCCATCCACTCCATTCCCCTCTATCCTCCCAATTTATAGAGGCAATCTGCAAGGGTCCCAGGCTGCAACCCCCTGTCTCTGGTGGTTTCTCCACCATTCAGCCAGACTGTCCATGTGACATAACTGGGCAGGAAGCATAATTAAAACATATTACTGGGGTCAAACTCTTAGCTTTGGCAGGACCTCCACTTCACCAGGCTTGCTGGGGTCTTTATCCATTTTTGGCTTCCCATGGACCCTCCTTATCTCCCTGTAAATATCAGGGCCAATGTGAGTGTGATACGGCTATGAATTCATTAGATTCAGCAATTAGGAAAACAAAACCTGTAACATACCACATAAGATCCTGGTAGGAGGATACACCAGAAGAAAGAAGTAATATTATTCAATGGCCCGGATCTTCCACGAAGCGGCAATAATCTGCAGATTGCCACTCCGGTCATACCTGTCTGTGCCCTGGCTCTGCTCCATGTTCCTGGCTGGGTCTTCCAAGCCCAGCTTCTTCAGAAATGTGGAGCATCCAGTCTCTCAAAGAACTTCATCACACCACTGGAGCATTGGGAGAAAGACGAGCCACACTCCCTTCTTAGAGCACTAGCCACTGTAAGATAAGTTTAAATGTCAGCGTAAATGTTAGTGAATTTGTGAGTGAATGAATGAGTGAATGGGCAAGGTGGTAGAGGAGGGCGGTGAGTGAGGGAAATGGGTAAGTGGATATGGTGGGGTGAATAGGGTGGCAGGTGGGTGAGGTGGTAGGTGAGTAGGGTAGGTAGGCAGGTGAGTATGGTGGCAAGTGAGTGAGGTGGCAGGTGGGTGAGATAACTGGTGGGTAGAGTGGTAGGTTAGTAGGGTGGTGGGTAGGATGGTATGTGGGTAGGGTGGGAGGTGGGTGAGTTGGCAGGTGGGTAGGTTGGCAATTGGGTAGGGTGGTCCTCGGGGAGGGTGGTATTTGGATAGGGTGGTTGATGAGGTAGGTAGGTGGGTTGGGTGTACACGAGTGTGGATCGGGAAAGTTAGTAAGGTTGGGGTCTAGTCAGGTTGGGTGAGGAGCCAAAGTCGTCAGATAGTGGGGGGTAATCAGGTGGTCAGGATTAGTGTGGTCGGGAGGGGTAGTTGGGTCTGTTTGGGTTGGTGGTCAGGGAGGTCGGGGATAATCAGGGTCAGGGGTTAGTGGATGGTCAGGGGTTAGCATGGTTCGGAAGGGTAATCGGATCAGGGGAGCTGGTCAGGTGTGGTCAGGGAGTTGAGTTCTGTCGTTCTGAGCAGCTCACCAGCAGCTTCTCAAGGGCAATTAGGGATTGGCAATAAATGCTGGCCTAGCCAGCAATGGCCACATCCCATGAATTAATTAAAAAAAAGTCACACAGGAGTTAGGCCAAGATGTTTATAACTAACATTTCCTGGGTAACTAATCAGGTTAGTAAACCAAAACTGTCCAAAGTCTCCGACTTCAGCTCGGAGTCAGAGACATTCGCGGAGGGTCCCGGGGAGCAGGGGAATTGCCCATCAGAAGTTCAAACTTCCCAGGCAACTCCAACAGAGGTCTGCACGTCGGACTTCTACAGGGGCCCAACTTGCATCTTGGATGGTACATTTGGTCTCCAACGATCCGGTGACAGGTAGATCTGGGTCAATATTTTAGTATTTAAAATCCTACAGAGAGGAGAGTAGCTCAGTACTCTTCCATTTCTTTTTTGAATACCAAACTATCATCATTGCACTACAACGACATTAATTAATTTGCAACATTGCAAATTTGGCACTTTAAATCTTTTTTTTAAGTTTTCAACATTTTTCTGAGCCATTATTGGAAAGCCACATGAAGGACTTGTCTAGTGGTTCAGTTAGCAAAGGCAGCATTTTGTTGCTGATGGAACGGATGTGTTCATGTGCGTGTGTCTATGCTTGTGCATGGATATTCATGCATGCATAAGGTGCATTTGTTTGTGAGTGTATTTATGTGTATGTTTGTGCTGGTAAAATTGAGCAAAGTTAGTATTGGGCTCACCTGTGATACTGATAAAAATGCTTCCATTAACCACACAGCATAGGCTGAGTCAGTAAACAATGGTCACTTGGGCAAGGTATCAGGGGCTGATGACAGCCTTCAGAAGAGACAGAGGTGATAAAAGCATCTGTTTAGAAAAAGTCAGTATTGCAGATGTTACAGATTACAGATGTTGCGTGCAAAACGCTGGGAGTTATTTCATTATCTTGTAACATTCCAAAGGGTAATGAATGATGTTGAATCCCAAGATAGCTCCTGGTTTCCTTTTTGATCTGTAGGTCTTTTGTTTGTGAACAGAAGCTCAAATAAGCAGCGGAACAAGTTCAGCGTGGGACCCAGCCACTACATAATTTGAATTGGTCACTGTATAAGTGTTGATTATCCCTGAAAATGCACAAGGATATAATTATCATATAGCCTATTAACTTACTGTCAGAAAAGCACTCATTCATTTTAAAGTGATCTACATCCATCTCCACACACATATGCCGTGGTTGATGTTATGGCACAAATTCTTTACGCATTCCATTCTCTATTATTTTAACGTTAACCTATTTAGAATAAAGAGACTAACGCCTTCATTAAAAGAAGTACAGAGGTTGACACTGGTGTGTTAAGCACTCATACCAAAACATCACTCACAGCAATTTTCAGATTTTAATTTTCAGCAGACCCGGCCACTGGGTTTTTATAATATTAACTGCTCACAGGACTTCCTGATAATCAAATGCACATTCTTTCCTTTTTGTCAGTCCTCTAAAGTTTATATCCACAGCCCTCTATCTTCCTTATCTATATGGTGCTTGTCACAGATATTATCTATTGGCACAAGCTTAGTTTTCAAATGCTCCCTAGTGATATCTAACTCTACCTCTCTTTCACTTGTATACAGTGCCTCTGCCTCTGTCATGTCAGACTGCTCGTCTAACATTGTGTTGGATGAGTCACCACTTCCTTCACCTCAATATTGGAATGACTGAGCAGTTATTGCTCGGAATCTTACTCATTTGGTGCTGATTCTCTCCCCCTCCTGTCACTCTCTCAGGCTGAACCTGACCATTCATAATCTTGATCCACCTTGAGCAGTGAATTGATCTCCATGTGCCCTCCTTCATCAACACTGCCTACTGGTCCCTTGGCAAGTATGCCTACCTCCACCTCTACTGCTCCCACTCTGATACTGAAATGTGTCTTCATCACCTTTAGATTCCCCAAGCTCAGCTGCAATTTTTTCTATTCATTCATGGGATGTGGGCTTCGCTGGCTGGGCCAACATTTCTTGTCCATCGCTGGTTGCCCTTGAGAAGGTGGTGTTCAGCTGCCTTCTTGAACTGCTGCAGTCCATGTGGTGTAGGTACACCCACAGTGCTGTTAGGAAGGGAGTTCCAGGATTTTGACCCAGCGACAGTGAAGGAACGGCGATATATTCCCAAATCAGGATGGTGGGTGACTTGGAGGGGCACTTCCAGGTGGCGGTGTACCCATCAAACTGCTGCCCTTTTCCTTCTATATGGTAGAGGTTGTGGGGTTGGAAGGTGCTGTCGAAGGAGCCTTGGTGAATTTCTGCAGTGCATCTTATAGATGGTACACACTGCTGCTAATTTGCATCGGTGGTGGAGGGAGAGAATGTTTGTGATTGTGGTGCCAGTCAAGTGGGCTGCTTTGTCCTGGATGGTGTCAAATTTCCTGAGTGTTGTGGGAGCTGCATTCATCCAGGCAAGTGGGGAGTATTCCATCACACTCCTGACTTGTGCCTTGTAGATGGTGGACAAGCTTTGGGGAGTCAGGAGGTGAGTTGCTCGTCGCAGGATTCCTAGCCTTTGGCCTGCTCTTGCAGCCACAGTATTTATATGGCTAGTCTAGTTCAGTTTCTGGTCAATGGTAACCTCCAGGACGTTGATAGTGGGAGATTCGGTGATTGGAATGCCATTGAATGTGAAGAGGTGAAGGTTAGATTCTCTCTTGGTGGAAATGGTCATTGCCTGAAGCTTATATGGTGCAAATGTTACTTGCCACTTGTCAGCTCAAGCCTGGATATTGTTCAGGTCTTCCTGCATTTGGAAGTGGACTGCTTCAGTATTTGAGGAGTCACGAATGGTGCTGAACATTGTGCAACCATCAGCAAACATCCCAACTTCTGACCATATGGAAGGAAGGTCAATGATGAAGCAGCTGAAGATGGTTGGGCCGAGGACACTACCCTGAGGATGTCCTGCAGTGATGTCTTGGAGCTGAGGCGACTGACCTCCAACAACCACAACCATTTTCATTTGTGCTAGGTATGACTCCAACCAGTGGAGAGTTTTCCCCCTGATTTCCATTGACTCCAGATTTGCTAGGGCTCCTTGATGCCACACTCTGTCAAATGCTGCCTTGATGTCAAGGGCAGCCACTCTCACCTCACCTCGGGAGTTCAACTCTTTTGTCCATGTTTGAACCAAGGCTGTAATGAGGCTGGCAGAATCCAAACTGGGTGTTGATGAGCAGGTTATTGCTAAGCAAGCACTGCTTGATAGCACTGTTGATGACCCCTTCCATTACTTTATTGATTATCGAGAG
The DNA here is from genome assembly GCF_017639515.1 of Carcharodon carcharias. Lineage (NCBI taxonomy): Eukaryota > Metazoa > Chordata > Chondrichthyes > Lamniformes > Lamnidae > Carcharodon > Carcharodon carcharias. The sequence goes on from NC_054467.1 coordinate 208,761,709, forward strand.
TAGGCTGATGGGGTGGTAATTGGCTGGGTTGGATTTGTCCTGTTTTTTGTGCACAGGACATACCTGGGCAATTTTCCACATAGCCGGGTAGATGCCAGTGTTGCAGCTGTACTGAAACAACTTGACCACGGGTGCAGAAAGTTCTGGAGCACAAGTCTTCAGTACTTTTGCTGGAATATTGTCAGGGCCCAAAGCCTTTGCAGTGTCCAGTGCCTTCGGCTGTTTTTTGATATCACGTGGAGGGAATCGAATTGGCTGAAGACTTGCATCTGTGATGCTGGGGACCTCTGGAGGAGGCTGAGATGGGTCATCCACTTGGCACTTCTGGCTGAAGATTGGAGAAAATCAGCCTTATCTTTTGCACTGATGTGCTGGGCTCCCCCATCATTGAGGATGGGGATATTTATGGAGCCTTGTCCTCCTGTGAGTTGTTTAATTGTCCACCACCATTCATGCCTGGATGTGGCAGGACTGCAGAGCTTATATCTGATCCTTTGGTTGTGGGATCATTTAGCTTAGTCTATCATTTGCTGCTTATGCTGTTTGGCACAAAAGTAATCCTGTATTATAGCTTCACCAGGTTGAACCTCATTTTTTGGTATGTCCGGTGCTGCTCCTGACATGCCCTCCTGCACTCTTCATTGAACCAAGGTTGATCCCCTGGCTTGGTGGTAATGGTAGAGTGGGGGATATGCCGGGCCATGAGATTACAGATCGTGTACGAGTACAATTCTGCTGCTGCTTGGCCTAAATAGCCAAGTGGTTATGGTACTGGGTTTGTAACCCCAAGATCAAGAGTTCAAATCTCACAATGGCAAACTATGAAAAAATGTAACTTCATCTGAAATGACAGATGGAAACGTGTTTGTACTCGAAAGAGTTACAATTCTGCTGCTGCTGATGGCCCACAGCGCCTCATGGATGACCAGGTGAGTTGCTAGATCTGTACAAAATCTATCCCATTTGGCACGGTGGTAGTGCCACACAACACATTAGAGGGTATCTTCAATGTGAAGCCGGGGTTTGGTCTCCACAAGGACTGTTTGGTGGTCACTCCTACCACATGATCCTGCACCACCATCTTCCATAGTCTCCAACTTGAAAAACCTGCCACATATATTCTGAGCTGAACTATGACTTGCAGAATCAGTGATTGGTTGGCAAGTGACTTTGATTGGTACAGGCAATGCCATGGAGAATGCACCACTTGATGGTGACTGACAATTAACTGCCAAACATTGTTTGAAATTTAAACCAGGCAGCTTGACTCTGATTAGTCAAGGCACTGCCCTGAGAAATGAACCAGCAAATAGCTGTCACTTATTTTGTTTAGTTGTTTAGTTCTGTTTGCAAAGAACAGGTACTGTGTATATGTAGCTTAAAGTACATGCAAATGTGCCACACTGCAAGCCCAACTGACAATCTTAAATTGGCTGTCAGTATAATTCTTAGCACACTGAGGGCTATTTAGCAAATGTTGTCCGATCGCGGAATCACATCTTATGTCGGATACGGTGTTTTGAGTTTTGCAAGCCTCATTAGAACCTTGGTTCAAACATGGACAAAAGAGCTGGGGTGAGGTGAGAGTGACTGCAACTTGGCATTAAGGCAGCATTTGACCAAGTGTGACATCAAGGAGACCTAGCAAAACTGGAGTCAATAGGAATCAGAGGGAAAAATCTCCACTGGTTGGAGTCATATCTATCACAAAGGAAGATGGTTGTGGTTGTTGGACATCAGTCATCTCAGCTCCAGGACATCTCTGCAGGAGTTCCTCAGGGTAGAGTCCTCAGTCCAACCATCTTCAGCTGCTTAATCAATGATCTTCCTTCCATCATAAGGTCAGAAGTTGGGAAGTTCGTTGATGATTGCACAATGTTCAGCACCATTCACAACTCCTAAGATACTGAAGCAGTCCAAGTCCAAATGTAGCAAGATCTGGAAAATATCCAGGCTTGAGCTGACAAGCGGCAAGTAACATTTGCACCACACAAGTGCCAGGCAATAACCATTTCCTACAAGAGAGAATCCAACCAACGCCCCTTGATGTTCAATGGCATTACCATCACTGAGTCCCCCACTATCAACATCCTAGGGGTTACCATTGACCAGAAACGGAACTAGACTAACCATTAAATACTGTGGCTGCAAAAGCAGTTCAGAGGCTAGAAATAGTGCGATGAGTAACTAACCTCCTGAGTCCCCTAAGACTGTCCACTATCTACAAGGCACAAGTCAGGAGTGTGATGGAATACTCCCCACTTGCCTGGATGAGTGCAGCTCCCACAACACTTAAGAAGTTTGACACCGTCCAGGACAAAGCAGCCCGCTTGATTAGCACCACATTCACAAACATTCTCTCCCTTCACCACCAAAGCACAGTAGCAGCAGTGTGTACCATCTACAAGATGCACTGCAGGAATTCACCAAGGATCCTTCGACACCTTCCAAACACATGACCACTACCATCTTGAAGGACAATGGCTGCAGACACATGGGAACACCACCACCTGGAAGTTCCCCTCCAAGTCACTCACCATCCTGACTTGGAAACATATTGCCATTCCTTCACTGTCGCTGGATCAAAATCCTGGAATCTCCTCCCTAACAGCACTGTGGGTCTACCTACACCACATGGACTGCAGCGGTTCAAGAAGGCGGCTCACCACCACCTTCTCAGGGCAATTAGGGATAAATGCTGGCACAGCCAGCGAAGCCCACATCCCATGAATGAATCTTTAAAAATACGCACTGGTTGGGTGCGGTCTGTACACTGCCTGTTGGGAACTGCGGAAGGGACATGCTATCCACCAGTCTTTGGGGCATACGGCTTACATACCTAGCATCACACTGGTGCTGAAATCATATGCCACATTGCTCATTTGTGTGATAGGCAGAAAGTCTTTTTGGCTTGAAGGCAGCATCCTGTTAGTGGCGAATACCACTCATGTTGTTACTGCATAGTAGCAGTGTGAAACAGTTAGCTTCACTTGCCCTTCCAGATCAATCTGAGTAGATTGGGCACTTTTCAGGGCTGAAACTAACAGCCTTAGACCCATTGATGAGGTTGCGTGATATACAGCGCAAAATTATCCGATCAGGATAGCCATTATCCCGCAGAATGCCTTTGATGCGCCCTATTTCAGCATGAAGCTTACACGGTGAGCAAATCCCTGCCTGAAAAATCTTACATCAATTTAGCGTTTATAAAAGTTCATAATCAATCACTGCTGATCTGACTTCAAATGGTGTAATTTGGAATGAGTATTGAAGTGCTTGAGAACATGGTCCTGGACTACAAGATTCATTAAAAGCACTCAAACACACTCAAAAACCATCGTGGCTGGGCAAGGTTGTGGAAACGATCTGCATTCTGAGGTGATCATTAGTAATTGGAAGCACTTGGGAATTCAAGGGAATATAGGCCTTCACCAACACTGGGGAAAATCAAGGGATGCTTTGCCAGGGGTGGGGGATGTGGGGCGGTAAACAAATAATCAACAATGTAAGTAGCAAAGTAAATGTGGCACCATTGAGAAGTAACAGTGCAGTGGAATTAAATTTAAAAGAATATAACGAAATAAAAAAGCTAGCAACTCACCAAGGCTCTGCGAAAGCACCTTGCATATATGCGACCTCTACCACCTAGAAGGACAAAGGTAGCAGATTCATGGAAACACCACCACACACAAGATCTTCTCCAAGCCACATACCATCCTAACTTGCCGAAATCACATCCCAGCAATGTTTATGCCTGAAAGTGACAGATAAGAAAAAGGTGAAATAATGTGAATAAATTTATTTTACAGAAAACAAAATATCGCACAATGGTTGGCAACAATCTTGCGGTACACCCAACCCGACCCAGTTCTTCCCAGATCCCACTTGCTCTGCTGTAAACCTACGACACCCAACACCCAACTCTGATGACCCGGACCCTTCCACCTCCCCTTGGGTCTAGAGCCGGAGGGCATAACCTCAAAGTAAGGGGGTGGCCATTTAAAACAGAGATGAGGAGGAATTTCTTCTCTCAGAGGGTCATCAGTCTGTGGAATTCTTTACCGCAGAGGTCTGTAGAGGCTGGGTCATTATGTTTATTTAAGGCTGAGATAGATAAAGTGGAATTGACGATTATCAGATCAGCCATGACCTCATTGAATGGCGGAGCAGACTTGATGGGCCAAATGGCCTACTTCTGCTTTTATGGTCTTACCCTCCCTCCCTCTTTTCCTCTATGTGCCCTCCCTCCGTCTAGCCCTCCCTCCCTCTACCAGGCCCTCACTCCCTACCGCTCTACCTCTTTCCCGCTCTCTACCCCTCTCTCTCCCCCTCCCTTCCTCTCTCTACCCCTCCCTCTCTTCTTCTCTCTACCCCTCTCCCTTCCTTCATCCCTCCCTCTCTCTACCACTCTCCTTCTCTCCCCCTCCCTTCCGTTCTCTCCCCCACTCAATCCCTCTGTCTCTCTGTCTCCCCCTCCTTCTCTCTCGCCCTCTCTCTCCCTCCCTGCCTTTCTCCCCCCTCCCTTCTTCTGTCCCTCTCCATCCCTCTCTCATCCCTCCCTCTCTCTCCCCTCCCTTCCTCTCTCTATCTCTCCCTCTTTCCTTCTCTCTCCCACTCCCTCCCTCCATCCCTGTCTCTGTCTACCCTTCTCCCTCGCTCCCCCTCCTTCCCTCTCTCTCCTCTCCCTCCCTCTTTCCCTCCCTCTCTCTTCATCCCAGCCCCACTTTATCACAACAAAAAACTAATCCATACACAGCCCCAAAAAAATTCACAGGCACCATTAAACTAATTTTTTAGCAGATATTTAATTCACTTGCTCAAATTTGTGTCACAGATTTGTTTTTCTGAGCAAGTTTGCCATTTTTTCCATTAATCTCCTGTCCTAGTTTAAATTCGGTGCCTGAAGCATTGAAACCCTGTGCCCTATGACCTTTGACATCACTTCTGGTTCTGCCCCCCGCCCCCAACCCCCACCGATGCCTTCTCCAGCACAAGGAAGGAGCAGGGAATTGGGATCTCCTTCAAGGAGGGAATGATATTGCTCTCAAGGAGGGATGGCGCGGTGTAGGGATGGTGGGTGGTTGGGAGAGTTGTCGAGGGGGTGGAGCTGGGGGAGGTTTTCGAGGGGGTGGAGGTCTGGGGGCTGGTTGTTGAAGGGGTGGAGAGGCTAGAAGGTGGTTGTCGAGGGGGTGGAGGGACTGTAGAGGGCCTGTAGAGGTGCTGGGGGGCGTAGAATGGTTGGGGTGGCTGGGGGTGGAGGGGTTTGGTGCTTTGAGGGGCTGAGGAGTCAGCGGCATTGGGGTGTAGAGGTATGGGGGCTGAGGGGGTCAGGGGTAAGAGGGGTTTGGGGAGAGGTGGTCAGGAGTAGTGGCTGGCAAGGTTTGGGTGTTTGTGCAGTACAGGGGTGGGGAGCGTTAGAGGGGGTAGGTGGTGGGGCACAGGTGGGTGGAGGGGGTTAGGTATAGAGGGGGTTGGGTATAGGGGTGGTTGGTAGGGGTTAGTGGCCAGGATGGAGGTGTGGGGTTGTAGGATTGGATAGGGGGCTTGGCGATGGTGGGAATTGGAGAATTGGGGGGGTTGATGGATTGAGTGTAGGTGGCAGGTGAGTTGCCCCAATGGTCTTGATGCTAGTCCATACCCGGAACCTCTGACTGAAAAAGGCTTTGTAAAATTCTGTTTTAATTCTAAAAACAGAAGTACTTCAGCTGCCTTTAAATTCAGAGCTGTCCGCACGTGTATGTATGTGTGTGCGTGTGTGTGTGTGTGTGTAAATGGGTAAAAAAGTTTTTAGCTCCGTTCTGCCTGTTAACAAATTGTAACCAATTATTCAATTATAATCTATAAGGCCCTAATTATATATGAATATAAATTGTACCTAATATCTATATTCCGCTTATCACTATACGCCTTGACACTGGAAATTGGGAGGCGGACTACCAAGCTGCCCAATCTTAATTGCTGGTGCATGCACTTAACAGGGACAAATTTCCAAGTACGGGCTGCATGAGGGACTTAGTTAATTTCCAACAACATTCCATCTGTGAGTGTCTAAACAGGCCAGCACTAGCTGTGAGTACACTTTGGAGCAAGCCAATCACTGATCCATGAGGGTTTTACACCAATGATGTCAGGACAGTTGCTGTTTGCAATTGATGTGGTTTCTATGGTTGCAAGCAAATAAATGTTTGCAATTGATGTGGTTTCAGGTCAGTTCCTTTATTTGATTACTTTCAGATTTTAATTGATCATTTAAGAATCGCTTTCGAACACAGAATTTCGCAAACGAGTGCAAGTTAACACTGTTGTGTGCAGAATTCTGTCAAAGTTTTCTGGTAGTGATGTCTTGTTTATACATTCCTTGCTTGCTTTTCCTCACCCTACTTCTGCAAACAGCTAAGCCCCAAATCCTTTCCTGCAAAGTCCATTCCTCAGACTCACCCATTGTGTATCCCTCTCCCTTTGCCTTTCCATTGGTGGTAAATCTTTCAGGTACATACGTCCTACTGATAAAAACAAAAAACTGCGGATGCTGGAAATCCAAAACAAAAACTGAATTACCTGGAAAAACTCAGCAGGTCTGGCAGCATCAGCGGAGAAGAAAAGAGTTGACGTTTTGAGTCCTCATGACCCTTCAACAGAACTAGGTGAATTCAAGAAGGGGGGTGAAATATAAGCTGGTTTAAGGTGGGGGGGGGGGGGGGGGGGGGGGGGGGAGGGCGGGGTTGGGGGGGGAGAGAAATGGAGGGGGTTGGTGTGGTTGTAGGGGCAAGCAAGCAGTGATAGGAACAGATCATCAAAAGATGTCACAGACAAAAGAACAAAAGAACACAGAGGTGTTGAAGTTGGTGATATTATCAAAACGAATGTGCTAATTAAGAATGGATGGTAGGGCACTCAAGGTATAGCTCTAGTAGGGGTGGGGGGAGCATAAAAGATTTAAAAATATTTAAAAATAATGGAAATGGGTGGGAAAAGAAAAATCTATATAAATTATTGGAAAAAACAAAAGGAAGGGGGAAGAAACAGAAAGGGGGTGGGGATGGAGGAGGGAGTTCAAGACCTAAAGTTGTTGAATTCAATATTCAGTCCAGAAGGCTGTAAAGTGCCTAGTCGGAAGATGAGGTGCTGTTCCACCAGTTTGCATTGGGCTTCACTGGAACAATGCAGCAAGCCAAGGACAGACATGTGGGCAAGAGAGCAGGGTGGAGTGTTAAAATGGCAAGCGACAGGGAGGTTTGAGTCATTCTTGCAGACAGACTGCAGGTGTTCTGCAAAGCGGTCGCCCAGTTTACGTTTGGTCTCTCCAATTTAGAGGAGACCACATTGGGAGCAACGAATACAGTAGACTAAGTTGGGGGAAATGCAAGTGAAATGCTGCTTCACTTGAAAGGAGTGTTTGGGCCCTTGGATGGTGAGGAGAGAGGAAGTGAAGGGGCAGGTGTTACATCTTTTGCATTACATCTCTGTGTTCTTTTGTTCTTTTGTCTGTGACATCTTTTGATGATCTGCTCCTATCACTGCTTGCTTGTCCCTACAACCACACCAACCCCCTCCACTTCTCTCCCCCCACCCAACCCCCCACCATGCCCCCCCAACCTTAAACCAGCTTATATTTCACCCCCCTCCTTGGATTCACCAAGTTCTGTTGAAGGGTCATGAGGACTCGAAACGTCAACTCTTTTCTTCTCCGCCAATGCTGCCAGACCTGCTGAGTTTTTCCAGGTAATTCTGTTTTTGTTTTACCTAGGTCCTACTGTCTGCTTAAATGTCTCCCTTTCACTCTCCACCTTTGAAAATCAACTGAAGCCACTATTCCTTTATTAAGTTTGTAGTCACTCATTCTAAGCTTTCCCAATTAATTTTCCTTATGCTAACTTGAGAAGTACTGTGGGATATTTCTTAATGTTAAAAAATACGATATAAAGAAATATGTTCATTCATGTGGTGCTTTTCATGACCACAGGCCTTCCCAAAATGTTTTACAGATAACTCAGTATTTTGAAATCTGGGCGGAATCATCCCAGATTTGCACTAAGTGCGGTAGCAGGCGGGTAAAAGGACATTATACCTGCTGGCTGCAATGACGGCTTCTTATGCCTTACTGTCCCAATCCCACCTCATTAGTCATGCATTCCTGGGAAACATGCTGTTCCAAAGGCGGGCAGGCTCTCATTGACCCACCATGCTGTTACCTTACTGCTTCCTCACGCCAGGCGCCACATTTAAAATGCAGCCACACGCACAGCTCTCAGTGCTTCCAGCCCAGGACTACTGCACAGATGACATGGCCCTGAAAGGTAAGAAGACTGCACTCCCTTGATTTAGTGATGTGTCCCTGGAATGACTTTTGGATGCCATGGCAGCCCACCGTGAAGTTCTCTACACATGGCTGCAGGAGGGGCAGCAACCTCACTAACCCCGCTTGGGAGGTGATGGCAGCAGTGGTCAGCGCCAATGCCCTGCAAAGGTGGACAGCCACCCACTGCTGAAAGAGAATAAATGATCTCCGGTCTGCCAGGGTAACTCAGTCTTCTCATCACTCTCAATTCTCACACTCACAAACCGATCACACATCCACAGGGATCACACTCACTGCCAGTTAAGGGACATCACCATTCAGTCTCTCACACAAACCTTCATTGTCCTCATCCCGTCCATGGCACCACTCACCACCCACACATGCCATTATGTGGCCTGGCAGGCATCCTGCTCGCACTCTCTGTATTCAAGGGGAGGCGATGGCATAGTGGTATTGTTGCTGGGTAATGCTCTCGGGGCCTTGGTTCAAATCCTGCCACCACAGATGGTGGAATTTGAATTCAATAAAAATCTGGAATTAAACATCTAATGATGACCATGGAACCATTGTCGATTGTTCACTAATGCCCTTTAGGGAAGGAAATCTATTGTCCTTACCTGGTTTGGCCTACATGTGACTCCTACATTTGTATCAAACCGCTACAAAGTCACAAAAAAAGAAGGAAACCAGACAGACCACTCGGCATCGAACTAGGCACCAGAAACGACAGCAGCAATCTCAGTCTCGTCGACCCTGCAAAATCCTCCTTACTAACATCTGGGGGCTAGTGCCAAAATTGGGAGAGCTATCTCACAAACTAGTTAAGCAACAGCCTGACATAGTCATCCTCACGGAATCACATGTTATAGAAATTGTCTCAGACACCATCACCATGCCTGGGTATGTCCTGTCCTAGCAGCAGAACAGACCCAGCAGGAGTGGTGGCACAGTGGTGTACAGTTGCCTTGGGAGTCCTCGACCCTATGAAGTCTCATGGCATTAGGTCAAACATTGGCAAGCAAAACTCATGCTGATTACCACGCACTGCCCTCCCTCAGCTGATGAATCAGTGCTCCTCCATATTGAACTGTGGAGGTAGCACTGAGGGTGGCAAGGGTGCAGAATGTATTTTGGATGGGGGACTTCAATGTCCATCACCTAGAGTTGCTCGGTAGCACCATGACTGACCGAGCTGGCTGAGTCCAAAATGAAATAGCTGCTAGACTGGATCTGTGGCAGGTGGTGAGGGAACCACCAAGAGGGAAGAACATACTTGACCTCATCCTCACCAACCTGCCTGCCAAAGATGCATCTGTCCATGACAGTATCGGTAGGAGTGACCACCACACAGACATTGTGGAGACAAAGGCCTGTCTTCACATTGAGGACACCCTCCATCGTGTTGTGTGGCTATCACTGTGCTAAATGGGATAGATGTCGAACAGATCTAATAACTCAAGACTGGGCATCCATGAGGTGCTGAGGGCCATCAGCAGTAACAGAATTGTACGGGAACACAATCTGTAACCTCATGGTCCAGCATATCCCCCAGCCCACCTATCAAGTCAGAGGATAAACCCTGGTTCAATGAAGAGTGCAGGAGGGCAAGCCAGGAGCAGCACCAGGCATACCTAAAAATGAGGTGTCAGTCCTGGTTAAGCTATAACACAGGAATACTTTCGTGCCAAACAGCATAAGCAGCAAGTGATAGACAGAACTAAGCGATCCCACAACCAACGGATAAGATCTAAGCTCTGCAGTCCTGCCACATCCAGTTGTGAATGGTAGTGGACAGTTAAACAACTCACTAGAGTAGGAGGCTCCACCAATATCCCATCCTCAAAGAAAGAGAAGCCCAGCACATCAGTGTAAAAGATAAAGCTTTGCTACAATCTTCAGCCTGAAGTGCCGAGTGGATGATCCAAATCGGCCTCCTCCGGAAATCCCCAGCATCACAGATGCCAGTCTTCAGTCAATTCGATTCATTCCACATGATATCAAGAAACAGCTGAAGCACTGGATACTGCAAAGGCTATGAGCCCTGACAGTATTCCGGCAATAGTATTGAAGACTTGTGCTCCAGAACTTGCCATGTGCCTGGCCAAGTTGTTCCACTACAGCTACAACACTGGCATCTACCCGGCTCTGTGGAAAATTGCTCAGGTATGCCCTGTACACAAAATGCAGGGCAAATCCAACACAGCTAATTACCACCCCATCAGTCTACTCTCGATCATCAGTTTGTTACGGAAGGTATCAAAAGTGCTATCAAGTAGCACTTGCTTTGCAATAACCTGCTCACTGATGCCCAGTTTGGGTTCTGCCAGGGCCACTCAGCTCCTGACCTCATTACAGCCTTGATCCAAACATGGACTAAAGAGCTGAAATCAAGAGGTGAGGTGAGAGTGACTTGCCCTTGACATCAGGGCTGATTTGACTGAGTGCAGCATCAAGGGTCCTAGCAAAACTGGAGTCAATGGGAATCAGGGGGAAAACTGGTTAGTGTGATACCTAGCAAAAGGAAGGTGGTTGTGGTTGTTTGAGATCAGTCATCTCAGCTCCAGGACATCACTGCAATAGTTCCTCAGGGTAGTGTCTTTGGCCCAACCATCTTCAGCTGCTTCTTCAATGACCTTCCTTCCATCATCGGGTCAGAAGTGGGGATGTTCACTGATGATTGCAAAATGTTCAGGACCATTCGGATTCCTCAAATACTGAAGCAGCCCATGTCCAAATGCAGCAAGATATGGACAATATCCAGGCTTGGGCTGACAAGTGGCAAGTAACATTTGCACCAAACATGTGTCAAGATATGACCATCTCCAACAAGAGAGGAACCAACCAACACCCCCTGATGTTCAATGGCATTACCATCACTGAGTCCCCCACTATCAACATCCTAGGGGTTACCATTGACCAGAAACGGAACTAGACTAACCATTAAATACTGTGGCTGCAAAAGCAGTTCAGAGGCTAGAAATAGTGCGATGAGTAACTAACCTCCTGAGTCCCCTAAGACTGTCCACTATCTACAAGGCACAAGTCAGGAGTGTGATGGAATACTCCCCACTTGCCTGGATGAGTGCAGCTCCCACAACACTTAAGAAGTTTGACACCGTCCAGGACAAAGCAGCCAAAAATCCACTCCCTCCACCACCGACGCACAGTAGCAGCAGGGTGTACCATCTACAAGATGCACTGCAGGAATTCATCAAGGCTCCTTCGGCAGCACAATCCAAACCCACCACCACTACCATATAGAAGGAAAAGAGCAGCAGACACAAGGGAACACCACCACCTGGAAGTTCCCCTCCAAGTCACTCACCATCCTAACTTGGGAATATATTGCCATTCCTTCACTGTCGCTGGGTCAAAACCCTGGAACTCCCTTCCTAACAGCACTGTGGGTGTACCTACACCACACGGACTGCAGCGGTTCAAGAAGGCAGCTCACCACCACCTTCTCAAGGGCAACTAGCGATGGGCAATAAATGCTGGCTCAGCCAGCAAAGCCCACATCCCATGATTGAATCTAAAAATAAATTCACACAGGACAAGCTGGCACACAACAAGAGGGAGAGGTCACAGACATTTGGAGGAATGCTTGACATCAAGATTCTAATAGACTTTGAAAATAGCTGGCTGCTGAAGATCTGGATCATTCCTGTGCTGATGGTGAGGTCGGCGGTGCTCTATCAAGTGACAATCCAGCAGTGCAAAATCCATCAGACAACCATGCTGTGAGCGATGTGTCCTGTTTCACAGGCCACTGCCATGCACTAATTATCTCTCCTTGCTTCCACAGGCACATCTGGGAAACAGCCGAGGGAGTCCACAACCCAAGTCCTCAACTGAAGCCGAAGACACCTCAGAAAAGGATTCTGCTGAAACCCCAATTGAAGTCCCGGCACAGCGCTCACTTACACCCTCCACCAATGCAGAGGCATATACCTCAGTGGGACATAGTTCTTGAGTAGCCTCGGGGGTTAAAATCTGGTGAGCACATCGGCATGTCTGATCCACAGCAGATGGCAGCAGGGACTTTCCAGGCATCGGGCACTCGGAGGACTGCTGGAGGCCAGAAATCTGCTGAGTCCAAGTCAGATGACAAACCTCTGGACTCGGTTAAACCTCAGTTACTAGAGTGGCAAAGACAAGCCTGGGAAAATCAGTAAGGGATGTCCGCTGCACTCCTCGGATTGCAAGGCAGGATGGAGAAGTCTGTCCGCCTTCAGTCTGAGGTGATAGCACCGGTATGCCAATGCACCAAGGTCAACACTAGTAGAATGGTGGCCGCCATGGCGACCTTGGTCCAGGAATTGTTCCTGCACTGCTGTGTGGGCTGAACTCTATCGCTGTAGTTGGCCACCAACAGTGTCAAAGTGAGAGGGGTGCGGGACAGCTCAATTTCACTCCAGCTACCCTTTCTCCACAAGGGGTCAGCAAGGGCCCTCAGACACCTATAGGGTGGAGGATCAGCAAGTACACACCCTGGGGCCATCCATCCAGATGCCTTCGGGAGTGTCCGGCCCATCCAAATCCCCTCTTCCTGTTACCCACAGCAGCTCCAACTCCACAGGCCAAGGAGGGTGCCACTGCCACATTGTAGGACCCCAGAAGTACACTGGGGCCCTCCAGCTCTTGGTCCTCCAGAGGATGTCCATCAAGGTCATCAGAGACAGGGCATAGAAGTCAGCAGGGTGCCTCCACCTCCACTGTGGATGTCAGGGGAGCACCAAGATGTAACCTTAGGAAGGTTAAGAAGACGTAGTTGCACAGCCTGGCTACAGGTGTTAATCACATGTACATAATGTTTATTATTGTAAATAAAGTCCCAAGAATGTCTCCTTACCTTTTGCTCCTTGTTCTAATGAGTCGTGTTCGTGTCACTCAGATGAGAAACCTTGGTTCCTGCACAAGATAAAGGCAGGTGTGTCAGTCTAGGGCTTCATCCCTGTGCAGTGTGTAACTTTCAGACCACACCCACTGGACACATTAGTGAAGTCTGCAACTCAGTGGTGCTTGTCATTGCTGCCAGAATGTCATGGGTAGGTGCCACAGAGTTCCGTCATTCTCTCTGTGCACTCTCAGTGCCTTTGAAGTGGGGTTGAAACCCATCTCTTCAGCATCTGTGACTGGTGACGCTGTGTTTCTGAAGGGGTCGTGTGCTGAAGGCTGACAAAGGATCAGGTGGACTTAAAGTTTCACAGCTGCATCTCGATGATATGACCCTGATCACAGAGCGCAAGCAAGCTGTCCTCAGCCAGGCAGGAGCCAGACATTCACCGAGGCTATGTGAAGATCTATGGAGTGTCCTCACTGCATATCATCATCATCCCCCTGCAACTATTAGGGCCTCCACTACGTCTCCATGACAGGAGCCTTATCCTGAGGGTATGTGCCTTGTCATCAGCAAGAATGGAGTCAAACGTTCACAGATGCAATGTGAGGATCTATGGTGTCTCCTCACTGCATGTTGTCATCATCCTCCACAAATCTAGCAGCTGTGAGGGCCTCCCAAGCACCTGCCTCGTCTGGCCAGCATGATGGCCTCATTATCATCATCCTCACCTTCGAGGACCTCCTCACTCTCATCGCCATTGTTTTCCTCCTCATCAGAGGAGATGTGCAGCTCCTCTCCCCATTGCAGTGCCAGATTGTAAAGGGTGCAGCAGCTGATGACAATGCGTGGACTGTATTGCAGGGCTCCACCAGACCAGTCCTGGCACTGGAACCTCATTTTCAACATCACGATGGTTTGCTCCACCAAGGTGCAAGTTGGAGCATCATTGTACCTTCTCTCTGCTGCACTCTGAGGCCACTACATGAGTGTCATCAGCCATATCCTCTGCCGGTAGCCCTTGTTCTCAAGGAACCAAACCTGCCGTCTCTGTGGACCCTGGTAGCTGCCAGGGATCTGAGACCTGCTAAGGATGTAGGAGTCGCGGACACTCCCTGGGAACTGTCCAAAGACCTGCAGGATGTGTTTGTGGTGGTTGCACACCAGCTGAACATTCAGCGAGTGGAAACCCTTGCAGTTGACATAGTTGACCGCTTGTTACAATGGAGATCTGAGCACCACATGAGTGCAGTCGATGGCATCCTGTACCTGTGGGAAACCTGAGATCTGGACAAATGCTCTTGCATCCTGGCTTTCCTAGTCCTGGGAGAAATACAAAAAGTTTTGTGCTGTCGCGAAGATGGTGTCCGTGACCTCCTGGGTGCATTTGTGGGTGAAGGCTTGTGATATCCCACAGAGGTCACCTGTAGGGCCTTGAAAGGAGCCACTGACGTAACAATTGAACACTGTGGTCACTTTCACGGCCACAGGCAGTGGATGCCCTCCATGTCCCCATGGCGCCAAATCCTGCAGCAGGTGGCAGATGAGACTGACCAATTCGCTAGAGATGCACAATCTTCAGTGACACTGGTTCTCGGTCATCTGCAGGAATGAAAGGCAGCATCTATAGACCCTGGATCTACTTAGGTGGCGACCAGCTACGGCTCATTGTGGCTCTTCAGCAGTGTGTGTGGCAGCCCCAGCCACCCCTTCTTCCAGAGGGTGCTGCTCCTCCCTCTGCCCAGCCAGGTGCCTCCGTCGCTCCCTTCTCCTTCATCTCCGCTCTCTGTAAGCCATGAGACATAGAGCTAGGTCACCAGGCTCCATGCTCCTGATGTACTCCTCCTGCAGGATGAAAGAGAGAGATGCGTGGAGTGTCTTGGGTGTTCTAAGAACTTGTCTTGGTTAAGTCTGAAGGCCCCTTAATGCATCCCAGAGAATGCTGGCCTCCACTTGAATGGCCAGAGTTTAGTGTGCTGCATGGCTATCAAAGCTCCACACATCTCCACCCTACTTTACTTGAGCGATTGGCAGTAGTTTTGCCCACTGGACTGCATTCTGTGCGTTCTGTGCTCTCAACTCTTGCGCAGGCATTCTCCTAACCCGCACTGCAAGGTTGCACTGTTAGCTTGATCCATGGGGGAGACTGGTCCAAACCTAAAGGATGACATTGCATGGGGCTTTGAGCACCTCCACCAGTGACTGCTCCATGGCCAGCTTTAGCAAGAAGATTGTACACTGTGCATAGTCATCCAATTGTTCTGCAGTCCACTAAAACACTCATTATTTTGCAGTCTGTGCCTGAGGGGTGAGAAGCCCTGGAGCATTTGGTGGCACTTTCAGGCCTCTGCATTGTGTGAGTGGGCAGATAAACTAGAGGCTTGACTCCAAACATGTCAATGTGGCTGTGTCTGAACTGTCTCAGCTGGAATGGTCACTTTATTCAAGGTTTCCCTAATGCATGGCCACTTCCCTCCCCCACCCCCCTGCACATGCTTGTGCACTACCATTAACTGGATTGCTGCTTTCGCCACCCCCACCTTCCAACTCGCCTGAACCACAGTGCAGCACTTGCCCCCACCCCTCAACTCACCTCAACCGCAAGGCAGCCCTTGCCCTGACACTGCACTGTCAGCCAGTCAGGAAAAGCGACTTGCCTGTGCTCTTGTGTGAATGCATGGCGCCTCAACCTTGAGGGGCAACAGGGGACCCTCGTGAGCACTGTGCAGTGTTACTGTACATTCACCTCTGAGTTCCCCTCAAAGTGCAGCTCGCCAGGTGCATGCCTTTTAAATACTGTTATGAAACATGTTTGTGTGCAATCACATTGAGGTGTTCAGATGATCCAGCATGGAGGGGGATGATTCTGGTGAGCTGGGCTTCTCATATTATGTAGATGTATCACAATGAGGTTCCCAACGTCCAATGGCGGGAAACACCTCCCGCCATTGACAGGAGGAGCGGACGGTTGCAAACGTGTTTCATGATGTCATGACACCGATATTTGGCCTTCCCGCCATATTGTCCGCTCATGCCCACCATGCCATGTGGGCACAGAAAATTCTGCCCCTAGTTACTGTTGTAGTTAGTGTTGTAAATAAAAACTGTTGTGTGAATATTCCATGTATTAAGTTGATGAAGATCCTGACAGGCATAGATGGAAACAGATCAAAATGGAACCTCTCCTTATTGCCATCCCCAATATTACTGTACCCCAGTCTAACCTTATATATCAGACAACAGCTATAAACCACTTAAACTTTGCTTTCAAGCCTTATGATGCTTGAATTTCTTGTTTGCTTCTCTATTTTTTTATTGTCCTCTTTTATTACACCTGTTTCAAATTTTCATGTGTGTTGCAAAATTTATTTCCAGGAAAATCACATTGATCGCCAGTGAAGAAAGTTAGAGCAGCATTATTGCATCTTCAGGATTTGATGTAATTTCACATCTGAAATTGGGAATGTGACATTTGAATGAGTTATTATGCTGCTGTTTGGATAAAAATTAAAAGTGTAAACATTAGAAGGATACCATGGCCTGAATTTTTCCTGCGTCAGGCGGGCTCAACGGGAGTAGGCAGGGGCGGTCGTGCAGCCATTTTACAAGGGCAGGCCAATTAAGGTCCGCCCAGCGTAAGAAGCGAGCGGTAGCACTTAGCCCTCCTGTGCGGGCAGGGGGAGGAGGGAGAGTTGGGGCCAGCGCTCTTTCCCGCATGTGTGCAAAAGTGCGCTTCAATCTCCCTGAGGCATGGAGCTGCCTCAGGGAGATCGAAGGGCTTCTGAAATGAATAAATAAATGGAATAAAAATTTAATGAAACATGTCCTCCCATGTGACTGTGTCACATGAGTTGGGACACGTTTTTATATTTCAGAAACATTTTTTATTCAATTTGTAAAAGCTTTAGGAAACCTCATCCCGCTCCTGGATGAGGTTTCCTAAAAAACATAAAGGCCACTTGGCCTTTTCGCCTGCCCACCAACCGTTTGGTTGGATGGGCAGCATAAATTTGAAATTAATAAGTTCCTTAATGGCCTTAATAGGCCTTTTAATTATTGGTGGGTGCGCAGCCAACTCTGGTGTGTGCCTGCCAAATGAAACATCGCAAGACAGCACGATGACATTGGGACGCATGCCTGATGTCATTGCGTGTCATTTTATGCGCTGGTGTTTCAGGCCCACCCCCGCACGCTGACTGTAAAATCCTGGCCCATGGGTCATTTGGCACATGAAAGAGAAAGGCAGGTTATAGCTTTGAGTGGGATCCTTCATCTGATTTCAACAACAACAACTTAGTTATACAGCACCTTTCAAATAATAAAACATCTCAAGGCACTTCACAGGACTTACAGCAAAAATTAGATGTCGAGCATTGACATTGAGGGGCCTTGACAGGGTAGATGTGGACAGGATGTTCCCTTTTGTGGGAGAACCTAGCGCTAGGGGTCACTGTTTAAAAATAAGGTGTCATATGTTATATTTTAACTACGGGTCCGCCTGGCTCACAAATCGGTTCCATGCTTATCTGTCGGCAGGCATGTCGATTACCATATACAGCAGACACAGAGAACAATATGAAATGAAGCACATTCTATTTATTTACACAAAAAACAGAGCATTAACATGATGCTGTGCTTCTCCAGCCAGACCCTACTCTAGACTAACTTTTACATGGTAGCCCACGCTACACAGCTATTGGGTCTTGCAGCCACGTGGTCAATCTGGCATTCAATAAGGTACTGCAGACAAGGCTACTTAATAAGTTAAGAGCCCATTGTGTTGGGGGTAGTATTTTAGCACGGATAGAGGATTGGCTAACTAATAGAGGACGGAGAGTTAGGACAAGGGGGGCATTTTCGGGATGGCAACCTGTAATTAGTGGAGTGCCACAGGCATCAGTGCTGGAGCCTCAATTATTTGCAATATATATTAATGACTTAGATGAGGGGAGTGAATGTATTATCACCAAGTTTGAGGATGACAAAAAATAGGTGGGAAGGCAAGTGGTGAGGATGACACAAGGAGTCTACAGAGGGATATAGACAGGTTAAATGAGTGGGCAAAAACTTGGCAGGTGGAATATAATGTAGGAAATATGAGGTTATGTACTTTGGTAAGAAGAATAGAGGAACTGAATATTATTTAAATGGAGAAAAACTGCAGAAGGCTGCAGGTCAGAGGGATTTGGGAATCCTTGTGCTTGAATCCCAAAAAGCTCACATACAACTTCAACAGGTTATAAGGAAGGTAAATGGATGTTGGCCTTTATTTCAAAGGGAATGGAATATAAAAATAAGGAAGTCTGGCTAAAATTATATAAGACACTAGTTAGACCACACCCAGAATACTGTGAACAATTTTGGTCACCTTATCTAAGGAAAGATATACTGACATTGGACGCAGTCCAGAGAAGGTTCACTAGGTTGATCCCAGGTATGGAGGGATTTTCTCATGAGGAGAGGTTGAGTAGGTTGGGCCTGTACTCATTAGAGTTTAGAAGAATGAGAGGCAACCTTATTGAAACTTATAAGATTCTTAGGGGGCTTGACTAGATGCTGAGAGGTTGTTTCCCTTTGTGGGAGAGTCTAGAACCAGAGGGCATAATCTCGGATTAAGGGGGGGTAACCATTTAAAACAGGGATGAGGAGGAATTTCTTCTCTCAAAAGGTAGTCAATCTGTGGAATTCTTTACCGCAGAGGGCTATAGAGGCTGGGTCGTTAAGTATATTCAAGGCTGAGATGGATTAAGTGGAGTTGGGGATTATCGGATCAGCCATGATCTCGTTGAATGGCGCAGCAGACTCGATGAACCAAATGGCCTACTTCTGCTACTACATCTTATGGTCTTATAGTCTAAAGATGTATTACACCTCAGATTGCCACATCACCCATTTAAGACAGAGATGAGGAGAAATTTGTTCTTTCAGAGGGTTGTGAGTTTTTGGAACTCTCTTCCTCAAAAAGCAGTGGAATCAGAATCTTTGAATATTTTTAAGGCAGAGCTAGATAGATTCTTGATTAATAAGGGGGTGAAAGGTTATTAGGGATAGGTGAGAATGTGGAGCTGAGGTTACAACCAGATCAGCCATGATCTTATTGAATGGCGGAGCAGATCGAGGGGCCAGGTGGCCTACTCCTGATTCTTATGTATAAGGTGATATTAGGGCAAATGACCAAAATCTTGATCAAAAAAGTAAATTTTAAAGAGCATCTTAAAGTAAGAAAGAGAAGTAGAGAGACAGAGAGGTTTCAGGAGTGAATTCCAGAGCTTAGGGCCTAGGTAATTGAAGGCATGGCCTCCAATGGTGGAACATTTGAAATCAGGGATCTTCAAGAGGCTGGAATTAGATAAATGCAAATGTGCCAGAGGGTTGTGAGCTGGAGGAGATTACACAGATAGGGACGGCTGAGGCCATGAAATGATTTGAAAACAAGGATGGGAATTTTAAGATTGAGGCATTGTCTGACTGGGAGCCAATGTTGGTCAGCAAGCATAGGGATGATAGATGAACAGGACTTGGTGTGAGTTAGGACATGGGCAGCAGGGTTTTGGGCAACATCAAGTTTATGGAGGGTAGAATGTGGGAGGCCAACCAGGAATGATTTGGGATAGTCAAGTCTAGAGGTAACAAAAAGGAATGAATGAAGGTTTTAGCAACAGATGAACTGAAACAGGGCTGAAGTCAGGTGATGTTACGGAGGTGGAAATAGGAGGCCTTAGTGATGGATTATCTCGGGGCTAAATATGACATCATTTTCAGATTTTATTTCCAGGACTTGAGAACATAATTCAGGCTGGCACAACCAATACAGTGCTGAAGATGTGTTGCATTGTTGGATAATTAAATCAAAGACCAGTCTGCTGGTTCAGGTGAACATAAACAACCCTGTGGCACAACTTAAAGGAGATGGGGGAGTTTTACTGATGGACCTCAAAAACAGCTACCAAAAAGAGATAATTGGTCATTTCATTTGCTGTTTGTGGTATCTTGCTGTGGACAGATTAACTATCATACTTACCTACATAACAGTATCAAAAGTAATTCACCATAAAGCACCCTGGAGCACCATACGATAAGGTGCTACATAAATATATATAAAAAAGAAATTTGTATTGTCAGAGACGACTTTATTGCAAAAATACTTGGGGGAAGAAACCTCAGATGTTAAAAAAGGAGATGGAGAGCTTAAAAGAGCAGACATTAGATCCCAATGATTAAGGTTGCTGTCAAGTGTGTGACTGTGAGACTGACGCTTGTTATCGCTGGCCTTTTTTCAGTTGCAATTTATTTTACAAAGAAAAATTACACACTAAGCACTAAAAGAAAAGTATATTTGTATAGAAACTGTAATACTCAGCACTTATGGGACTGTCACATTTCTTTTTCTATAGCTTAAACAGATCTGCAGTGACTGTTATAGGCCTGGCTGCAGGCTACGCTGACATTTACAAGCATCTCGGGTTGCAGTAATAGCTTCAGACCAAAAGAATAGTTTTTGCAGTTTACAGCAAAAGATTAAAATGTAAAAAATACTGTGGCTCACCCAAAGATTCATTGAGTTAGATGTACAGACTTAGCAAGTTCAATTTCCGATCGGGACTGTTATCCAATCTTAGCTAGGCCTGGGTCAAGGGTTGAGTAGCTAGAATTAGCATTTCTAGCTTAGGTAAAGTAAAATTGCCCAGAATCTCCACTCCAGACCATTATTCAGCAACTCATGTAGCAAGGGCATATTTGTTCATGTTGGTTGAGGAGAGGACGGGATGTAATGCCATTCATGATGATGGACTAAATTGCCGACAATCATTATCAAAGTTCATGCATGAGCATTGGCCACTTGGGGAAGGCGAATGGCATCAATGTAATTATATCCCAGACTGGAGTCAAATGTTTTCAGGAGAAGAGTGAAATGGAGAGAAGGGGGGAAAATTGTCAAGATCTTAAATGAAGTTGTTCTGAATTTACTTCATAGTAATGCATATTAATAACTCACAGAGAGTTTTCAGAAAATCTTTGTCGTAAAATGAAACGGCGCTTCAGTTATTGGACACATTGGATGAGAGGATGCCAATATCTGTGAAATGGTCCTAACTTGATATCTGAGTTAAGCAACAAAGTTTTTTTTTTAAATTAGAAGTATCCAACAGGTCAATCCAAAATTTAAACAAAAAAATCATTCCTGAGATGTGGGCACCAGTATTTATTGCCTCACTTTATTGCCCTGAGAAGCTGACAGTGGGGCCTCTTCTTGAGTCATTGGTAACAGTTTGATACAGTTGAGTGGCTCTATGGTCACATTTGTGTGTGACTGGAGTTATATATAAGCCAGACTGGGTAAGAATAGCAGGTCTCCTTTCCTAAAGGACATAGTAAGAGGAATTTTATGTGTCCCCCCTCCCCCCCCACAACCTCATCCCATCCCTAGGAGTGAGGCGGGGGGCGTAAATTCGGGCATTGTGCCTATTGCCTTCTCGCCACCGCTGGTATTTTACTAGTGGTGGTGGAAGCATTGAGTGGGCACACTTATCTGTAGGCCTCTTCCCTCCACTGCTGGTATTTTACCAGCATGGCAGATGCCCAGGCCAAATGCCTGGCGACCATGTTGCTGGCTGGGCATTGCGTCCTGTTCAGACCCTCCCAAGGTAATACCCATCATGTGTTCTACCAAACCAAGCTCCACATCCACATCTTACAGAATCACAATATTTGGGGGTCTGTCAATATGGCTGGTCTTTGTTGGGGGCTTCCTGATGCCCCAATAGTAACCACCTCTCTCAATGGATCTGCTGGGGTTGGAGAGGTGCCGGCTATCTGATTGGCTAGAGGTGGGAATTCCTCCCTATTGGGAGTGGTAGTCACATTCCGAGCTAATCAAAAAGTTGACGGCTATAAAATGGGCTTGAAGAGGTGGGCAAGCCCCCAACTTTTAAATTAGGGACGGGGCCACATCCACGCAAAACTCCCCCACCCTGAAACAGTCCGGTTTTACGGACACTGGTCACAGTTACTACTACCAGCGGTTTTACATAAATTGAGTTTAAATTCTCAAAATGCCATGGTGCAATTTGAATGCCTGTTCTCTGGATTATTAGCCCAGACCTCTGGTTTACTGGCCTGTGATATGTTTGCTGCATAACATTTCCAAATCTGACAGTATAGCTAGATTCGCATTTTGGATGAGACACATCCACAGAACTAATCCAATGTGAAACTGTAATCTTTCTTTCTCTTTCAGATACTAGCTGACCATCTGTCTACCTCCATTTATTATTTTCACTGCAGATTTTCACAATTCACAATTCTTTTATAAACTGTAAATTTAAAAACAAAACAAAAGCACAGTACACTGCAACAAGTACTTTATAAAAGCTTAGAAATAGTTTAAAAAATGCAGTGCTTATGGCACCTAATGGTGTCCATTACTATGAAGGCTGTGACCTTCAGGTTGTACTTATGCACGTGGCATACATATATGGTGCATTCAAACGGGAAAGGGTACAAGTACACAGTACTCTTACCAGCTCTATGGTTACTCATCTAAATCTTTAAACAATGCTGGTTTAGTCGCTTGGTGACACAGATTAACGCATTAGGACTGTGTGCCCATTGAGTGATGGGGGCAGAATTCTGTCTTCAACTGTTCACATAGCGATTGCTTGAATTTGAGCCAGCTCATCAGCCACCAAAGGAAGATGAAACTTTCGCCCCAGAGGAAAGAAAAAGCTAAAGGCCAAGTAAACCCCCAAGCAGAAAGTCAGCAAATGTCTAACTGCTGGTGCTTGCAGCCAGGAAGTAGTGCACGTCACAATGAAACCAGTAATCTTGGAAAAGCTAACCAATAAAATGTGAGAAATGATTACACAAGTCTCTCTTTCGCATACTTCATACAAGTTCCACCATTTTTTTCAGCAATTAAAAGGAAGAAACTACCATGGCAAATTAAACATGTTAGTCAGTATTGGCAGGGTTTGAAAAACTGAGGTTGATAATTTAGGATAATGACCAATCTGGCAGAACAAAACCCCATTGCTGGGATTTTCCTCAGGAGGTGTGGGGTCAGGTTTGCTGGGGTGGGTTTTTGTGAGTGCCGGGGTGGGTGGTTGGTTTTGCCTGATCAGCACTGTATATTTCACAGATCAGCCGAAATCCCATGTGCATAGTTTATCCAGGGTTTCCAACAATCTTGTGCCAAAGCTGCAGCTAATTGAAAAATTCCTGAGAAAATTGCTTTTTAAAAATTTCTTCTGAATGCTGGTGTTACGAATAGTAGATTTGAGGCTTCTAACAGAACAAGGGTGCCATCTGCTGGTGTAATGTCAGCTAAACCAATGTCAGGACATAGGATCATGCAAAAATAAATGAAGCAATTTAATTCTACCCAGCCCCACTGGAAACTTGGCAGGTCTGCAGTTAAATTCACTCAAGTTACATACCTGTCCAAAGATACCATGAACCCATCATTCCTTATCTTAACCTGCTCTACTGAGCAGACAGCAAGGACACCAACCCAAAGCGAGTGGAGTCTTTCTTCATATTTGCAGGTAGCATCCTGCTTACTTCATTAGGACGCTAGTGGCCTGAGCAGGCATTTTGTTGCGATTTTCCTGACAGATGAAGCCATCATTAAGAGGGGCCAAGTGTGGAAAAGGCCCAAAAAGGTAAATTGTTTTACTTTTCTTGTGCGGCGAGGACAACAGGAGATTGGCCCCTCAGGTGGATATAAAAGACCCCATGGTACTATTTGAAGAAGAGCAAGTAGAGTTCTATTGGTGTTGATACCAACAATTGTACTGTTGCAGTGCACAGTTTTGGTCTCCTTATTTAGGAAAGGATATAATTGCATTAGAAACAGTTCATAGAAGGTTCACTTGACTGATTCCTGGGATGAAGGGGTTATCTTATGAGGAAAGGTTGAGTAGGCTGGGCCTATAACCAGTAGAATTTGAATGAGAGGTGATATTATTGAAATATGTAAGATCCTGAGGGGTCCTGACAGGGTGGATGCTTGTGGGGGAGTCTAGAATGAGGGGACACAGTTTAAAAAATAGGGATCTCCCATTTAAGACTGAGATAAGGAGAATTTTTTTCTCACACTGGGTTGTTAGTCTGTTCTCTTCCCCAGAGAACAGTGGAGGCTGGGTCATTGAATATATTCAAGGCTGCATTAGATTGATTTTTGATTGACAAAGGAGTCTTGGGTAATGGGTGGGGGTGGGGGGGGTGGTTGTTGGGGGTGGGGGGGGGTGAGTGCGGGGTGACAGGCTTGAAAGTAGAGTTGAGGCTACAATCAAATCTGCCATGAGCTTATTGAATAGGGGAGCCGAATGACCTACTCCTGCTCCTAATTGTTGTGCTCTTGTTATCTCTTAAATAACGTCACCAATTCAAATGATCTCATCATTCTCATCCTTGTTTTGAAATCCCTCCACGGCCTCACCTCTCCCTATCATTGTAATCTCACCCAGCCCCACAATCCTCCCAGATATCCAAGCTCCTCTAAATCTGACCTCTTGTGCATCCCCAATTATAATTGCTCAACCATCGGTGGCCGTGCCTTCCGATGCCTAGGCTCCTAGCCCTGAAATTCCCTCGCTCTCTGCCTCTCTGCCTCACTTTCCTCCTTTAAGACACTCCTAAAAACATTCCCCTTCAACCAAACCTTTGGTTATTTGACCTAATATCTTCTCATGTGGCTCAGTGTCATACTTTGTTTTATAATTCCCTGATGAGGCTCCTTGAGACGTTTCATTACATTAAAGGTGACATGTAAATATAAGTTGCTATTTTATTATTGTTAATGTCATTGTTGTTTGTGGAGCCTTGATGCACACAAGTTGATCATCATGCTTGTCAACATGAAAACAGTGGGCAGAATTTTCCGAGCCTGCTTGTGGTGGGCGTGATAGGTGGCACGCGCAGAAAATAAGGTGCGACCTACTTCACAGCAACATGAAGGCAGGTCACGATCGTCTGTTCCCCGCCATCGGTCGGCAGGGAGCTAATTGTAATACATTAGCATATAATTAAAAGGCCATCCTGCCAGGCTCTTGGAACCCTGCCCTATCGTCGTTCATGTTAGCGGGAAAGCACGCCGACGTGTTTCACAACAGCACACAAGCGACATGCCCTTGGCAGCCTTCACTTTGAGAGAACTGAGGTGAGTGAACAGCAGCGTTCTCCACAGCTGGCCTGTTGTTTCCAGGCTTCAGGGGCACCGAGGGGGGTTGGGGGGTGTTGGGGGGGGGGGGGGGGGGGGGGGGTGGGTGCGGGTGCGGGGGCAGGGGCAACTGATGCCTGGCCCCAGAGACAGCTGCTGACGTGGGTGGTGTCCAGGGCCAAGTGCTGGCCAGCTGACCGTTGAGGGTAGAGACGTGGGGTGTCAAGTGCTGCATCCCACATGTAGCCAATTGAGGTGGGGGTCAGGGTAAGCGAGGGAAGTGGCCATGCGTAAGGACACCATCTAAACTGACTATACCTCTGCAACTGAGACAGATCAGGTGCAGCCACAGTGATATGATTGGGGTTGGGCTCCTAGCCTGCCCACCCAGCCAAGCAACGCAGAGGCACCAAAGGGCCATCAAACACTCCACACCAGCACTCTCCGGGAAGTGTTAAGAGGTGGTCACACAGGGCCAGGAAAGGTGCTAAGTACAGCCATAATAACCATGTATCTCTCTCTTTCATGATGCAGGAGGATCAAGTCAGGATCATGGATCCTGGTGACCTAGCTGTGTGCCTGATGGCCTAGAGAGATGGTAGAAGAGGGAGGAGAGAGTGACTGAGGCTCCTGGCTGAGCAAAGGCAGGAGCAGCAACCTCATGAAGGAAGAGCAGTAGAGGCACATGCTGCCCAGGAGCGACAGCGAGCCAAAGTTGGTCAGCACCTAGCGACACCCAGGGTCTGTAGACGCCACCTGCCATTCCTGCAGATGACTAAGAACCAGTGTCACTGATGAATCCATATGTCTAAAGACATGGTGGCTCACATCTGCCATTTACTGCAGCACTTGTCGCCAAGGGGACATGGAGGGCATCCACAGCCAGTGGCTGTGAAAGGGGCTGAGGAGCTCAATTTCTATACCAGTGGCTCCTTTCAGGGCTCCACAGGTGACCTCTGTGGGATTTCACAATCGGCTACACAAATGCATCCATGAGGTCACAGATGCCATCTTCTCCATGGCACACAACTTTGTGCATTTTGCCCGGGACCAGGATAACCAGGGTGCAAGGGCCATTGGATTTGCCCTGATCTCAGGATTCCCACAGGTGCAGGGTGCGATAGACTGCACTCATGTGGCACTCAGATCCACGTCATTACACTCAGTGGACTTCATCAACTGCAAGGGCAACTGAATGTGCAGTTGCAACTGCACTGAATGTGCAGTTGGTATGCGACCACCAGAGATGCATCCTGCAGGTGTGCACATGATTTCCAGGGACAGTGCACAACACCTACGTCCTGAGTCGCTTGCAGATCCCTGCAGTCTCCCAGGGTCCACAGAGGCTGCAGGGTTGGCTTCTCAGGGACAAGGGTTACCCCCAGAGGCCGTGGCTGATGACACCCATGCGGCGGCCTGAGATTGCAGGAGAGTGATGCTATAATGAGGCTCATGCAGCAGCTCACAGCTTCGTGGAGCAAACCATCAGGATGCTGAAGATGTGATTCTGGTGCCTGGACTGATCTGGTGGAGCCCTGCAATACAGTCCGGAGGGGGTATCACGCATCATCATCACCTGCTGCATCCTTTACAATCTGGCACTGCAACGGGGAGACGAGCTGGCTGAGGAGGAGATAAAGGAGCTGGAGGTCTCCTCAGATGAGGAGGATGCTGATGGGGTGACGGTGAACATAAAAAGTAGGAACAGGAGTAGACCATTCAATAGAGCCTGCTCCGCCATTCAATAAGGTCATGGCTGATCATCTTGTGTTTCAATTTCCACATTCCCATCTAACCCCGATTACCTTGGATTCCCTTGCCTAACAAGAATCTATCTACCTCTGCCTTAAAAATATTCAATGACCCCGCCTCCACCCCCTTCTGAGGTAGAGAATTCCAAAGTCGCACAACCCTCTGAGAGAAAAGATTTCTCCTCATCTCTGTACTAAAAGGGTGGCCCCTAATTTTAAAACAGTGCCCCCTAGGTCTGAATTCGCCCACAAGAGGAAATATCATTTCCACATCCACCTTGTCAAGGCCTTTCGGGATCTTGTATATTTCAATCAAATCACCCCTCACTCTTCTAAACTCCAGTGGAAACAAGACCAGTCTGTCCAACCTTTCCTCATAAAACAACCTAGTCATTTCAGGTATCAATCTAGTAAACCTCCTCTGAACTGCCTCCAATGCATTTACATCCTTCCTTAAATAAGGAGGCCAAAACTGCACATAGTATTCGAGGTGTGGTCTCACTAATGCCCTGTATAACTGAAGCATAACATCCTTACTTTTATGTTCAACCCCTCTCATAATAAAGGGTAGCATTCCATTAGCCTTCTTAATTACTTGCTGTACCTGCATACTAACTTGTTTATGACTCATGTACGAGAACACCTAGATCCCTCTGCACCTCAGAATTATGCAGCCGTTCTCCATTTAAGTAATATTCTGCTTTTTTTCCCCTTTCTGCCAAAGTGAACAACTTCACATTTTCCCACATTAAACTCCATTTGCCAGATCTTTGCCCACTCACTCGAATTATCTATATCCGTCTGTAGCCTCCCCAAGTCTCTTCACAACATACTTTCCCACCTATCTTTGTGTCATCTTCAAATTTAGCTACCATCTCTTCACTCTCCTCATCTAAGTCATTGATCTATTTATGCATGCTCTCTGCTTTCTACCAGCCAGCCAATCTTCTATCCATGCAAATACATTACTCACTACACCATGCACTTTTATTTTCCGTAATAACCTTTAATGTGGCACCTTATCAAATGCATTCTGGAAATCCAAGTAAAGTACACCTACAGCCTGTAGCCCCTTAGCTCCCTTTTATCCACTGCGTATGTTACTCCTTAAAAAAGCTCCAATAAATTGGTTAAACATGATTTTCCTTTCACAAAATGCTGCTGATTCTTCCTAATTGCCTTAAGCTCTGCTAAGTGCCCAGCTATAGCCTCCTTAATGATTGTTTTCTAACAACCTCCCCATGACAGATGTCAAGCTAACTGGCTTAAAGTTTTCTGTTTTCTGCCTCCCTTCTTGAACTTAGGGGTTATATTTGCTACTTTCCAATCTGGTGGAACCTTTCACAGAATCTAGTGAATTTTGGAAAATTAACACCAACGCATCGACTACCTCATTAGCCACCTCTTTTAAGACCCTAGGATGTAGTCCATCGGGACCCGAAGACTTGCCAGCCTGCAGCTCAATCAATTTGCTCAGTACCATTTCCCTAGTGATTTCAATTTCACCAAGTTCCCTTCTCCCGTTCACCTCCTGATTTGCAGCTATTACTGGAATGTTTTTTGTATCCTGTATAGTGAACACAGAATATTTGTTCATTTCTGCTGCCATTTTCTTATTATCTACAATTAACTCCACACTGTCAATCTCTAGAGAACCAACATTCACTTTACTTACTCTTTTCTTTTTTAAGTACCTATAGCAACTCTTGCTATCCATTTTTACATTTCTAGATAGCTTCCTCTCATACTCTAATTTCTTTCTCATGATTAACCTTTTAGCCATTCTCTGCTGTTCTTTATATTCTGTCCCATCATCTGTCCTGTCACTCATCTTTGCAGAGTTATATGCTTTTGCCTTAAGTTTGATGCTTTCTTTAACATCTCTAGTTAACCGCAGATGTTGAGTCCTCCCCTTAAAATTTTTCTTTAAAGTAGGAATATACTTATTCTGAATACTCTGAAATATCCCCTTAAATGTCTGCCACTGCTTCTCTATTGATCTATCCTCTAGCTTAGTTTCCCAGTTCCCTTCAGCTAGCTCAGCTTTCATCCCCACATAGCTGCCCTTATATAAATTTAAGATACTAATCTTAGACCCACTCTTCTCCCTTTCAAACTGGATGTAAAATTCAATCATATTGTGGTTGCTGCTACCTAGGGATGCCTTTACTCTGAGGTCATTAATTAATCCTGTCATGTTACACAATACCAAATCTAATATAACCTGCTCTCTGGTTGGTTCCAGAACATGCTGCTCTCAAAAGCATTCTAAGAACTCTTCATCCAGGCTATTACTGCCAATCTTATTTTTCCAGTTTATGTGTAGTTTAAAATCACCCATGATTATTGCCATCCCTTTAACACAAAGACACGGTATTTTCTCTTGAATACTTTGTCCTACACTGTGACTACTGTTAGGGGGCCTGTATACATCCCACTAATGACTTTTTCCCTCCTATTCCTCATCTCCACCCAAAGCGATTCTACATCCTGATTTCCTGAACCAAGGTCATCTCTAACTATTGCACCAATGCCCTCTTTGATTAACAGTGTTACCCCTCCACCTTTACCTAGCTTCCTATTCTTCTTGAATGTCATGTACCCTTCAATATTAAGGACCCAGTCATTGTCATCCTGCAGCCATTTCTCTGTAATTGCTATCAAATCATATTTATTTACTTCAGTGTGGGCCATCAATTCATTCACTTTGTTATGAATGCTGTGTGCATTCAGATAGAGAGCCTTCAGTTTTGGCTTTTTGTTACCTTTGTAACTTCTAGGCTTGACTGTTGATGTATTCTTAGATTTTTTCTTTCTGTCCCAGACTGCCATTCTCTGACCCTCATTTCTCAAATTACTAGTTTGCTCTCTTGTCTTGACTCTACACCTTGAATTGCTACCTCTATTCAAGCTTTATCCCTCACCTATCTTGTTTAGTTTAAAGTCCGCTCTACTTCCTTATGTTGCATGCAGTGTCTGCACTTTGGTTTCCAGGCCAATAATCCTGCTCCGGAATTCCTCAAACTGCTTACACTCCCTGCAGATGGGTTTGCCTTGGATCACCTTGGCATCCAAAAGTTCCCACATTTCACAGCTGCAACATAACACCTACCCTGCCATTCTAACTTGTTATTTAGTTAATTTAACTTTAAATTACTTTCTTCCTATGTATGCTACAATCTACTGTGTTTATTGAATGCTAGTATCGACAACTAAAGGTTATATGCTTCTGAACTACAAGGTATGTGTTTTAGATGATTGTTTAAATTACTTCATTTTTATTGCTTTTTTTATCTTTATAGCTTGATTTTAATTTTAAAGTTTTAAATTTTTATTTTTTTATTTTAAAGTTTTAGTTCTTATTATTTATAGATCTACCTTAACTTGCCTGTCCTAAGCTAGCTTTTCCACACACTGTCCCTTAGACTGAGCACTTGCAGACCAATTAACTTACTAGCTTCCTGTGATATCACAATTGCTTTTTTCGTTTTTCTCTGAATGTGCCCCTTTCAAACTGAAGTCCCCGTGATCTCCCTGCCCTTTTCAAACTGAGGTCTCTCCTGCTCTCTGCATCCTTTCCAAACTGAAGTCTCTCCCGCTCTCCACGTCCATTTCAAACTGAAGTCTCTCCCAATCTCCACATCATTTTCAAACAGAGGGTCCTTGGTGCTGATGATGAGGCTCTCTCACTGGCTAGCTGAGGCAGGCTTGCTCGGGAAGCTCTCATAGCTGCCAGATTTGTGGAGGATAATGACGACATGCAGTGAGCTGTCCCTATTTGTGAATATTTGGCTTATGACAGGGTCAATGCCCTCTGTGAGAATGCTCCTCTCATGGAGAAGCAGTGGAGGCCCTAATAGTAACTTGATCACAGGAGGATGATGACAACATGCAGTGAGAATATTCCATAGATATTCACATGGCCTCTGAGAATGTCTGACTCCTGTCTGGTTGAGGGCAGCTTGCTTGCACTCCGTGATCAGGGCCATTTCAGACCCGCAGCCATGAAACTTTAGATGCATCTGATGCCGTATCCACCTTCAGTATCTCAGCCTTTCAGGAGCTGCTGCACAGCATCACTGGTCCCCGATGCTGGTGTGATGGGGGCCAGCCCCACCTTAAAGGTGCTGAGAGCACACACACAGTATGAGAGAACTCTGTGGCACCTGCCCACTACATTCTGGTAGCAATGACCAGCACCGCTGAGGCGCAGGCATAAGTAATGTTTCCAGGGAATGTGAGGCTGGAGCACCATTGTGGTCTGAAGGCTGCAAAAAGCACAGGGAAGAGGCCCTGGACTGAGACACCTGCCTTTTATCTTGTACAGAAAGGTTTTACATCTGAGTGACAAGAACACTGCTCATCTGGACAAGGAGCCACAGGCTCCTAAACTTAGGAGTTTACTGACAACAGGGAACAGTATGTACAAGTGATCAACACCCGTGCTCAAGCTGTGCAACTATTTTTATCCAACTGTTCTAACCCTTGGTGTTCCCTGGACATCCACAGCGGAGGTGAAGGCAGCCTGCAGACTGCCACGCCCTGTTTGTGGTGACTTTGGTGGGCATCCTCTGGAAGGCCGAGACTTGGTGGGCCCTGTCCTGCTTTTGGAGTCCTGCTGTGTGGCAGTGGCGCCTTCCTCGGCCTGTGAAGCTGGAGCTGCGGAGGTCACAGGAAGATGGGATTTGGATGGGCCGGTCACTCCCAGAATCACCTGGATGGATGAGCCAGAGTATGCACCTGCTGATCCTCCCCCCTATGGATGCCCGAGGACCCCTAGCCAACTCCATGAGCGGAAGGGGTAGCTGGAGTGAGATCGAACTGCCCAGCACCTCTCTCACATACACACTGTTGGAGGCCAACTAGGGCATCAGCAATGGAGTTAAGCCCACGCAGTAGTGCAGGAGTGACATCTTGGACCAAGATTTCCTTGGCGGCTGCCATCCTGCCAGTGTTGACCTTGGTGCTTTGCAATGCTGGCGCTATCACTTCAGCCTGAAGATGGATGGACTCCTCCATCGTGCCTTGCAATCTGAGGAGTGCAGTGGACATTCCTTCCTGATGTTCCCGAGCTTGCCTTTGCAACTCCAGCAACTGTGACATGACCGAGTCCAGAGGCTCATCACCTGACTCGGACTCAGCAGATTTCTGGCCTCCAGCAGCCCTCCAAATACAGCGGACCTGGGATATCCCTGCCTCCTCCTTCTGTGGATCAGAAAGTGCGATGTGCTCACCAGATTGTGATCCTGAGGCTACTCTAAAACTAGGTCCCACCGATGTGTGTGTCTCTGCACTGGTGGATGGTGTGGGTGAGTGCTATGACGGGACTTCAGGGAGGGTGCTCCAGATTCCTCTTCAGAGGTTTCTTTAGAGCTTGGCTGGAGGCCCTGGGTCATGGACTCTGTCGACTGTTTGGCAGATGTGCCTGCAGAAGCAAGGGGAGATAATTAGTGCATGGCAGTGGCCTGCATTCACTGCACAGTTTTCTGATGGATGTTGCACTGCTGGATCCTCACTTGGTAGAGCAGCACCAACCAACCTCACCATCAGCACAGGACCCGTCATCACCAGCCAGCTGGATGGCTCTCTTTTTGAATTCTGTCAGGACTTTGATCTCCGGCATCCCTCCACCTGTCTGTGACCTTTCCCTCCTGTTATGAGCCAGTTTGTCCTGCGTGGATAGAGATGGGGAGGGTGTATCTGGATGCCTGCTGGGCCAGATGATAAGTACGCCAGGCCTGTGTGGGTGGTGAGTGGTCCCATGAATGGGATGAGGACAATGATGGTGTGTGTGTAAGAGTGAATGGTGATGTCCCTTGCACTGGCAGTGAGTGAGGGCCCTGTGGAAGTGTGATGGGTTTGTGAGTATGTGAGTTGGGAGTGATGAA
Organism: Carcharodon carcharias; assembly: GCF_017639515.1. NCBI lineage: Eukaryota > Metazoa > Chordata > Chondrichthyes > Lamniformes > Lamnidae > Carcharodon > Carcharodon carcharias. Next base: position 208,794,647 of record NC_054467.1, read on the forward strand.
AAGGGTGATTTACCGTGGTGGAACGGAAGAAATCATTTATCCTTTTGCGGCACAGAGTGGCTGTCCTCCTCTACAGGGCACTTGCACTGACCACCACTGCCACTGCCTCCCAAGCTGGGTTGGTGACTCTGCTGCCCATCCTGCGGCCAGAGCGGGGGTACAGCACATCCTGGCGGGCCCCCATGGCATTTAGCAGTCGCTCGAGGGACCCGCCTTTGAAATGGGGTCTGCAGTCTTTTTTCCTTTGCTGGCCATGTCTCCCAGGAAGCGGTGGTGAGTTGATGGCGATGAGTGTTTTGCTGGCGGCTGTCATTTAAAGTTGGTGGCCAGTGTGCTACAACAGTGGAGTGATGTTGGGCGGGCGATTGAGAGTCTGCCCACCATGGAAACAGCGTGTTTCGTGGAAATGAATAAATAATGAGATGGCTACAGGACGATATGGCGTAAAAACCCACCATTTTTGTTGGCGGGTAGGACTCCAGTTTACCCTTCCACTACCGCACTTAGTGCAATTCTGGGAAAATTCCACCTAGAGACTATAGTGCAACAATACACTTGGTTGCAAAGTGCTTTGGGAATGGGAATGGGAATGTGAGAGGTGTTGCATAAATGCAAGTTCTTTCTTTACCTCAGAGTTTGATTCCAAAGTGGATCATTTTAACTTGGGAGTGCACAATGAGTGGTTTGTAGGCAGAACATGCCCATTGCCATGAAGCCTGGGTATTTTGAGGTCCATGGCTCATCTACATGGAATGTGTGAGCTAGGCCACCAAACCAATCTTCCAAGGGAGCTCACCCGTTGGAGATGGTTGGAAATTAGATTCACTCTGACTCTTGCATGGAGCCATCTGACAGTCAGACCTAGGGGGTGAGCAATTCTGGGGGTGGGGAAACAGGAATGAGCCAGAAGTGGCCTGGCCTTCTGTGCAGGCTCAGGAGAAGCACTTCTGCTCATCCTGGCCCCACAAAAATAAAGGTCAAAAATAAATGTTAGCTAAATCCTTTCAGGACCTCTGGCTCAGCTTGCAGTACAAATGGGCAGGTCTGTGTAGCATAAGCTCCAGCAATTTATACTTCAAAATTGCATTCGTGAGTCCGATATACATCATAAGGTTCTGATTTGTATGTTCCAAGTGGCTTCCCAGCTGAAACAGCCGGGGCTCTGACAGCCTACCTCAGGAGCCTACCCAAGGTGGCAGGGACTGGACCACAGCAGCAACATAAACAGGATGGTAAGTGACTCCAACTATGATTCCAGGGCACTAATGCCCCTTTTACGTCAAACAGGTATCTTAATATTGGCCCCTTGGTCTCAAAAAGAGAAATGATTGCTTTATATCCCACACCTGAGAGCATTCTCCCCATGGAATTGTTATGGACACATGGGTGAAATGAAATGCTGTGACAGTCAGATGATTTTTTCAATTTGCATTCTCCTTACAAAGGTAACAATTGCCCGTAGTCATAGCCAAGAGGATTGTGGTGGGGTGGGGGGGTGCTGTGAAGGAACTGCAGCCATCTGATCTTTTAGTGTGCACAAGGAGGAAAGACTTCAACTCACAGGAAGATATACAAGAGAGGCTGTCAGAGCCAAAGATCCTGGAGACAAGCAGCCTGCAACTTGTAGTAAATACGGTAAGGCATTGTAGCAAGTACACTGGAATCACACCCATCGGGGTTGGGGGTGGGGTTGGGGAGGGGGGGGGGGGGGTGGGTGGTGGTTGGCGGTGGTGGTGGTGGTGAGGGGTTCCCTAGCTAATCTGCCAAAGTCACTGGAGCCACTTTTAGATATATCTGTCATTTTGAACATACTGGAAAATATGATGGAATGCCTGGCTGTGAAGGTGTGGTGGACATCCTCCCCAGAAAGCTGATTTAACTGATTCCCATGGTCTCCTTGTAAGGATTTATAAGAAATATATGGCCATATATCCCCCAGACTTGCTCCACAATTCAATAAGATCATGGCTTTGATGAGGCCTTTGGTTTCCTTAGAATCCAAAAAGCGATCTCAACCATTAATATCACAGAATCACAGAATTTTAGCGGCACAGAAGGAGGCCATTTGGCTCATCGTGTTTGCACTAGCTCTCCAAATGAACATTATGACTTAGTGCCATGCCCTGCCTTTTCCCCATACCCCTGCACATTGTCATTATTCAAATAATCATCTAATGTTCTCTTGAATGCCTCAATTGAACCTGCCTCCACCACACTTCCAGGCAGTGCATTCCAGGCGTGAACCACTCACATCACATTTATTTCTTTTGCAAATCACTTTATGTCTGTGCCCTCTTGTTCTTGATCCTTTTACGATGAGGACAGCTTCTCCCTATCTACTCTGTCCAGCCCCCTCATGATGTTGAATATCTCTATTAAATCTTCTCTTAGCCTTCTTTTCTTCAAGGAGAACAGTCCCAGCCTCTCCAATCTACCTTTGTAACTGCCCACCATCTACAAGACACAAGTCAAGAATGTGACGGAATACTCCCCATTTACCTGGGTGAGTGCAGCTCCCACAACACTCAAGAAGCTTGACATCATCCAGGACAAAGCGGCCCACTTGATTGGCACCACATCCACAAATATTCACTCCCTTCACTACTGACGCATAGTAGCAGCTGTGTGTACCATCTACAAGATGCACTTCAGGAATTCACTAAACCTCCTTTTACAGCACCGTCCAAACCCACAACCACTACCATCTAGAAGGACAAGGGCAGCAGATGGATGGGAACACCACCACCTAAATGTTCCCTTCCAAGTCACTCACCATCCTGACTTGGAAATATATCACCATTCCTTCACCATTGCTGGGTCAAAATCTTGGAACTCTCTTCCTAACAGTGCTGTGGGTGTACCCACACCACATGGACTACAGCGGTTCAAGATGGCAGCTCACCACCACCTTCTCAAGGGCCACCGGGGATGGGCAATAAATGCTGGCCAGGCAGCGAAGCCCACATCTCATGAATGAATTTTTTTAAAAACTGCTCTATGTACCTGTCTTGCTGCCTTCAATGATCTATGCACATATACAGCCTGGTCTTTCTGCTCCTGCACCCCCTTCAAAATTTCACCCCTTATTTTATATTTTCTCTCCATGTTCTTCCTACCAAAATGCATCACCTCATACTTCTCTACATTGAACTTCATCTGTCACCTGTCTGCCCATTCCACCAACTTGTCCATGTCCTTTTGAAGTTCTACACTGTCTTCCTCGCAGTTTAAAACACTTCCAAGCTTCGTATCATTTGCAAACTTTTAAATTGTCCCCTGCACATCAAGATCTAGTCATTATTATATATCAGGAAAAGCAAGGGTCCCAATACCAACCCCTAGGGAACTCCACTACAGACCTTCCTCAGCCAAAAAATATCCATTGACCATTACTCTCTGCTTCCTATTTTTCAGCCAATTTTGTATCCAAATTGCCACTGTCCCTTTTATTCCATGAGCAATGACTTCTCTCACAAGTCTCTTGTGTGGCACTGTATCAAATGCCTTTTGGATGTCTATTTACATCACATCAACCTCATTACCCTCATCAATCTTATGTGTTACCTCTTCAAAAAACTCCAGAAAGCTGGTCCTGATGGCTTGTCAACTTTAAGTACCAACAGTCTATTCAACACTTCCTCCTGATCAATTTTGAACCCTTCTAGTGACAGAGTTTCCTCGTCTGTCACCATGGCCTGTGTAGCATCTACCTCCTTGGTAAAGATGGATGCAAAGTATTAATTTAATACCTTAGCCATGGCCCCATGGTCCATGTGTAAATTCCATTTTAGGTCCCTAATCAGCCCTACTCCTCCTTTTACCACCTTTTTTCTATTTATATGCCTATAGAAGACGTTGGGATTCCCCTTTATGTTGGCTGCCATCTTTTCTCATAATCCCTCTTCCCTTCTCTAAAATGCTTTTTCACCTCCCCTCTGAACCTTCTGTATTCCTCTTGGTTCTCAATTATATTTCTACCTGACACCTGTCATAAGCACATTTTTCTTTACCTTAATTTCTATCTCCTTTTTTATCCAGGGAGCTCTGGATTTGTTTGTCCTAACTTTCTCTTTCAATGGAATATACCTTGAGTGTGTCTGAACCAATTCTCTTTTGAAGTTAGCCCATTGTTCAGCTACAATTTTTCCTGCCAATCTTTCATTCCAGTCTATCTGGCCCAGCTCCGTTCTTACCCCATCGAAGTTGGTTCTCGTCCAGTTAATTTTTCTTACTCTGGATCACCTATCATCCTTTTCTATCATCATCCTAAAACGTACAATACAATGATCACTGTCTCCTAAATGTTCCCCCACTGACACTTGATATACTTGGCCCACCCCATTTCAAGAACCAGGTCCAACAGTGCATCTTTTCTTGTTGGATTGGACACATACTGCTGTAGAAAATTTTCCTGAACACAATCTAGGAACTTCTGCCCATCTCTGTTCTTTACACTACCACTGTCCCAGTCAGTGGGGTAAGTAAAGTCCCCCATTATAACTATAATGCTTACAGTTCTTGACAATTTCTTTGCAGATTTGTTCTTCTACGTCCTTCTCACTATTTGGTGGTCTATAAACTACACCAAGCAATGTAATTGCACCCTTTTTGTTCCTTAGCTGTAGCCAAATTGATTCTGTTCTTGAATCCTCTGGCACATCCTCTTTCTCCAGCACTTCAATGCTCTCCATAACCAATATCGCCACCCCTCCTCCTCTCCTTCTTTTCCTATATTTTCTGAACACCTTGTACCCAGGAATATTTAACACCCAGTTCTGCTATTCCTTAAGCCAGGTCTCTGTTATCGCCACAACATCATATTTCCACATGGCACATGTAACTTCCCATAAAAGTAACTCTTATTTAATATACTCTGTGGATTCACATACATGCATAGTAACCTGATTTAGATTTGGTTACTTTCTCCCTCACCCTGACTTCATCAATTAACTTACTATTCTCTATACTAGTGCTATTGGTCCCTCCCAGTATTTTGTGCACCCTGGTATTCCTCTTTAATATTTTCTCTTGGTTCCCACACCCCTGCTGAGTTAGTTTAAAGCCTTCCCAACAGCACTAGCAAAATGCCCCGCAAGGAACTCAGTCCCAGCTCTCTGTTCAGGTGCAACCCATCCAGTTTGTACAGGTGCCAGCTCCTCCAGAGTCAGTCCCAGCGCCCTAGGAACCTAAAGCCTTCCCTCCTACACCATCTTTCCAGCCACACATTCATCTGCCTTATTCTCCTATTTCTGGGAGTAATCTGGAGATTACTACATTTGAGGTCCTGCTTGCTAATTTTCTACCTAGCTCCCTAAATTCAATTACAGGACCACATCCCCCTTCCTACCTAAGTCATTGGTACCAATATGGACCATGACCTCTGGCTGTTCACCTCCCCCAAAAGAATGTCTTGATCCTGGCACCACGGAGGCAACGTACCATCCTGGTGTCATGTTTACGGCCACAGAAACGCCTGTCTGTTTTCCTCACTAATGAATCCCCATCACTATTCCTTTCTTTCTTCTTCCTCCCCTCCTGTACAGCCAAGCCACTCGTGGTGCAACAGACCTGGCACTGACTGCACTCCTCTGAAGAACCAGCGCCCTCACCAGCTGCCAAAATGGAAAACCGATTTGTGAATGGGGCCCCAGGGGACTCCTGCACCTGCCTACTTCTCTTGGACAGCCTGTTGGTCACCCATTCCCTCTCTGTCTCCAGGCTTTTAAGCTGTCATGTAACCACCTCTCTGAACGTGCTATCCACATAGCTCTCAGCCTCGCGGATGAGCCAGAGTGAATCCAGCCGCTGCTCGAGCTCTGAAACCCGGAGCTCAAGTTTCTGCAGCTGACAGCACTTCCTGTACATGGTCATTTAGAACACCGGTAGCATCCATGACTTGGCACATATTACAGGACACCATTCCACTCGACTGAGCTGCCCTGCCATGTCTTAACTCTACTTCCCTTATGTTAACTTTATTCTACTTTGGATTATTTAGATTACCTTATTATATTGCCTTAAATTTCCCTTATTCCTGGTGCTTCTCAGTTAAATCCAAGCATAGCTGCTTGTTTAAAAGTACTAGACTTTTCTAATTTACTCACCAAGTCCTACTTACCAAGGCCGCCAATCTTCTTTCTGAAAAAAGGTAGAGGAGGAAAGGAGCACCTCCTCCCCCCTCTCTGAACTCCCTCAGTCACCTCCGCTCTCGAACTCTTGCCGCTTCTCGCACTGTTTTTATAGCTCCTCTGCTCTCCTCTAGGTGCTGCTGACTGCCTGGCTTGGGGTCCTCCTCTCACTCTCCTCTAGGTGCTGCTGACTGCCTGTCCAAGGTCCTTCTCTGGCATGCTCCTCGTATTCTCATTGGCTGAACAACAACAGCTTTCTGGGATGGAGAATTCCAAAGATTCACAACACTTTGAGTGATGAAATTTCTCCTCATCTCAGTCTTGAACAGACAACTTCTTAATCTGAGACTCTGCACCCTAGTTCTAGACCCTCCAGACAGGAGAAATAACCTTGCAGCACCTATCCTCTCACGATCCTTGTGATCCATCAAAAAGTTCACTTTATGGTATATATTTTTAATATTTCATTTTGTGAATTAAAAATAGCTTAACATCTGAAATTGACTGTGCACAGGCCTTGGGAATTTCCTTGGGTTTTCTCCTGCTCTGCCACCACAACCTTGACAGAAGTTTACTGGAAACCCCACTTACATGTGGAGTTCTGTTGAAATTATGGCAGCAGAATGGGAGGAGTTGCAAATAAATTCTCAGCACTCTACTTAACAACAGCTTTGGGCAAACTGCCATTCGATGCACAGGATTTGATAGCATTCATCTTGGCCATTAGATAGAGCACTTCTAATAATTGTGGGTCATTCTGTCATAGTGATCTGTAAACTTCCAAACACAAATAAGATTGCATGGCTAGCAATTTTAAAATATGGAAAAGAAATTAGTACTTTAAAATGGTTTCTTTATCTTTATCCATTCTTTTGGATTAGACCATTGCAAGTTTTCTTCTTTCCTGAAAGTGTTGGGCTATACTGGCGTTTGGTCCCACAAGTGTTCACCAAGTTAGTCTAACATTGAATATCAGAAAGGTGCCACTGTACATTTTACTGCAGAGAACTCTGGACAAAGAGCAGTATGGTTCTCCCTGAATGATTTTCCCTTCTGGGGTGCTGAAACCAGTTTTAACTAACAAAGATTGAGCAGGAATACATTCCATCTATCAAATGTTTTCAGGGTTTGTTATGTGTGTCATACATCTTCTAAACATCGGTCCCTCCAAACACTAGAGCTACCAGCCCCTACAAACAACAACCCCATCATCTCCCACCAGTCATTAACCCTTCCAAGTGCAAATCCACCCATTTCCCCAGCAGAGCTCCCCCACTGAATCATGTGTTTTTCTTTGTGTGACTTCTGCTTTTTATAATTAAGTTGTAGCTGCATTAATAAATCATGTGTTTTTAAATTAGTTACGTTAATTATTGTTAACACGGAGCCTGGTTAACCGGTTACAGATGGTTAATGAACACAGTCTGTCTCTGCTGAATTAGAAGATTTCAGCAATGGAATTTTACTCCTGTGAGCGTCAGTTCATTTGTGGGGAAGGTGCAATTGGTGAGGAAAAAGTTTCTGTCTGTCCTTTCACAGAGTCCCATGTTCATGTTTGGGGACATCGAATTCAACCAGCAGTGGTGAACAAAGTCTAATGTTGTTGGACTTTCGTGAATCAGTTCCTCATTTTGTGCGATGGGGAAGTTGCACTTTCGATTTGCACTTTAATTTCAGCTTTTGCCACAAAGTCCATTCACGTGAAAGTTAACCACACCACTCTGTCTCATGCTCTGGACACTTTTTTTGAAAAATATACTTTATTCGTAAAATATCTGGAAGAAGATTACAAAACATTTCTAAATCGCCATCACAAAAAGTGCAATCAGATTCAACTTTTACACATGGATCATGAGGTGCTTCAATAAGTATTACAATCAGTTCAATATGGTCATTACAGACAGCCAGGCAATGATATTGGAGTTATCAACATGTTGCACTCTGAGGTGCTTCAATACAATTATAATACAATTAGTATTCATTGCATACATTCATTGTGAGCTGTACAGCCCGATGGGCTATAAATAATTCCCAGCCCCTTGGTGCACTATGGCAGAAAGGTCTTAGACAGCGACCTTTCCCCTTTGTGGCTGCTGCCCCAAGCTTTAGTGCGTCCTTCAGCATGTAGTCCTGGACCTTGGAATGTGCCAGTCTGCAACACTCGGTTGAGGACAACTCTTTGCGCTGGAAGACCAACAAATTTCGGGCAGACCAAAGAGCATCTCTCACCGAGTTGATGATCCTCCAGCTGCAGTTGATGTTTGTCTTGGTGTGTGTCCCTGGGAACAGCCCATAGAGCACAGAGTCCTGTGTCACAGAACTGCTCAGGGTGAACCTTGACAGAAATCACTGCTTCTCTCTCTAGACCTTCTTTGCAAAGGCACAATCCACAAGGTGAACAACAGTCTCGTCCCCACCACAGCCACCTCGAGGGCAACGTGCAGAGCGGGTGAGACTCCTGGAAGGAGTTGGAAGGATCTTACAGGGAGGGCCTTTCTCACCACCAGCCAAGCTACATCTTGGTGCTTTTTGGTAAGTTCTGGCGTTGAGGCATTCTGCCAAATGACTTTGACAGTCTGCTCGGGGAACCATCCCACAGGATCCATCCTTTCCTTTTCCCACAGGGCCTCTAAGACGTTACGTGCTGACCACTGCCTGATGAACTTGTGATCAAAGGTGTTTCTCTGCATAAATTTTTCCACGAGGGACAGGTGGTACAGCACGGTCCAACTACTTGGAGCGTTCCGTGGCAGCATGACCAGACCCATCCTTTGCAACATCGGGGACAGGTAGAACCTCAGCACGTAGTGACACTTGGTGTTTGCGTACCGAGGATCTACACACAGCTTGATGCAGCCGCATCAAGTGGCCATCAGTATGGGGGCGATGTTGGGCATGTTTTTTCCCCCTTTATCTAGAGGCTTGTACATCGCGTCCCTGCGGACACAATCCATTTTCGACCTCCAAATAAAGGGAAAGATGGCTCGGGTGATCGCTATCGCGCAGGAGTCTGGAATGGGACAGACCTGCACCATGTACAGCAATAGCGAGAGTGCCTCACACCTGATGACCAGGTTCTTACCCACAATGGAGAGGGAGCATCGCTCCCACATGCCCAGTTTTCTTTGCACCATAGACACTCGCTCCTCCCAGTTTCTAACGCCTGCCCCAGTCCCTCCGAATCATAAACCCAGCACCTTCAGACCATCAGCCCTGATGGTGAAGGGGACAAAGGATCGGTCAGCCTAGTTGCCAAAGAACATGACTTCGCTCTTCTCATGATTTACCTTGGCTCCTGAGGCCAGTTCGAACTGCTCGCAGATGTGGATCATTCTGTGCACCGACAGCGGATCCAAGCAGAAGGCAGCGACATCGTCCATGTACAGGGAGGCTTTGACTTGAGTGCCTCCACTGACTGGGATCATCACTCCTCTTATGTCCGGATCCTTCCTGATGGACTCAGCAAAGGGTTCTATGCAACACACAAACAGGACAGGGGAGAGAGGACAGCCCTGCCTGACTCCAGATTTAATAGGAAAGCTACCTGATTCCCACTTATTGATTGAGACTGCGCTACTGATTTTAGTGTAGAGCAGTTGGGTCCAATTGCTATTTGATGTTTTCCTTGATCGCTTCCCACCAGTGTGTCAGGGGCTCAAAGAGGGGTTTCACAGTTCTCCAATCTTTGTAATCCCTCGAGCTCCTCAATGTTCTCTGGGGTCAGCAGTTGCACGTTCAGCTTCTATGCCCCTCTGCCAACCCTCTGGTCTTCCTCTAAGTGACAGTCAGCCAGAAGCAGTGGGCAGAGAAGAACACAGGCTTGACGTCAGTGGATCTGACTGTGAACGCACGGGACACAAACAGGAAGTCAATCCTGGAACAGATGGACCAGTCTGGCCGCGACCAAGTGTATCGACGCTGCGCTCTGTCTGCAGGGTTGCTGAAGATGTCGTGCAGCTTGGCATCCTTTACTGTTTCCATCAGGAATCTGGACGTAGCGTCCAATCTGCTGTCAGCCCTGCCAAATTGTCCAGCCGTATCGACGATGCAGTTGAAGTCACAGCCTGAATGACCGGCCTGGAGATCGCCAGCAGCAATGGGAGCTGCTGAAAGACCGCCAGCCGCTCACCCTTTTGTGCCGGGGCGTACATGTTAATTAACCGGAGCAGAGCATTCTTGTACATTACATCTGCTATGAGGAGGCGCCCGCCCACCACCTCCTTAACCTCAGAGACAGTGAAGTTGCCTTCCCGCAGCAGAACACCCAGGCCGGAGGAACGTGAGTCATTTCCTCCCGACCACATCTATGGACCATGGGACCACCATCATGACCATTGCCTGTAGCAGCTGAGGTGTGGTATCGCATACTCCTGCAGAAACAGGTCAGCTTTGACCTTGAATGCTCACTTTGCAACATAAGCTATTCCTATGTTAAGTCTTTCTTTCCATCAGTTGCTTAAGCCACTATATCGTCATGGTGTCTGAAGTTGTACTCTGGCTCCTTACTCCGTCAGTAACTGCCCTGCCTGCTGTGATCCTGAGTGTCACAAAAAAGGAATGACCTGGGTTCTGTGCCGGATTTGTGTAACTCTTTCAAGTACAAACACGTTTCCATCTGTTCCTATTCAGATGAAGTTACATTGTTTCATAGTTTGCCATTGTGAGATTTGAACTCTTGATAATCTTTTAAATGAAAACCAAATCAACAAAATTGGGATAAATCAGGCACAGCCCCTAATTCAGGTCAGCTGTAAAACCAAGAACAAAGTTTAAAGGAAACTTACAAACTTTAAATCAAAATGTGATTAAAGGGGTCAACAAAACACCCCAGTCCCCGCGGTGCCCACCGAGCACGGAAGGCCTCGAGAGTGCCAGCAGACACCGCGTGCTCCTTCTCCAGGGACATCCGGCAGCGAACGTAGCCACGGAAGAGGGACAAACAATCGGGCGGGACTCCCCCGTCGATCGCCCGCTGCCTGGACCTGTTAATGGCCAACTTGGCCAGGCCCAGGAGCAGGTTCACGAGGAGGTCCTCCTCCTTCCCGACCCCCTTCCGCACCGGGTGCCCATAGATCAGGAGCGTGGGGCTGAAGTGCAAACAAAACATCAATAAAAGGTTTTTCAAATAACTAAAAAGGGAGTGCAGCCTACAACACCCTATGTATACATGGTCCACGGACTCCACAAGACCGCAAAAAGGGCATGTGTCCTGAGAGTCCGTGAACCTATGCATCCTCTTATTATAAGGGACTGCTGCATGCAACACCCTCCAACCCAGGTCCCCGATAGAAAGGGGGAGGACACCTCCGTAGAAGGCCTCCCATCGGGGGCCTCCGCCGCCAGACAGCAACAAGGCATGCCAGGGCGTGACCGGGTCGACGGACAAGGGCGAGAAAATGGAAGGTGTGCAGCAGCAGTCCGTACAAAAAGCCCCTCTTTGCCGTGCCAAAAGGCACAGAGGGCATGTCCCCGAGGCGGCTCATATTGCGGGGCACCAGCACCCGAGGGAGGGTTCGGGGCTTGGGGCCAATGTGGAATTCCGTCCGAACAGGGGAACGCTCAGACGGAAGACCACCGCGCACCTGGGCCACCTCAAGACCCAAAATAACGTCGGGTCCGAGCACGACCGTTCTCAGGTCTTGGATGGCATCGGCTGCGACCTGGACACTCACAGACGCGCGTCGCGCCAACTCCTGCGGGAGCATCCAGCCCAGTCCTCCGCCACCCAGCACGTCCCCGATCCTGGTCACCCCTGCGGCCACAGCCCTCCTCTCCGCCAACCACTGAAAAGGACGGAGGGGCGGATTCCTGAGCAGCGGCTCTCTGACGATAGCCGCTACTCCTGACGGGGGAGAGCTGCGTCGCGAGGCGACCACTTTCCAGACTTTGATCAGGTCCTGGTAAAAGACGGGCAACGCCTGCAAGGAGCCACCGAGGCCCAGCTGTTCTATAAACAGGAGCTGCACGTCATAATTCAGGCCGTGCACCTGACGGAAGAAATACGTCATCAGGGCACACCATCTAGGAGGAGGCTCGACGTAAAGGTATCGCTGTAGGGTCTGAAGGTGGAAAGTCGCCACCTGTGTGCGTAGGCACAATAGCGCCTGACCACCCTCCCTAAGCGGGAGACTCAGAACCTCGGCAGCGACCCAGTGCAATCTTTTGTCCCAGAAGAAGTCGACTAACAATCTCTGGATTCTTGTGACAAAGTCCGGGGGAGGGGTCAAAGTGACTATAAACACATTTCCATCTCTTTCAGATGAAGTTACATTGTTTCATAGTTTGCCATTGTGAGATTTGAACTCTTGATCTTGGGGTTACAAGCCCAGTACCATAACCACTTGGTTTAGGCCAAGCCCAAATCTGCAAAAAGAGATAATCACAGTAATCATCTGCAGCCCTCCTGGGTTAAGAGCAGTGAAAATTAACTCCTGATCACTATCCAGTGGCTCCTACAGAAAAGTGAGTGTGCTTCCATTATTGAATTCCCAGTCACCAGTTACCAGCCAGGCTCACATGAAGCATGGGCTGCTTAGATGAAGCATTTAGAATCTAACAGGTAACAACTCCAAGCAGCCTCGCTGGGACCATGAGAAGCAAAACATTCCTGACCACAAACTAATAATAGCAGCATCAACAAAGAGGAGAAAGATCAAAGAAGAGGGTGCAGAGGAGGATTACCAAGATGCTGCCTGGTCTGGAGGTTATTAGCTATGAGGAGAGGTTGGAGAAACTCAAATTGTTCTCACTAGAGCGACGGAGATTGAGGGGTGACTTGATAGAAGTTTACAAAATTACGAGTGGCATGGACAGAGTAGATAGTCAGAAGCTTTTTCCCAGGGAGTCAATTACTAAGGGACATAGATTTAAGGTGAGAGGAGAAAACTTTAGAGGAGATGTGCGGGGCAAATTTTTTACGCAGAGGGTAGTGAGTGTCTGGAATTTGCTGCCAGAGGAGTTGGTGGAAGCAGATACGATAGTGGTGTTTAAGAGGCAGCTTGACAAATACGTGAATAGGATGGGAATAGAGGGATATGGACCCAGGAAGTGCAAAATGTTTTAGTTTGACAGGCAATATGATCAGCGCAGGGCCTGTTCCTGTGCTGTACTTTTCTTTGTTCTTTGTTCAAAGGAGAGAAGGAACAGAGACACACAACAGTAAAACAAAGCTTTATTTTGTTTGCATTTGGGGCCAATATCCATGACACTCTCACTTGATAAACCCCAACAGCACAAAACAGGGAAAACTGTCCTCAATGACATCACACATTCAATTTGAAAATGGTGAGTCGCTGGTCACCCGGGACCGCCTCCTCCATTGTGCATGGGCTGTACAGTGGCAGAAGCTGATCTGTGAAATGGGTTCGAAAGGCATGGAGCATTAGCATCGTCTCGGCATCGAAGAACAACACCACCCCACCCTCATAGTCCACGTAGATACCAATGCGGCCTGGACTGTGCTGGACCTCCAGCTGGATGTCATGCTCGTCACAGGCCTCATAGCAATAGCCATCTCGCAATGTCAAACACCAGATGCCTCTGCTAGGCCGGTAGAAAATATCCCCATGACGGGGTACAGAGCTGTAAGCAACTCCCAGATCCCATTTGGCCTTCTTGTTAACGGTCACTTCCCAGTAGTGTTTCCCCGTTGAAATTGCCTCGGTGCCAAGAACACAAAGGCAGGTGTCGAATCGACCATTTGCATAATCAACTGGCAAAGCTTCACGGCGAGGAATCACTGACCGTCGGTTTGTTGAGATTTCAAGGTGAGGGTGAGCAGTCAAATGGTCAAAGGTGTAAGCTTCAGGCACTGAATGAAAAAAACACAACAGAAAATCAGTCAGCAAATGTCAGAGAAAAAAAAAGTGGGGGAATCTTGTCAAAGGATGCCTTCACGTAGTCCATTTGCCCTACTGGAATCAGATGGGTGCTACATGGAAGTCTCTATTCCCCATTGAACTGTGTGCTGAAAAGAGAATTCCAATGGTTAAAAATCCATTTTGGTCACATTGGGGGGAAAATTGGGAGATAATGCACTGGCAGCCTTAATTGTCCTCCATCCAACTTTCCTTTCCATTGACTTAAATTTAGTCTCATTTGTGCTGGAACTCCAGTGCTGATGGGCGTTACACTGCAGTCTGTAGATCCTACTAGAGAATGTTTGGCTATTGTTTTCAGTATGGAGCAACTGTAGCTCTCATACAGCAAGTGTTGAGGATGAGAAAAAGAGAAGGGAATTAAAATTCTCACCAGAAGAAGCTGGGATTAAAAATTATTTCATTACCTGTCTGAATTATTTGCAACATCCTCTTCCAAACTTTGTATTGCAGTGGACCACAAAATTTCTCAGCCTCAAAACGCACAACGGGGTCATTCGCTGTTTCACAAGGATGACTGGATCTGTGATGAAACAGTTAGCTGATTAATTTACAGAAAACATGGGAATAGCTTCACTGAGACACATGGAGAAGTTGAGGAAAATAGAGTTAGAAGGGAGGTAAATAGACAGTGCAAGAGAACATGGAAAAAATAGACAGGCTGAGTTAGAAATATATTGAAGGGAGAAATGATCATAACACAGTACATGACAGATAAAAACAAAAAGAAAGACAGAGGTGAAAAGAAAAAGGCATAAACTGAAATGAAACAAAATGCAGAGTTATACTTTAATCTCACCCATCAGAGGAAATGTTCAGCACCTGAAACAGAAAAAAATAAATTGAGAAAACTGGGAATGAAATATTAATAAAGCCCTGGTGACTGAACCATCACCCAGCATCCCCATCAACTACCTGGGAGGAGCAACTGACTGAAACATAACAAGATGCTGCCTGATAAACACGATGCTGCCTGATAAAGACAAAGTGCCAAAGGCACTCAGCATCATTGCCACTGCTATTAAAATCCAGCCTGGAGAGAATGAAAATCTCATCTCTAAGGTGGGGGCCTAGGAGGGACGGTCAAATCTTGTTCTCCTATTTTTTCTCTTAATAAATGTTTGTGGACAATTCTGGCCAGGTTGCATTCATTGCCCATCCATAGTTCCAGTGAGGAGGGGATGGTGTCCTTTTCCTTGAACCACAGGAGTTTGTGTGGTGATGGTGCTTCCGCAATGGCATTGATGGGAAATTCCAGGTTATTATCACCATTCCTTCATCCTTGCTGGGGTTAAGTACCCAAATCAGAATGCTGCATGTCTTGGATAGGACAGTGTTCCCACAACACCCAAGATTTGGGCTCAAATTTCAAGGAAGGTAAAATGGTGAGGGCATCCTATTTCTTATGGTGCAGGGTGTCAGATGTTGAATTTGAATGGGGAACAAGATCTTGTTCCAGCTAAATTCTGGTGCGCAGGGCTCTTCCTCCTTTCACGGCCTCTCCATTCCCAGGGACAGCACATTACAGATGTAATGTCTGGTGCTAAACTAACGGCAGGTACAGAAAAGACAAAAACATTTTGTTTCATTTCTTTTAGTGAATTGGTAAAAATAGGGCAGGAAAAATAAACAGTCATCTGCCCTTGGGCTCACAACAGGTTACCTTCAACACGTCACTTAAGTTGGTGCTCTGCAGCACTGCCTTAAAGGGATCCATCAGCAAACTCAGATGCTTAGCCCTCTCCAAGCATTCTGCTTTTAGCCTTTCCAGCTCCTCCAGGATATGCTGTTTCTCAGTGGCTATCCACTCCATCAAAACTTTCTCCTCTGAGTCTAGGAAGCTCCGCAAAATGGCAAAATCTTCTTGCACTTGTTGCTGGAGCATCTCAGCTTCTTCCTGATACAAAATGGAAAAATTCACAATTTAGGCTTGGTCTGAGGGACTAGTATACATCAAGGAGCCTGTTCTCACTGCCTCAGTGACTCATCATTTTCCAGATCATAATCTCCGGCCCCCTCCCATAGAAACATAGAAAATAGGAGCAGGAGTAGGCCATTCAAGCCTGCTCCGTCATTCATTATGATCATGGATGATCATCCAACTCAATAGCCTGCTCCCGCGTTCTCCCCATATCCTTTGATCCCTTTTGCCCCAAGAGCTATATCTACTCCTTCTTGAAAACATGCAATGCTTTGGCCTCAATTACTTTATGTGGTAGCGAATTCCACAGGCTCACGACTCTCTGGGTGAAGAAATTTCTCCTCATTTCAGTCTTAAATGGTCTACCCCATATCCTCAGACTGTGGCCCCTGGTTCTGGACTCCCCCACCATCGGGAACATCCTTCCTGCATCTACCCTGTCTGGTCCTGTTAGAATTTTATAGGTGTCTATGAGAACCCCCCCCCGCCTTCTCATTCTTCTGAACTCCAGCTAATATAATCCTAAACGACTCAATCTCTCCTCATATGTCAGTCCCGCCATCCCAGGAATCAGTCTGGTAAACCTTTGCTGCACGCCCTCTGTAGCAAGAACATCCTTCCTCAGATAAGGAGACCAAAACTGCACGCAATATTCCAAGTGTGGTCTCACCAGGGCCCTGTATAATTGCAGCAAGGCATCCCTGCTCCTGTACTCGAATCCTGACTATGAAGGCCAACATACCATTTGCCTTTACTACCTGCTGCACTTGCATGCTTACCTTCAGCGACTGGTCTACGAGGACACCCAGCTCTCGTTGCACATTCCCCTCTCTCCATTTATAGCCATTCAGATAATAATCTGCCTGTTTTTGCTACCAAAATGGATAACCTCACATTTATCCACATTATGCTGCAGCTGCCATGCATTTGCCCACTCACTCAGCTTGTCCAAATCACACTGAAGCATCTTTGCATCCTCCTCATAGCTCACCCTCCCACCCAGCTTTGTGTCATCTGCAAATTTGGAGATATTACATTTAGTTCCCTCATCTAAATCATTAATATATATTGTGAATAGCTGGGGTCCCTGCACCGATCCCTGTGGTACCCCACTAGTCACTGCCTGCCATTCGGAAAAAGACCCGTTTATTCCTATTCTTTGTTTCCTGTCTACCAACCAGTTTTCTATCCATCTCAATACACTACCCCTAATCCCATGCGCTTTAATTTTACACGCTAATCTCTTATGTGGGACTTTGTCGAAAGCCTTCTGAAAGTCCAAATAAACCACATCCACTGGCTCCCCCTCATCAACTCTACTAGTTACATTCTCAAAAAATTCCAGTAGATTTGTCAAGCATGATTTCCCTTTTGTAAATCCGTGCTGTCTCTATCTGATTCTGCCATAGGTAAAAATGTGATAAGCCCTCTTCCACAATGTTACAGTGCCTGAATGCCCCACCTAGAGCCACACAGGCTAGGAAGGTCCCTAGTCTCTGCTGATTTAGCTGGGGTCAAGAGATAGAACACTATTTAAGTGCCCCTGGGTGTTAAGGGGGAGGAGAAAAGTCAGACAGGATCCTGGCCCAAATCACTGCAGGGAATTGAGAAGCTCAGCACCTATATGCCCCTGTAATATCAAATAGCCTGCTGTTACCCATTGGCTGGGCTTATGAGAAGAATGAATCACCTGGCTGAAGTACTGACAGGTGACCTGCACACACAGAACCACACAGAATCTCAGTGCAGAAGAGACCCTTCGGCCCATTGAGTCTGCACCGACACATGAGAAACACCTGACCTGTAGCCCAAGCCACTCAACCTCACTGTTAACCACCCAGCCCAATCTTGGTGTCATCCGCAAACTTACTAATCCTACCCCCCACATAGTCATCTATGTTGTTTATATAAATGACAAATAATAGGGGACCCAGCACAGGTCCCTGTGGTACGACACTGGCTTCAAGTCACTAAAGCAGCCTTCTGTCATCACCCTGCCTCCTACAACTAAGCCAATTTTGAATCCACCTTATCAAATTACCCTGTATCCCATGTGCATTTGCCTTCTTTATAAGTCTCCCATGTGGGATCTTGTCAAAGGCTTTGCTGAAATCCATATAAAATACATCAACTGCACTACCATCATCTACACACCTGGTCACCTCCTCAAAAATTTCAATCAAATTTGTTAACCAACGCTGAAAGGGGATGGGAAATAATTATCTGTGCACACCTGGAATTGTTTACCTGGGCTGCTGTCATGTTGTGTTCAATCTCCCCCAATCTTGAGGTCTGCTCCAAACTCTCTGCTTCTAACTTCACCAAGCGTGCAGATAGCAATTCCTGTTTAAAGCAAAAAAAAAAAATTGCTTGAAAATTCTGTTGGGCAAGAAGAACATTACCAGCAAACATTGGGGTGAGGCCACAAACAAATCCTAAAAGCCACATCAAATTCTACCCCTGGGCTATACTGAGTTACCTGACCACAACCAGTGTGGTACTGACCTTAAAGAGCAGAGAAAGCCTAGACTTTACCAGTCTGCACCAAATCATCTCTTTTTTTATTCACTTATGGGATGTGGGCTTTGCTAGCTTGGCCAGAATTTATTGCCCATCCCTAATTGTCCTTGAGAAGGTGGTGGTGAGCTGCCTTCTTGAACTGCTGCAGTCCATGTGATGTAGATACACCCTCAGTGCTGTTAGGGAGGGAGTTCCAGGATTTTGACCCAGCGACAGTGAAGGAATGGCGATATATTTCCAAGATGGTGAGTGGCCTGGAGGGAAACTTCCAGGTGGTGATGTTCCCATCTATCTGCTGCCCTTGTCCTTCTAGATAGTACCAGTCATGGGTTTGGAAGGTGCTGCCTTAGTGAGTTCCTGCAGTGCATCTTGTAGATGGTACACGGTGCTGCCACTGTTTGTCAGTGGTAGAGGGAGTGAATAGAAACATATAAAAATAGGAGCAGGGGTAGGTCAATATGATCATGGCTGACCCTCTACCTCAATGCCGTACTCCTGGGTTCTCCCCATACCCCTTGACGCCATAATAGTCCAGAAATCTATCTATTTCTTTCTTAAACATATTCAGTGACTTGGCCTCCACAGCCTTCTGTGGTAGAGAGTTCCATAGGTTCACCACCTATGAGTGAAGAAGTTTCTCCTCATCTCAGTCCTATGGTCCACTCCATATTCTAAGATTGTAATCCCTTGTTCTAGACCCCCCAAGCCAGAGGAAACATCATCCCTGCATCCAGTCTTACCAGCCCTATCAGAATTTTACACATTTCAATGAGATCCCCTCTCATTCTTCTAAAATCCAGCAGATACAGGCCTATTTGGCCCAATCTCTCCTCATATGACAATCCTACCATCCCAGGAATCAGTATGATGAACCTTCGCTACACTCCTCTATGGCAAATATATCCTTTATTAGATAAGGAAACCAAAACCACACACAATTGTCCAGGTATGGTCTCACCAAGGCCCTGTTCAGCTGCAGTAAGACATCTTTGCTCCCATAGTCAAGTCCTCTTGCAATGAAGACCAACATACTATTTGCCTTCTTAACTGCTTGCTTTCAGTGATTGGTGTACAAGGCCACCCAGGTCCCTTAGTACGTCAACATTTCCCAATCTATCACAATTTAAATAATACTCTGCCATTCCATTTTTTCTTCACACTTATCCACGGCATCTACCATGTATTTGTCCATTCGCTCAACCTGTCTAAATCACCTTGAAGGCTCTTAACATCATCCTCATCGCTCACATTCCCACCAAGTTTTGTGTCGTCAGCAAACTTGGAAATATTACATTTGGTTCCCTCATCCAAATCATTGATATATATTATGAGATGCTTGGGCCCAAGCACTGATCCCTGTAGTACCCCGCTAGTCACTGCCTGCCACTCCAAAAAAGGCACATTTATTCCTACTCTGTTTCCTTTTTGGAAACAGGAAATTCGTTTTTGCTAACAAATTCTCAATCCATGCCAATATATTACTCCCAATCCCATATGTTTTAATTTTACATGCTAACATCTTATGTGGGGCTTATCAAAAGCTTTCTGAAAATCCAAATACACCACATCCACTGGTTCTCCCTTGTCTATTCTGCTAGTTATGTCCTCAAAGAACTCCAGTAGGTTTGTCAAACATGATTTCCCTTTCATAAATCCATGTTGACTTTGTCTAAGCCCATTGATATTTTCTAAGTTTCCTGTTATCACATCATTTATAATAAACTCTAGCATTTTCCCTACTACTGAGGTAGTCTGTAATTCGCTGTTTCCTCCCTCCTTTTTTCAAAAGTGGGGTTACATTTGCCACCCTCCAACCTTCCGGGACTGTTACAGAATCTACAGAATTTTGGAAGATGACAACCAACGCATGCACTATTTCCATGGTCACCTCCTTTAGTACCCTGGGATGTAGATTATCGGGCCCTGGGGATTAATTGACTTTCAGTTCCATTAATCTCTCCAGCACTATCGTTTTAGTGATACTAATTTCCTTCAATTCCTCCTTCTCACTACACCTTTGGTTCCCTATTATTTCTGGGAAGTTATTTGTGTCTTTCTGCATGAAGACAGAACGAAAGTAGTTGTTTAATTGTTCTGCCATTGCCTTGTTTTCTTCTATAAACTTTCCCGTTTCAGACTGTAAGAAACCTACATTTGTCTTCACTAATCTTTTTCTTTTTACATACTTATAGAAGATTTTACAGTCTCCTTTTATGTTCCTTGCAAGTTTACTCCCATACTCTATTTTTCCCCTCTTAATCAATCTCTTGGTCCTCCTTTGCCGAATTCCAAACTGCTCCCAATTCTCAGGCTTGCTACTTTTTCTAGCAACTTTATATGACTCCTCTTTGGATCTAACACTATCCTTAATTTATTTTGCTAGCCATGGTTGGGCCACTTTTCTTGTTGTGTTTTTGCGCCAGAAAGGAATGTATAACTGTTGCAATGCATACATTCGTTCCTTAAATATCAGCCATTGCCTATCCACCTTTTAATGAAGCTCCCCATCTATTTTTAGCCAACTCACGCCTCATACCTTCATAGTTTCCTATGTTAAGATTAATACCCTAGTTTCAGATTGGATTACTTCACTAATCCTAATGAAGAATTCTATCATGTTATGGTCACTGTTCCCGAAAGGATCCCGCACAAGATTATTAATTAAACCCTTCTCATTGCACAATACCAAATCCAGAATAGCCTGTTCCCTAGTCGGTTCCTCGACATGCTGGTCTAAAAAAAACCCATCTTGTACACACTCCAGGAATTCATTCACCACAGCATTATTGCTAATTTGGTTTGCCCAGTCTATATGTAGATTAAAGTCACCCATGATTACTGCAGCACCCTTATTACATGCATCTCTAATTTCCTATTTAATGCCCTCCCCTACTTTATCACTATTGTTTGGAGGACTATAGACAACTCCTACTAATATTTTCTGCCCTTTGTTGCTTCTTAGTTCTACCCATACTGATTCTACATCTAGATTTTCCAAGCCAATATCCTCTCTCACTATTGCACTGTTTTCATCCTTGACTAACAACGCCACTTTCTTTTCCTTTTTGCCTGTTTGTCCTAAATATCAAGTACCCTTGGATATTCAGTTCCCAGCCTTGGTCACCCTGCAGCCATGTCTCCTTAACTGCAATCATATCATACCTGTTTACATCTACTTGTGCTGTTAATTAGTCTACCTGATTGCGAATGCTCCATGTATTCAGATACAGTGCCTTTAGTCTTGTCTTTTTAACATTTTTACACATTTTTTTTGTGCTATGGCCCTATTTGCTGCGAGCCTGTTTCCTCTGCTTTCCACTTTTCTGTCTTTCATTCCTATCTTTGTTTTCCTCTCTTGTGTCTCCCCATTCAGGTTCCCATCCCTATGTCAATCTAGTTTAAACCCTGCCTCACAGCACCAGCGAATACCCTGCAAGGATATTGGCCTTGCTGGGGTGGAATTTGTCCAGCTTGTACAGGTCCCATCTTCCCCAGAATCGGTCCCAATGCCTCAGGAATCTTAATCCCTCCATCCTACACCATCTGTCCAGCCACATATTCATCTGGTCTATTCTCCGATTCCTGATCGTGCTAGCACGTGACACAGAGTAATCCTGAGGTTACTACTTTTGAGGTCTTGCTTTTTAATTTATTTCCTAGCTCCCAATATTCTGCTTTCAGGACCTCATCCCTCTTTTTACCTACATTGTTACCGATATGGGCCACAATCTCTGGCTGTTCATTTTCCCCTACAGAATGCTCAGTGACATCCCTGACCCTGGCACCAAGGAGGCAACATAGGACTCTCCACCTTTGCCTGTCCCTCTGTCCCCACCCCATCTTCCAATCCCAGCCCCAGCCTTGTATTCACTATACGCCCTGACCTTCCCCTCTCCGACGCTGAACGTTCAGTGCTCAGCAAAGGACTTAGTTTCATACCCTTACGCCCTCATCTCAATGAATCTCGGGCTCGGCACGATGCTGAACTCTTCTTCCGCTATCTTCGTCTCCGGGCTCACTTCTTTGGGCAGGAGTCCTCTCCCCATTCAATGGATCCTTTTAACCACCTCCAATATTCTCCCTCCACCTGGACCCCTCCCTCTGGATTCTTACCTTCTCTTGATCTTTTCATTGAGAACTGTCAGCACGACATTAGTCGTCTCAATTTCTCTGCTCCTCTCACCCATTCTAATCTCTCTCTCTCTGAACTTACTGCACTCCGTTCTCTCAGGTCCAACCCTGACATTGTCATCAAACCCGCTGACAAGGGTGGTGCTGTTGTTGTCTGGCGCACTGACCTCTACCTCGTGGAGGCTGAGCGTCAACTCGCAGATACTTCCTCCTACCTCTCCCTGGACCATGACCCCACCACTGAACATCAAGCCATTGTTTCCAGGACTGTCACTGACCTCATCCCCTCTGGAGATCTTCCTCCCACAACTTCCAACCTGATAGTCGCCCAACCTCGGACGGCCCGCTTCTACATCCTACCCAAAATCCACAAACAGAACTGTCCCAGTAGACCGATCGTCTCAGCTTGCTCCTGCCCCACAGAACTCATTTCTCGTTATCTTGACTCCCTTCTCTCTCCCCTTGTCCAGTCCCTTCCCACCTACATCCGTGATTCCTCTGACACCTTACGTCACATCAACAATTTCCAGTTCCCTGGCCCCAATCGCTTCCTCTTCACCATGAACGTCCAATGCCTCTACACCTCCATCCCCCACCAGGATGGTCTGAGGACCCTTAGCTTCTTCCTCAAACAGAGGCCCGAACAATCCCCATCCACCACTACTCTCCTCCGTCTGGCTGAACTTGTTCTCACACTGAACAATTTCTCCTTCAACTCCCCTCACTTCCTCCAAAAAGGTGTGGCTATGGGTACCCGCATGTGCCCCAGCTATGCCTGTCTCTTTATGGGGTATGTGAAATATTCCTTGTTCCAGTCCTACTCCAGCCCCTTTCCACAACTCTTTCTCCGGTACATCGATGATTACTTCAGTGCTACTTCATGCTCTCGTCGGGACTTGGAAAAATGTATTAATTTTGCTTCCAATCTCCATCCCTCCATCATTTTCACGTGGTCCATCTCTGACACTTCCCTTCCCTTCCTTGACCTCTCTGTCTCAATCTCTGGTGATAACTGTCCACCAATATCCATTACAAGCCTACCAACTCCCACACCTACCTCGACTACAGCTCCTCACACCCCGCTACCTGTAAGGACTCCATCCCATTCTCTCAGTTCCTTCGCCTCAGTCGCATCTGTTCTGATGATGCTACCTTCAAAAACAGTTCCTCTGACATGTCCTCCTTCTTCCTTAACCGAGGTTTTCCACCCATGGTCGTTGACAGGGCCCTCAACCGTGTCCGGCCCATCTCCCGCGCATCCACCATCACGCCTTCTCCTCCCTCCCAGAAACATGAAAGGGTCCACCTTGTCCTCACTTATCACCTCACCAGTCTCCACATTCAAAGGATCATCCTCCACCATTTCCGCCAACTCCAGCATGATGCCACCACCAAACACATCTTCCCCTCACCCCTCCTGGCGGCATTCCGTAGGGATTGTTCCCTCCGGGACACTCTGGTCCACTCCTCCATCACCTCCTACTCCTCAACCCCCACCTATGGCACCTCCCCATGCCCACGCAAAAGATGCAACACCTGCCCCTTCACTTCCTCTCTCCTCACTGTCCAAGGGCCCAAACACTCCTTTCAAGTGATGCAGCATTTCACTTGCATTTCCCCCAACTTAGTCTACTGCATTCGTTGCTCCCAATGCAGTTTCCTCTACATTGGAGAGACCAAACATAAACTGGGTGACCGCTTTGCGGAACACCTTTGGTCTGTCCGCAAGCATAACCCAGACTTCCCTGTCGCTTGCCATTTTAACACTCCACCCTGCTCTCTTGCCCACATGTCTGTCCTTGGATTGCTGCATTGTTCCAGTGAAGCTCAACGCAAACTAGAAGAACAGCACCTCATCTTCCGACCGAACCTTCCCAGGCCATCCTGATGTCATGTCTGCAGCCGCAGAAACATCTATTCCCCTTATGATAGAATCTCCTATCGCTATTGCTCTCTCATGCTTTTCTCCTCTCCACCCCCTGTGCAGCTGAGCCACTCATGGTGCCACAGACTTGGCTCTTGCTGCATTCCCCTGAGAAATCATCTTCCCCAGCAGTATCCACAATGGGAAAATTTGATGGAGAGGGAGATGGACCCAGCCTAGTGCTTTTACTTTGTCTGGCAGTCACCCATTCCTCTTCTGCCTGTGCACTTATTTGCCTCCAGTGTGACCACCCCACTGTACATGCTATCCACAAAGACTTCATCCTTGCGGATGCTCCACAGTGACTCCAGGCACAGCTCCATGTTTGTTTGTGAATGGATGCCAATCAAGTGGGCACCTAGATGGTGTCAAGCTTCGAGTGTTGTAGGAGCTGCACTCATCCAGGTATTCCATCGCACTCCTGACTTGTGTCTTGTAGGTGGTGGACAGGTTTTGAAGAGTCAGGAGGTGAGTTACTCATCGCAGGATTGATAGCCTCTGGCCTGCTCTTGTCACCACAATATTTATGTGGCTGGTCCAGTTCAGTTTCTGGCCAACGGTAACCCCAGGATGTTGATAGTGGGGGATTCAGTGATGGTAATGCCATTGAATGTTAAAGTTGGATTTCCGCTTGTTGGAGATGGTCATTGCCTGGCACAAGTGTTGCTTGCTTGGATATTGTCCAGGTCTTGCTGCATTTAGGCACGGAATCTTACTTGTGATTGTGCTGAGCACCACAGAACAGGGAGGCCAGGTTCCAATCCTGGTGAAAAATTACTGAATTGTGGCTGGGACACATGGAATCTGTCCCACTGAAAGGAAAGTACAGTAGTCACCTCAACATGATCTATTGGGTCTTCAGGTGATAAGATACAAGGAGCTGATTTTTATTTATTCTTTCATGGGATGTAGGTGTCACTGGCAAGGCCAGCATTTGTTGCTCATCCCTAATTCCCTTTGAACTGTGTGGCTTGCTAGGACATTTCAGAGAGCATTTAAGAGTCAACCACATTACTATGGGATAAAAGCAAAAAACTGCGGATGCTGGAAATCCAAAACAAAAATAAAAATACCTGGAAAAACTCAGCAGGTCTGGCAGCATCTGCGAAGAGGAGCACAGTTAATGTTTCGAGTCCGTATGACTCTTCAACAGAACTAAGTAAAAATAGAAAAGAGGTGAAATAGAAGCTGGTTTAAGGGAGGGGTGGGGGGGAACAGGTAGAGCTGGATAGAGGGCCAGTGATAGGTGGAGATAACCAAAAGATGTCATAGACAAAAGGACAAAGAGGTGTTGAAGGTGGTGGTATTATCTAAGGAATGTGCTAATTAAGGGTAGAAAACAGGACAAGCAAGGTACAGATAGCCCTAGTGGGGGTGGGGTGGGGTGAAGGGAAGGGATCGAAATAGGCTAAAAGGTAGAGATAAAACAATGGATGGAAATACATTTAAAAATAATGGAAATAGATGGGAAAAGAAAAATCTATATAAATTATTGGGGGAAAAAAAGGGGGATCGGAAAGGGGGTGGGGACAGAGGAGAGAGTTCATGATCTAAAATTGTTGAACTCAATATTCAGTATGGAAGGCTGTAAAGAGCCTAGTCGGAAGATGAGGTGCTGTTCCTCCAGTTTGCGTTGAACTTCACTGGAACAATGAAGGACGGACATGTGGGCTTGAGAGCAGGATGGAGTGTTAAAATGGCAAGCGACAGGGAGGTCTGGGTCACGCTTGCGGACAGACCGAAGGTGTTCTGCAAAGCAGTCACCCAGTCTGCGTTTGGTCGCTCCGGTGTAGAGGAAACCGCATTGGGAGCAGCGAATGCAGTAGACTAAATTGAGGGAAGTGCAAGTGCTTCACTTGAAAGGAGTGTTTGGGCCCTTGGACGGTGAGGAGAGGGGCAGTAAAGGGGCAGGTGTTGCACCATCTGCGGTTGCATGGGAAGGTGCCGTGGGAGGGGGTTGAGGTGTAGGGGGTGATGGAGGAGTGGACCAGGGTGTCCCAGAGGGAAAAATCCCTGCAGAATGCTGCCAGGAGTGGTGAAGGGAAGATGTGTTTGGTGGTGGCATCATGCTGGAGTTGGCGGAAATGGTAGAGGATGATCCTTTGAATGCGGGGGCTGGTGAAGTGATAAGTGAGGACAAGGGGGACCCTATCATGGTTCTGGGAGGGAGAGGAAGGTGTGAGGGCGGATGTGCAGGAGATGGGCCGGACATGGTTGAGGGCCCTGTCAACCACTGTGGATGGAAAACCTTGGTTAAGGAAGAAGGAAGACATGTCGGAGGAACTGTTTTTGAAAGTGGCATCATTAGAACAGATGTGACGGAGGTGAAGGAACTGAGAGAATGGGATGGAGTCCTTACAGGAAGCAGAGTGTGAGGAGCTGAGCTATGTGTTTGGAGTCACATGTAAGCCGTGGTGGTCACATGTAGACCAGGCAAGGATGGTAGATTTCCTTCCCTAAAAAAGGACACTAGTGAACCTGATAGGTTTTTACAACAAAGCAATGATAGTTTCATAGTCACCATTACTGGGATTTACATTCCAAATTTATTAACTGAATTCAAATTCCACCAATTACCATGGTGAGATTTGAACTTATGCTCCCAGAACATTAGCTGGGTCTCTGGATTACTCATCCTATGACATTATCACCATGCCACCATCTGTGCTGGTATGATCCTGTAGTCAGTTAAGTCAAGATGATATATAGCTCTACACATAAATATACAGCTCTACCTGTCCCACCACCACCCCCCCCACCTTAAACCAGCTTATATTTCACCTCTTTTCTATTTTTCTACGGACTCGAAACGTTAGCATCTACAGATGCTGTCGGACCTGCCGAGTTTTTCCAGGTATTTTTGTTTTTGATATATAAATATATTAATATATTCCTTCAGCATCACTGGTTCAATTTTCCCTAGTTAACATCATGGGAGCCCCACTGATATGCCATTAACACTAATAATGTTTCAGGAAGCAGGTCCGCCACATTTTTCTCAGGGAAGACAGGAATAAGAAATGAATGGAGCCTTTCCAAAATTGCCCACATCAATTGGGTGACAGGTAGCAGCAGGAATTTGCGGAGTTCAAAGCAGTGGGCAAATGGAACTTGTCAGACAGGATGTTGGAGCTACCTGTAAGGCCGTTGATGGCACTAAATAAGCCCGAGTTCTCTGTGTGTACTAGTGACCTACCTTCAGCTCACTTAGCGCCTCTTCCACCGGCACCACCGTGTGCCCTCGGTGCGAGCCCGTGATCGCACACTTGCTGCACACCTTCAGTTTCTCCAGCCTGCAGAAGTAGACCAGCTTCTTGCCGTGTTCAGCACACCTCCCTACCTTCTCACAGGCAGCTTCTCCTTTCTCCCCCATCCTCCAGACTTTTGGCAAACACAGATTATTATTGGAAGGGCTGGATCCTCCCCGCCGAAAGGACAGCCTTTTGACGCCCCCAACGCGGAAAGCGGCCTGTTTCCAGGAAAGTCCCAGTCTGTTTTCTGATCGACACGAAGGTTATCCAACCATCAGAAAGGGAAATGTGATGGCCACCGAGAACAGCCAATAAAATAGCAGGAGGACCTTCCGCAACTATTTGGATTACAGTTCGAGGTTCCCAAAACCAATAATCGGAATATAAACTACTTCACAACCCAGGGTGGTGCACTGTTGGCAAATCAAAGTCACTATATACTAAAAAATATTGAATTAAGGACAATTTGCGTTGATGGGGGGGGGGGGGGGGAAATAACATAGGAAAGTGAGAATTTCATGCTAGAAATTTGATTTTACTACTTCCAGTAGATATCCCGACGGTTTTCTCAAAACAAAAACAGAATTACCTGGAAAAACTCAGCAGGTCTGGCAGCATCGGCGGAGAAGAAAAGAGTTGACGTTTCGAGTCCTCATGACCCTTCGACAGAACTCTGATGCTGCCAGACCTGCTGAGTTTTTCCAGGTAATTCTGTTTTTGTTTTGGATTTCCAGCATCCGCAGTTTTTTTTTGTTTTTATCCGACGGTTTTCTCCGCGTTTTCAGCTCCCCTTCCCCTTTAACCTGCCCCTTTTCTCGTTCCATTTACTGTCGGCAGACAAATAAAAACTCCGACCGGCTTGCCTGCTCCCCGAGGCTCCGCTACCCCCCACCCACTGCCTTGGCAACCAGCCAGGGCCAGCACTGCGCAGGCGCGGCTTGGCGTGCACCCTGGGAAATGTAGTCCAACGGCCTCACACTCAATCAAAATGAAATTTAACAACGAATGTAAGATTACAATATTCAATGGAGATATAAACCATGGTTTTGGGTTCGAGCTAACGTTTTAAAATATTTATACTGGCGTGTGGCATCGTGGGAGCTGTAGTTTTCTCAGCAAGTCTTATGGCACATGCGCACTGAAGCCTTAAAGCGAGTGGGTGCCGCCCAGCTTCGAAACCATGATGGGTGGAATCACGTGAGGATAGGAGGCTTGTAAGCCCATCGTTTTTGCACCGGGTCACCAAACGAGCATTTCAACCAGTACCATTTTCCTGCCTTCTCCCCCTAACCCTGCACATTGTTTCTTTGACCATCAGATGTAGGAGTAGAAGTAGACAATTTGGCCCATCAAGTCTGCTCCACCATTCATTGAGATCATGGCTGATCTGATAATCCTCAAATCAACTTTCCTGCCTTTTCCCCATAACCCTTGATTCCCGTACTGATTAAAAACCTGTTTATCTCAGCCTTGAATATATTTAAGGACCCAGCCTCTGCAGTAAAGAATTTCACATATTGACTACCCTCTGAGAGAAGAAATTCCTCCTCATCTCTGTTTTAAATGGACACCCCCTTTGAAATTATGCCCTCTGGTCCTAGACTCTCTCACAAGGGGAAACAACCTCTCAGCATCTAGTCAAGCTGCCAAAGAATCATATATGTTTCAATAAGGTTGCCTCTCATTCTTCTAAACTCCAATAATTACAGGCCCAATCAAATAATTATCTATTATTTTACAATAATTGTCTAATTTTACAAATAATTATCTAATTCACTCATGAATGCTTCGATTGAACCTGCCTCCACCACACTCTCAGGCAATGCATTTCAGAATCTAATGACTTGCTGTGTGGAAAAGGTTTTTGTTCTTATATTGCTTTTGCTTCTTTTACCAATTACCTTAAACCTGCCCCGTGGTTCTCGATCCTTCTGCCAATGGGAACAGCTACCCCCTATCTACCCTGTCCAGACTGGATGGAGGAAGCTCTCTAATATTCTCCCTCTCCCCCTCTCTCTGATGGAGCTGATTGGAGGAAGCTCTCTGACAGTCTCCACTGAAGAGTAATGAGTTAATGGTTATGTTAATGAAACCATGATGTTAATAATGATGTAAGAGTGACATCAGGAATCAGATGACAGGTTTCCAGAGAACAAGGCACAGAACAGTCTGTGTTCTGAAAACCATGTGCTTACCCTGAGGTCTTTGTAAATAGTTCTTAATAAATTGTTTCAAGTAAAACTATACAGACTATCTCAAGTCTATCATAGCCTCATCAAAGTATGGTAAGACAAAAAGACATGGTAACAGTCTTCACCAAACTTCACCAAAGCTTGGTGACAGCACAATGCATGGTGGCAGTGCTGGAGCCACAATTTGAGAAACTGAGGCCACAGATCATTGACCAATGAGTGACGACCTTGGAACAGATCGACTGCAGCTACAAAGATCAAAACTGTAAAGTACTGCAGTGAGGGGACAGTGAGACACACATGATATCAACAGCTACTGAACAACCACTAGTCCTTCCACAGCACATTGAGGGTTCACATAATGACAACAATGGGAGTTCTGGCAGAGGCAGTTCGAAAGGTACTGAACAGCTTTGGGTTTACAAGGGAAAGCTCAGAAACACCAGGTCTGTGCAAATTTACATGCAGTGAAGGCCATAGCTGATGATGTCCTCGTGCGGCAAGGCATTGGGGAGACCTTGACATTATATGACGAGGTTATGGAGGCCTTCAATAAGTACTTCAGCCTTAGGAAGAATCTAGTTAAAGAAATGGCAAAATTCAACCAAAGGAGCCAAAAGCTGGCTGAATCCATTGATTACTTCATTAACAATTTATATCAATTGTCTGATACCTGTGATTACGGAGCCTTAAAACACGAGTTAATTTGAGACTGCATGGTAGTCAGCATGCTTGATGACACACTTTCTGATTTGTTACAATTCTTTTGATCCCAGCTGATATTACTACTGGACAAATCAGATCTCAGTGTGGAACCCAACTTGATAGATCCTAACTTTTATTTTTTGTTTAGAAACGTGGAGGGCTGCTGTTGAACAGAGTCACAGGAATCAGCTGATGAACTTTTAACAAAAGAATAAAACATTCATTAAACAAGAAAAGATGAACTATATTTCAATATTCCTTCACCCACAACCATACCTTTACAGACATATACAGATTTGTAAGGATAACACAAGTTACAAAAGCCATCTTACACTCTAATGTTCACAATAAGTACAGTCCTTTAAACCAATAGGCGACCTGTGGTCAGACACACCACCCTCAAAACAAGTGTCAGATGCCACCCCATACAGATGGTATGGATATCTCATCAACTCCCCCAGACACAGAGATTTGAATCTCCACTCTCAAAGAACTCGCTTTAGGATCTTCTCCCAAACTATGCCTTCCACAAGGCTCCACCTCCAGGGTTTTGACCTCTTCTTCCAATGTTCCTCCCCCGTGGATCACCACATGCATTCAAGCTTTGCCTTCCATGCCTTCTCTTTCAGATACTCAACGTTGCCAACACAACACCACTGCTTCACCTGCCCATAGTAAGGAGTCACCAACCTTTGGCTCTTTCTTCGGATACTCTGGTTTCTTGCAAGCCCACTTTTCCTTGATTCTGCTCCCCGCAGCTTTGGCTCTTTAATTTGGAGCCTTTTTCTCTGCTCCTTACTTTGAATTCACTGAATAAGGTCTGTTCCAGATTCCGTGTCCCTGTTCCTTGACTTAGCTGTCGTCTTGGGACCTTCTCCTGTCCCCACTCCCTGGTTTTGGGACTTTTCTTCTGTTCTTCTGGGAAATCCTGTCCTGTCTCCTCTGTGCCTCTCTGGAGAATGGCACTTGTCTTCTGGGTCACTGATCTTTTTTCTCTCTTTCACTTTTGTATTCATTTCTTATTCTGCGCAGGTCCAGGGCTCTCTTTAAATCAAAACAGAATGAAAAAGAACAAACTATGCATGCGCGCAGGACTGTTTACCTGCTTTACAATGGGGAACCTGACCAACTGCTCATGTGTAGCCATTCTCCAGCCAGCACATATGCAGAACCCGAAGATCATAAAATGAATGATCTGCGCATATGCGGCCATTCCAGGGTTGGCGCATGCATAGAGACTGTTGAGACCCACTGGGACTTGTAGTTCTCAGTCTCTGAGGCCCAATCTCCATTCCTAAAGGTAAGTTTATCTTCTTCAGGGATCCGTACACAATCCAAAGAGGGTTTAATCTTAGAGAAGGCCGAACAGATCTCAAGGTAGACAGAGTTGCAATGCCAGAACTGGGCTGTAATTCGGGAGTACAGTCTCGGGAGAGGTCAATCCAGTATGTAGTCCCAAGGACAAGAGACCCGCCCACTGAAAAGCCTGTGAAAAAGCTTGTCAAGCCCACTAAAGGGGCGGGAAACTCTTCCACCAATGTTCAAATGCTCCAGATGCGGCACCATCAGACAACACTGCCATGAAAACTACCCAGCATGGGGGTCCAAATGCAATCTCTGTGGCAGGACCGATAATTTTAATCAATTTTGGCAATCAAAAACACAATTCTATGGAAGAAAGCTAGAACAAGTGTCCAATCATTTTGAGGTCTAAAAAATAGGAAATATACCTTTCCAACCTGGTGATTTCCTAGGAGAAATCAAAGCCTATGAACAGTTCTGGTCTGTAGAGTTAGAAGTACAAGGATACAGAACCGAATTTAAACTGGACCCGGGGGCAGGAGTGTCTGTCTTATCAGATAGAGTAGACTGGCTTAAAAATTGGCTTAAAGAGCTAAAACCCAACCATCTGACTTAAAACTACAAGGGCCTCCAAGTGAAGGGTAGTTTACCACAACCGTTAGGTGTGAAGATAAAGGAATTAACAAAATCCTTTATATCTTACAGCACCAGTAAATTTCACTGCTCTGCAGGTCAGTGTGTTTAAGACTTGGTTTTATACATGAGCTCAATTAGGTATCAGTAAAGGACAGCAAAGCAACACTCAAGGATGAATTTCCAAAGTTGGTTAAAGACAGACAGACTTCAAAACAGCAGCAGCGCTTGAAGTTCACTCTTTATGCCATGAGTCGCTCTTTATTTTAGAAGCACCACCCACTAAACCACAGGAGGAGATTGCAGATCTCTCACTTCTCTTCGCAAACAGAGTAGAAGGTGCGATAATAGAAGGGACTGAAAAATGTTGATGACAATCCGCCAGAGGAGCTCCTAGACCTTGGTTGGCTCTTTCCTGATAGAGTTCATGAGAATGAAGCTGTTGCAGAAGCAGGTGATCTATCAGAAGAAGAGGTCCTAGATTAGTTCTATTGAAGGGTCATGAGGACTCGAAATGTCAACTCTTTTCTTCTCCGCCGATGCTACCAGACCTGCTGAGTTTTTCCAGGTAATTCTGTTTTTGTTTTGGATTTCCAGCATCCGCAGTTTTTTGTTTTTAACTTTGGTCCTAGATCTTGCTACGCATTTTGACTCCACTGCTAATACTGTTGAAATCTGCTCTTCTTCACTCTTTTTTCAGGAGCTTCAGCTTTTCGTTAAAGAAGCTACTGAAGAGTTGAATTTGTCTACCTGTCCCACTGAATCCACCAATGATGCACATTGACAATTGCTGGCTGACAACAGTAAGTTATCCCAGGAGAAAGAGATGCCTGATTACAAGTTGAATCAAACCACAAGAGGAAGTTCAGAGCTTATTAAGTTGTACGCATGTAAGCTACAGCTGACACTTGAATCTCATCAGCAAGTCACGCTTACACTCAAATTGTCTCTCAGTGAAGAAGCAGAAGCCCAAACTACAGAGCTTTTACAGCTGAAGCTGTGCAGGAATTTCATCTAGATACAGATCTGGAGGTTTATTCCATTGTTGAAGATGGTGCAGTCCTACCTTCTCATGCTGACACTGTTATCCCATTGCCTACAGCAGAGCAGCCTCACACTGAAGCAAGCGTGGAAATGATGCCACTACTTTCAGAAAGCACAAATCTTACTATAGGAGTACTAGGGAAGTTTTCTTTACTTTGTATCCTGCAATGTCTTCAGGATGTTCTTCGTTCTTATTCTTGTCTACCAGATTTATTCAAATCTCAGGTATTGAATAGTTCTTTCATCGTTATAGCAGCAGTGAATGATACAGCTGTGAAACTCTTCATCAAAGTTGAAAATGCTTCATATTCTCAGTGTGCAGAAGCAGAAGGTTAAAGAAAGAATGTCAGTTTGTTCTCTCCCTTATCAAAGGGATTTGATCATCCATCTCCTGAAGATTTCTCTCTTGAATCTGTCTTTCATTGAATGGGTTTCACAGCCTTTGAAGTCATGTCGTTGCAAGGGTGATAGCCCACTTATCAGCAGTCTTCAGAAGCTGCTATCCAACTCCACTAAGTGTTTGCCTTCCAGGAAAAAGACAAGGAAATACATACATCCACCATGTCCTCCAAGAGAGCTGAAAACATTGTTGGAGTGACAGTGACTTGGCAGGGATGGATGGGTGGGGGAAGTGTAGGAATTGGATAGAAACTGTAACCAGTACAGGAGGTTGACAGACTTGGAAATGCGATGTAAATAGTTTAACAAAATAATGTAAGAGTTTTGAGCTTATGCTTGGGGAGAGATGTGGAGTAATGTGTTAATGGTTATGTTAATGAGACCATGATGTTATTAATGACATAAGTGTGGCATCAGGAGTCGGATGACCAAGAGGGCCCAAGAGAGCTAGGAGCAGAACTGGGGGTCTGTGTCCAGTACACCATGTGCTTACCCTGATGTCTTTGTAAATAATTCTTAATAAATTATTTGAAGTAAAAGAATACAGACTACCTCAAGTTTGTATTGGGTTAAGCAAAGCTTCATCAAGGCATTGATAGTAAGTGTTATGGCACAACGGATGGTAAATGCCAAACTGCTCAAGTCCCAGACCTTGAAACAGTTACCACAAGTGTTTTGCAATTTGTATTTTATTTCGAGATGCATGCCTTGAATTCAGTAGTAATAAGTCCACCAAGACTTAGAGATTTTTTACAAAACTAAATGAAGCATTTATTAATAAAAGAAAATATTTCAAGCACATTCATAGTCTACAAATTACTACTATAATAACTCCTAAAGCCCCTAATTACTGTGTCTCTCAGTTACACCTCCGTTAAGGCAACAGTAAAAACAAATAGATTTAAACAGATACTTGTAAAGCCACAAACACCCTGAATAGTCAAATTCAAAGTGAGTTTTCTCAATTTTGTTTCCTGTAGACAGCATTTTAATGTAGAGGCTGGAGGCTTTTCACACTTGTGTTAGATCTTAGAATTTCTTCCCCCTTATACATAACCTCATCCTCTTTATACGTTTCTTTGTTTTAAAGCAAATTCCATTATTCCCATATGTTTTTGCAACTTTACTTTTCTCATAATGTAAATCTTTTCATAGCACTAACTTTATCAGTAACCTTTGGGAACAATAAATACACTGTTTGGCTTTGCTTCTTCTGGCTAAGTGTAACATCTTATCATCTCTTTGAAATTCAAACTACTCTGGTTTATCTAAAAATGCAAATTTTCCTTACACCTCAAATTCTGAAACTTCAGCCATGCTTACGCATTTAGCATTTCAAACCTAGCTTCTTTTTGATACATCAAAGCCTCCAGACCAGCTGTCCCAATGTCAATTAAATCCCATACATCCACAGAAACTAATCACTATTAACCTACCTTTACAATAAATGAAAATTATTATATTTTCATGACATAAGCCAAGAAGACATGGTAACAGTAAAACCTCACCAAAACTCAGCCACAACACAAAACATCCCCCATCTCTGATGGGCCTGGATGGAGGAAGCTTTCTGATAGTCTGCCCCCCACACCCACTCCGGCCCCCCACTGACCCAAGTGCTTTACACATGAATGTATGGTAGCGGGTGTCATTGAAAAGATTATTTGGCTGGTGTGAGGGGTGTTTGGGGGTAGAATAGGGCTCCTAAAGCAATGCCTGATACTGTAAAGCTTTCACAGGTGGACGCTGTCACAGAACCATTGATAAACCACCAATTAACCAATCAACACTGTGGAAGACGGCAGACAAGTTCGGTTGAGGTGTTGGATGTTAGTCAAGCTTTTCATTGAAAGATCACATGCTTTCCTGCTTGCGGCTCTGAGTGCAAATAAGATCTTCCATACTTGCTTCTGGCTTCAAGCATCTATTTTTAGAACCCATTGTGCATGGCACAGTAAAGTGGAGTAAAGGATTTTGAGATCTTGTGACAAATGAAACCTTGGTTCAGTTCTTTTAAAAAATGAGGCAGAAATGTCATTGAAACAAACGTCTGTGGTTTGTAACTGCTGTCTTCCATAACTGAATACCTTAATAAGGTTGCCAACTCTGGCGGAATATAGGAACATAGGAAATAGGAACAGGAGTAGGCCATTAGGCCCTTAGAGCTTGTTCTGCTATTCAATTAGGTCATGGCTAATCTGCCTCAGTGCCATTTTCACACTATCCCCATATCCCTTGATGTCTTTAATATCCAGGAATCTATCAATCTCTATCCTAAACATACTGCTTTCTGGGCTAGAGAATTCTAAAGATTCACCACCCTCTGAGTGAAAAAATTCCTCCTCATCTCAGTCCTAAATGCCCCTTATTCTGAGGCTGTGTCCCCTGGTTCTAGACTCCCAGCCAGGGGTGTTAGGGTGAGGTTAACAGGGGTGAACTGACTTCTGTCTTTGCCCCACGCCTGAGTTGGTTATAACAGAACAGAGTTTGAATTTAAAACAGATGTGATATTGCCAATTTAATATATATTTAACTGTTTATAGCTCAGTGCAAGAAATAAGTCAGCCAGGTTCCTTAAGTTAACAAGTAAAAAGTTTTACTGTTAAAACTCACTCAGGCAAAGGTGAAGAAATTATTAACAAAAAGTTTAAAATGTTCAACTACCACTAATACAAAAACAACACATACACATCACTCCTGCCGCCACCACCCTCCAACCCCGAGCAAGTATGCAATAAAAAAGTAAAACTCTGCAGGGCACCAGATATGAAAAACTTGGTGAAGTAACAAGTAAAGACAAAAAAAAAATCAAAGTGTCTAGATGCTTGTTTACATCTGAAGGTCCCCAATTAGCTGTTATCTCTTCAAGTTTCTCACTGGAGACAGTGGTGTTGATTTGGAATTCTCCTTTAAGAGCTCCTGGTCTGCAGCAATGAAATCTTCTGGTGTTTCTTTTCACCATCACAAACAGCTCAGGTTTGATGAGAGAGGTATCAGAAGAAAGAGAGATGGAGTAAGACTGTTGTCCCTGTGGCAGGCTCTCTCTAACTAGTCAAAATCCAGTATCTTTTTTACACCCAAGAGCTGGATCACCTGAGCTCTCTGTGAGAGCTTTATAGACTCAGCGTCTCCATAAAATCAGCTTGTGTCCCTCAAAAGTGCAGCATAGTATTTGCTGTAGCTCCTGTGCTTAGGATAAAGTGTCCTTTTCAAAAAAGTCCAATACATAAATATGTCCAGCTGATTACATTATAAAGTAATATTTATCCAGCCAATAACATTATAAATTAATATTTTATATAACACATCTTCACAACATCCTTTCTGCGTTTACCCTGTGGAGCCCTGTAAGAATTGCATATGTTTCAATGCGATCACTTTCCAAACCCAAGACCTCTATCACCTCGAAGGACAAATGCAGCCAGTGCATGGGAACACCACCAACTGCAAGTTCCCCTCAAAGCCACTCACCATTCTAACTTGGAAATATATCACCATTCCTTCACTGTCGCTGGGTCAAATCCTGGAACTCCCTCCCTAACAGCGCTGTGGGTGTGCCTATAGCATATGGACTGCAGCAGTTCAAGAAGCTGGCTCACCGCCAGCTTCTCAAGGGCAATTAGGGATGGGCAATGAAAATACTGGCCTAGCCAGTGACATTCACATCCCATGAAAGAATTTTTAAAATCACCTGTTATTCTTCTAACCTCTAGAAAATATATGCCAAATCTCCTCAATCTCTCCTCATAGGACAATCCTGCCATCCCAGGAATCAATCTGGTGAACCTTTATAGGCAAGGAGACCAACCTGTAAATATACTGGGAGATTTCATCACATGACCTACTCTCAACTGCCCCTCCCCCATACTCATATCTTTGGTCACCCAACATGTCAATCATCACGGAGCCCTGCCTTGCCAAGGCTTTTCAATGTATCCAAGTTTGACTTTTGAAAATATGGTCACCCTATTATTCATCCAAGAGAAAGAGAGAAAGGAGAGATAGAAAGAAACAGATTTATTGTATTTTGTCCAACAGGGTTAGAGGACCATTTCCATATCTGTGAGTTTGAGAGATGGTTGTTGGAGTCTTCTCAGGTATGGATGTGTGAAACAGAGTTCAGAGAAACCTCTGTGAATATAGATGTGTGAGAGAAGTGTTATTGGGCTTTCCCAGACACAGGAGTATGGAGAGCTGTTAAAGGAACCTCCTCAGATACAATCTTAGTGTCATACTTGATTCCTAAATGAGCTTCTGACCACATATCCATGCCATCGCTAAAACCACCTACTTCCACCCCTGTAACACTGCCCAATATTCCTGCTGACTGGGCTCATCTGCTCTGAAATCTTCATCCATGCCTTTCCTACATTTCCCACAACACAACAATGATTAACATACTTCATTGATTATAAAAGACTCCAGGATCCCTGATGGTTGTGAAAGACACTTTATAAATGCAAGTCTTTTTTCTTCATAATCTCTAAATTTGACTATTCTAATGCATTCCTGGCCAGCCTCCCACATCCTACCTTCCATAAACTTGTCATCCAAAACTCTTCTGCCAGTGTCCTTACTCATGTCAAATTCTATTCCTCCATTATCCTTGTGCTTCCTGACCTACATTGGCTCCCGGTCAAGCAATGCCTCAATTTTGAAATTCTCATGTTTGTTTTCAAATCATTCTATGGCCTCACCCCTCCCTCTCTCTGTATTTCCTCCAGTCTCACAACTCTCCAGGATATCTGCGCTCTTCTAATTCTGGTCTCTTGAGCGTCGGAAATTTTGATCACTCCACCGTTGATGACTGTTGCTGTCTATGTCTTAGGCTTTGGAAATCACTCCCTAAACCTTTCTGCCATTTACCTATGTTTTCCTCCTTTAAGGTGCTTGTTAAAAGCTATCTCTTTGACCAAGCTTTTGCTCATCTACCCTGTTATCAATTTATGTGGCTTGCTGTCAAATCTTGCTTTATAGAAACATAGAAACTAGGAGCAAGAGTAAGCCATTTGGCCCTTTAAGCCTGCTCCGCCATTCATTATGATCATGGCTGATCATCCAACTCAATAGCCTGCTCCCGCTTTCTCCCCATATCCTTTGATCCCTTTTGCCCCAAGAGCTATATCTAACTCCTTCTTGAAAGCATACAATGTTTTGGTCTCAACTACTTTCTGTGGTAATGAATTCCACAGGCTCACCACTCTCTGGGTGAAGAAAGTTCTCTTCATCTCAGTCCTAAATGGTCTACCCCTTATCCTCAGACTGTGACCCCTGGTTCTGGATTCCCCCACCATCGGGAACATCCTTCCTGCATCTACCCTGTCTAGTCCTGTTAGAATTTTATAGGTTTCTATGAGATCCCCCCCACCTCATTCTTCTGAACTCCAGTGAACATAATCCTAATCGACTCAATCTCTCCTCATATGTCAGTCCCGCCATCCCAGGAATCAGTCGGGTAAACCTTCGCTGCACTCCCTCTACAGCAAGTACATCCGTCCTCAGATAAGGAGACCAAAACTGCACACAATATTCCAAGTGTGGTCTCACCAAGGCCCTGTACAATTGCAGCAAGACATCCCTGCTCCTGTACTGGAATCCTCTGGCTATGAAGGCCAACATACCATTTGCCTTCTTTACCGCCTGCTGCACCTGCATGCTTACCTTCAGCGACTGGTATACGAGGATACCCAGGTCTCGTTGCACATTCCCCTCTCTCAATTTATAGCCATTCAGATAATAATCTGCCTTCCTGTTTTTGCTACCAAAATGGATAACCTCACTTTTATCCACATTATACTGCATCTGCCATGCATTTGCCCACTCATGTAGCTTGTCCAAATCACACTGAAGCATCTCTGCATCCTCCTCACAGCTCACCCTCCCACCCAGTTTATATTGCTGCCGTGAAGTACCTTTGACATGTTGCAGACACTATATAAATATATTTTGTTG
The DNA here is from genome assembly GCF_017639515.1 of Carcharodon carcharias. Taxonomy (NCBI): domain Eukaryota; kingdom Metazoa; phylum Chordata; class Chondrichthyes; order Lamniformes; family Lamnidae; genus Carcharodon; species Carcharodon carcharias. Next base: position 208,834,626 of record NC_054467.1, read on the forward strand.
TTGTTTTTAAAATGTAGTAGAGGGGTTAAAGAAACTTTCCAGATACAGTTTATGTGAAAGGAACCCCAAGTGCAAGTGTGTGGAGTGTAAAATAGGGGGAATTTCTCATATATCTTCTTCCTAGTTCACTGCTAATGATATAGAGAGCAGTTGGTAGAACACAGAGTTAGTGCATCCCTATTGGAGCTACAGAGTTTTGGCTCTCAATGTTCGGGGTAGTTGCATGATGATGTCTTGCATCTGTGGGGGATAAATAATTTAAGTCTGCCTGGGAAGCAGAGTAGGCCTCACCACCCTCCTTTTCTCCATTATTTTTGCTGTTAACTTGCTCAATTTGGGGCAAGATAGTGAACTAAAGCCTAAGCCATTTCCTCAGGTTTAACAACATCAATCACTCCCACAAATATACCTTGCAGGGCTAATGTTGTGCAATGCACCTTTCACTGCCCAGCCTCTGGGTAAATGATAGTGTGACCCAAGGATCACAACAGAGAACCCTTATTCCATACACTAGCTATTGAATGTATCAGGTGCTGCCCTGAGAATCCTCTGCTCTTTGAGAGAAGACGATTTTTATTCAGTCATATCAAGATTCATTCTCTGAACCAATCAGTGTTTTTATTCAGCCCCCAGACTGCTCTGCCATTCAATTAGGCCCTGACTGATCTGTATCTTAACTTCATTTATCAGCCTTTGGTTCCATATCCCTTAACAAGCCTTTTAAAATAGTTATGGATTCATTCTAATATTCTTCAAAATTGAGGTGCACTATCTTAAAATCAGCTTGTCTAATTCATTGTCAGTATAACGATATATAAAAATGATTATTGTTGACGAATTATGTTACTTCTAAGATGGCTTCCTTTGGCCCTGTTAGTTTATTCAGTACATTTAGTCTGAGAATGATTGAAGTTTACTAAAAAATCACCATCTAAGCTTACTTACATTCCCCAAATTGAGGGTGAAATGTATCAGCAATATATTGATTCCTCACCATCCTTTCAAATCTTGTCCTCTGTTCATGTAATGACACATAGACATTGTTCCTAATTGTTAACCCTTCTCTTTAAACTGATCAAGTTTATAGTTTCCATGATTAGCATTATTAATAGGATTACTTCAAATACATGTGATATCATCTTAACCCGTAATGGTAGCCCAAAATAGTTCATCCAAAATTATGTCTCTTAACTCTGACGGCAGGTATTTCTTTTTTAAGCTCCGTGATCTCTTGTAGAACGTAAATGTGTGGGTTAGCAGTTTCAATCCTTTTCATTAAATCTGTCAGATGTTCAGATACTGGAGGGATATCATATTCAAATTTACTAATGTATTGATCCAGTTGATCCTTTAGATCATCTGTGACTCTGATGTCCAATTGCTCATGATTGTATATGTTATCTAAAACTTGTGTGCCTATCTGGACTGATATCACCTCCCCAGATACACATATAATTACAGGAATGGAAATGTAAAGGTGGTCAAGTCTGGACCCTCCGACTCCAGGTGACACGAAAGTCAAAATGCTGGAGTCAGGATGGAGATGTCATCAGACATCCACCAAGTTGAAGGACCCAATCAGGTCCCGCAACTTACTCACACCTAGCATGTGGTGCTGGCCACCGTGACGGTCCCTGGCCCTGAGGACGGTGCACTGGCCTGCCTCGATGGAACTGAGGTGAGTGGGTGCTGTGCGCCCAGGGGGCATACACATTCACAAAGTGAAGCGTCATGGCCCTTAGCTGCACAGTAATGTTCAGCAACTGGCCTGGCATCGGCTCCTTAACCCTCAAGATCTCCGGCTGAAAATGTAGGGCCAACAAGAAAGCTACCTCGCCAGAATTGGAGGCTAGGTGACTCATGTAGACACCCCACCCTCGCCACTCCATGTAGCTTTGTCTCCTGGAATGGTATGTGTTTCCTGCAGGAAGCACACCGCATACTTCCCTGAGGACCAAGAAGTTCCAGACCTGTGCAGTGCGTCCCTGCTGCCGTTGATGTTGAGGCTGCCTATGGTAATCTTCATTGTCAGAAGTAAGTGCTACCATTACCACGCCTAGTGTAAGAAGGAGAGGACTATTTTAATCCTTCCTCTCCTTCAGGAGCCCAGTGAGAAATGTATGGACCTTCCTCTTAGCATTCCAGTGCAGCCTAGTGGCCTTGAGGGCCTCGTGGGTGGACCAGAACACAAGAAAGTAAGAATGCCACCAGTCCAGGGCTGACTGGGCTCTGTCTTGGCGACTGCGATTACTCACTAAAAAATCCTGGAGTTCCCATACAGGGATGAGGGGAGAGTCAGCGGGGGGCACCAGGGGATCCACGACCTCACCTGACAATGACTCCAAGTCATTCCCAGTGCTCACCACCGAAACCCCATCCTCCTCCAGGTTGTCACCTCCGACTTCCAACCCGTCCCCCCATATTGAGTATGCCCATTGGCTCCGCCTCCACCTTGATCCCACCCGTAGGATCAGGGGCAGAGGGGTCCTCTCTGGTCTCTTCCAGGGAATTTGGGGCAAAGGGCAGCGGTGGCTCAGAGCCCCGCTCCTCCCCAGGCACTGCGTCGCCCGGCAAGTCTGGTAAAAGCCCCGGACCAAGGACAGAGAAGCCCGGTGCTGAAGGTTGGGGAGGAGCGGGGAAGCCTTCCTGGCCACTGCTGCCTGATGACCCAGCGTTTGGGGGCCATGAAGGGACTGCCGCAGTCCCCTGGCGGGCCAGATGGCATCTCGGGAGTACAAGATGGGTCGGGATGGGGCACCACTGCAAGGGCGATATCCTCGGGGACTGCAGCAAGAGGTCGGGGATTTGGGCTTCCCCCAGAGGGCAGAGCCAGGACTTATGGGGCAGAGATGCCACCGTCTTTTCATTGAGGGAGGACGCAGTTCTGACCTTAAAGGGGCGAGGTCCTCCCTCTCTGACGGGTGGTGCCTCTCCCGGGGAAGACTTTGGGCTGGGGAGACCTCCATCTGTGAGGCCTCCGCGCCTCCTCCAGCCCCTCTGGACACTCTGCCCTCTGGGGTTTGGGCAGGTCCACCCTCTTTGGTAAAACCACCGGCTCAGGGTTATGCACCCCATCACCACCAGACCTGGGAACCCATGCAGGGATGACATTGGGCCCAGCATTTGGCACTGAGGTGCCCACGGGCCTGGGGGCTCATGCGGTTACATCGCCGGGTCCAGATGTTTTTCCCCAAGCTGGTGTCTTCGGGGGTCTGGGGATCAGAGTGGGTTCGAGGTATTTGGGGCGCCAACTCTGGGCGGCGGGTCTTCCTCCATGCCTTCTTCTGGCGCAGATTCTCTCCCTCCACCTGGCCGGCAGCCGAGGTGATGCTAGCCACCAGCGTCACTCCCCCTTGTGGGGGAGCAGATGGAGTGGTGGTGGGGGGAGGTGTGGCTGTGCAAGCCGTGGCTGCCTGGGTGGTGCTGGCAGACTTGGAGGTGGGGCAATTCTTCCTAATGTGCCCTACCTCCTTGCAGGTATGGCACTGCGTGTCATCCACCATCCAAAATACCCGGTAGGCAGCCCCCTCGACAATGATGTCAAACCGCCTCTCTGTGCACACCTCCTGGTCTTGGTGCTGGAAGGAGACTGGGCTTCCCAAGGCTGACTGGGATCAGCACAACTCCGGACCTCACCTTCCCTAGTTGGTGAAGGTGGGGGAGGAGGAGCTGACCGGGAACAAAGGGCAGGATAATGGATAACAAGAGCCTCTCCGCGATGGCCTCTAAAGGGTCCACTGCCAGATACTACTGAATTCAAGGCACATCTGTAAATAAGAATACAAATTGTAAAGCAGTTGCGGGCAGTTGTTTCAAGTTTCCCCCTGGGATTTGAGCAGTTTAGCATTTAACATCCACTATGCCATAACAGACAACGATGATATGTGACACCCTCTGTGGACTGTATTCCAGAGCTCCACCAGACTGATCCAGGCTCCAGAACCTCATTTTCAGCATCCCAATGGTCTGCTCCGCTAAGTTGTGATTTGCAGCATGAGCATCATTAGACTTTCGCTCTGCTGCAGTCTGAGGCCACCGCACAGGTGTCATCAGCCACGAGCTCTTCGGTAGCCTTTGTCCTCAAGGAGCCATCCCTGCAGCTTCTGTAGACCTTGGAAGACTTCAGGGATCTGTGACCGACTGAGAACATCAGAGTCATGCACACTCCCTGGAAACTGTGCACAGACCTGTAGGATGCATTTGTGGTTGTTGCACACCAGCTGCACATTCAGCAATTGGAATCCTTTGTAGTTGACGTAGTTGACCACATGTTACGAAGGAGATCTGAGAGCCGCATGAATGCAGTCGATGGCACCCTGCACCTGCAGGAAACTTGAGATCTGGGCAAATCCAATCGCTCTTGCATTCTGGCTGTCCCGGTCCTGGGCGAACTGCACCAAGTTGTGTGCCCTCACGAAGATGGCATCTGTGACCTCATGGATGCATTTGTGGGTAGAGGCTTATGATATCCCACAGAGGTCACCTGTGGAGCCCTGAATGGATCCACTGGTGTAGAAATTGAGCGCCATGGTCACTTTCATAGCCACTGGCAGTGGATGCTCTCCATGTTCCTGTGACGCCAAATAATGCAGTAGCTGGCAGCTGTGACCAACCAGTTCCCTAGACATGCGCTGTCTTTGGCGACATTAGTTCTCGATCATCTACAGAAATGAAAGGTGGTGTCTATAGACCCTAGGTCTAGCTAGGCACCGACCAGCGCCGGCTCACTATGGCTCTTCAGCAGCATGTTTGGGAGCCCCAGCTGTCCCTTCTTCCAGAGGGTACTGCTCCTCCCTCTGTGCAGCCAGGAGCCTCAGTCACTCTCTTCTCCATCATCGTCGCTCTCTGTAAGCCATGAGACATATAGCTAGGTCATCAGGCTCCAGGATCCTGATGTACTCCTCCTGTAGGATGAAAGAGAGGGATGTATGGGTTAGCTTTGGGTGTACGAAGAACCTGTCTTGGTTAAATCTGAAGGCCCTTAACGCATCCTTGGAAGTGCTGGCCACTACTTGAATGGCCAGAGATTATTGCTTTACATGGCTGCCCAAAACCCCACCTACCTCTGCCATACTCCACCCGACTGATTGGCGGCAGCTTTGCCATTTGGACTGCATGCTGTGCTCTAAGTTCAGGCACAGGCATTCTCCTAACCTGCGCTGCAAGGCTGCACTGTTAGCTTGAACCATAGGGGAAACCGGTCCAAACCGGGATAATGACATTGCAAGGGGCTGTGAGTGCCTCCACCAGTGACTGTCCATGGCCAGCTTTAGCAAGGAGATTTTACAATGTGCCCAGTCATCCAACTGTTCTGTAGTCCATTAAAGTGCTCATTACTTTGCAGTCTGTGCCCAAGGGGTTAAAAGCTCTGGAGCGTTTGGTGGCACTATGATGCCTCTGCATTGTTTGAGTGGGCAGAGAAGCTAGAGGCCCGACTCCAGTCATATCAATGTGGCTGCACCTGAACTGTCTCAGCTGCAGAGAAATGGTCACCTTATATAAGGTATCCCTAATGTGTGGCCGCTTCCTCTCCCACTCCCCCCACTCTGCATGCATGTGCTTGTGCGCTACTTTCAATTGCAGGGCAGCCCTCCCACCCCCTCCCCCCCCACCACCACAACGCACCTCAACTGCAGGGCAGCCCTTCCTGCCCCCCCACCAGCCCCCACCACACACCTCAACTGCAGGGCAGCCCAAGCACCCCCACAATGTGCCTCAACCTTGAAGTCCGACAGGCGACCCGGGCAAGCGGTCCACAAAGTTACTGTGTACTCACCTCCGAGTTCCCCTCAAAATGCAGCCTGTCAAGTGCACACCTTTTATATGCTGCTGTGAAACACGTCAGCATGAGGCGGAAGATCCAGCGGGGATGGGGGGAGGGGACATGATTCCGGCTGTCTGGCCTTATAATGATATGCTGACGTATTACAATGAGGTTCCTGATGTCCAATGGCAGGATATTGTCCAGATCTTGCTGTATTTGAACATGGACTTCTTCAGTATCTGAGAAGTCACAAATGGCGCTGAACATTGTGCAATCACCAGCGAACATCCCCACTTCTGACCTTATGATGGGAAAAAGGTCATTGATGAAGCAGTTGGAGAAGGCTGGGCCGAGGAACTCCTGCAGTGATGCCCTAGAGCTGAGATGATTGACCTCCAACAGCCACAACCATCTTCCCTTATGCAAGTAAGACTCCAAACAGTGGAAAGTTTTTTCCCGATTCCCATTGACTCCAGTTTTGCTCGGACTCCTTGATGCCACATTTGGTCAAATGTGGCCTTGATGTCAAGGACAGTCACTCACCTCAGTGATGTCAGCTGAATAATGGCTGCTTATTGTATATGAGCGGAACAAGTATAAACATTCCTGACCCATTTCAGGGGAACATAAAAAGTAGGGACTTTGTCCTGTGTTTTATGTTTTAACAGTTGTTCTACATTTATTACTTCTGATAAAATAGTGTCAGCAGCTCAAGGAGTTAGCTGTGGTGACAATTTATCTTGTTTATGCCATTCAATAACTTTGGCATAAGGATCATACTGCTTTTGTAAAGTTCCTAAATCTCTGGAATCATTCACTGTAATTGTGGCTACTGAAGGAATTTCATCTGTTGAAGTTTCTGTACCTAACTTTCCTAATGCTGCAACTTCTTTAGCTGGTCTATCAACTTCTGCATTATCTTCACTGTGGGGATGTCCCTATTTATGGGCAGCCACCTTACTAATGTGATAAGGTTGACTACGATTGTTAATTGCTATGCAGATCTTTTTCACAAATGACCATGAATCAAAGGCTTCTATGGTACAGTATGATTTTTTGTGACATAGAGGGATTGTTAACATGGCATTGATGGCATAGGCATGACCGGATCAAATATTTGCTGTTTGATCAGAAGTTTCTCTGATGGTTATTAAGAAGCCTGTTAAGAGTGTTTAGTACATTGTCCTTTAATAATTCTTTCTGGTAATACCCATAGCCCATGTGTGGTGATCCTTCAATATGGTAGGAGGAGCCATCTACATACACATCTGGAACATCTTTAATTGGTTCCTTCATGACTGGGTGGTGATTCAAAGTCAATTAGAAGAAGTGGACATCTGTGAGTATCTCCATCACAAGCCAACATATGAGGCAGCAAAGTTATCTTTTTTGTTGTAATGTTAATGTCGCTGTGCAATAACTCCAACATTCACTTACTCAACCATTGTGATGAGACTAATGAATTCCCAGTCTTCATCAATACATTCATTGGTGTGTGTGCTCAGTGCAAAATGACATGCTGCAAACCTGTGATATACATAAAATGCTGCACTGCCCAAAACATAACCAGTAGCTGACATTCACACGCAGAATGTGTATGTATGTAACTTTTGCCCCTTGCAGAATACATGCAATTTGTTGTGACTTTTCAGAATGTTTCTGGCAAAGTACAGCAGTTAAACTGTGTTCTGTTGAAGTGACCTCTAGGTGGAATGGTTGAGTAGAGTGTGGTAAGAGTAAAAACAAAAAAACTGCGGATGCTGGAAATCCAAAACAAAAACAGAATTACCTGGAAAAACTCAGCAGGTCTGGCAGCATCGGCGGAGAAGAAAAGAGTTGACGTTTCGAGTCCTCATGACCCTTCGACAGTTCTGTCGAAGGGTCATGAGGACTCGAAACGTCAACTCTTTTCTTCTCCGCCGATGCTGCCAGACCTGCTGAGTTTTTCCAGGTAATTCTGTTTTTGTTGTGGTAAGAGTAAGTTTGTTACAGCTATGATGTGGCATTCCTTCCCCCTTGGCTGAATATTGTCACCTTTGACTTTTAAAAGTTCATACGGTGGCTTTGCCATTTCAGCAAAGTTTGGAATGAAGTTTCTTTCATAACTGACTAGACCAAAAAATAATCAGAGGGCAATTTTGGACATACAAATTGGTAGTCTCTGAATAATCTCTACATTGTGAGTCTGGACTTGTCCCTTTTGATGAAATTACAATTCCCAAATAGCTTACAATTCCCAAATAGCTTACTTGTTCTTTGAACAGTTGAGCTTTTCGTGGATTGACTTTCAAACCTGCTTGAGCTAGGATTGTAAGCAATTCATTCATTCACACTTTCAGTTGCTAAAAGGATGTCATCGACATATTGCAACGGGCAGTCAGGTCTAGAAAAGTCTCTCAAAGTGGATGCCATTCATTTGTGAAATATTGTTGGAGCATCGTGCAGTCCCTGTTGCAAACATCCTAGTGTAACTCTGATCTTCAAATGGGAAAGCAAATTTGTACTGCTGCTCTTTTCTAACAGGAATGCTCCAAAATCCATTAGAGATATCTAGGGTGGAAAAATACTTGGAACCAACTGGGATCTTTGACAGTCGGGGCTTCTTGCACAACAGGAGAACAGGCTGGTGTTTCAGAATTAAGTTTATGATAGTCGATAGTTAACCTCCAACTGCCAACAGGTTTCTTCACAGGCTAAATGCCTGAGTTTATTGTAAATGTGCTTTACCTGTTTGATGAGGGACCGTATTGTTTCGCTGATATACGATGACTTTCTTTAGGAATTGGATACTGTTTAATAAATGTATCAGAGTTTCCATTAACAGTCTCCTCTCCTTTCATTCGCCCACCATCATGTTTACTTGTAGCAAAGACAACATGATGTTTCTACTCGTTCCTTTTCGTGTTTAGGGGAATCATACAAACAAGCCTTTTTAATTGCAAACACAAGATCAACATCTGAGATTCCTATAGTCTTTTCATTTTCCGATCCAAGCCACATACATTTATAATTATAATCTATAATTGCACCATGCCGATTGAACACACGTGTTCCCAATATCCCCATTGTTATGTTCATATACATTGGTTCATCAACTACACAGGTGAGACTTCCCAACCAGAGTTCGGTAGCCTCTGCTATAAATGCGGATTGTTCATTACCATCATATCCTCTTAATTCTGCACAGCCATTGTCCGCTGCCACGTAGCATTCAGAGTATGAGGTATGGATGATTGTGATGCAGTTTTTGTTGCCATTCCCCATCAAAAACAACAGGAGTGACAGGTCTTGTATCACAATCATGTTGGAACCCCGTTACCGACCATTTGAACAGGGCCAAATCCCTTCATTGGGATCCTATTTGAGGTCCATTTGCTGGTGAGACATTCAGTTGAATATTGCTCATCTCTCTTAAGTCAGCAAACAGGCCTTTAATGAAAGTAAACATTTCTTTCATTTCTTTTTCACTAATTGTTTCATTTTATTCCCCATTTTAGATGGAATGAAATCAGAATGACTTCGATTTGGTTCTCTCTGTCCTTTCAGGGGAGGACCATAGGTGGACGATTTTTCCTAACAATCCCATCCAAAGTGACATTCTTTGGGCATGTAGATTATTTCTAGAAAGGACCTGGTGGTTTTGTTCTTCTACTGCTGCAACATTCTTTCTGACAGCACTTTTGGTTGTCCTTTTAATGAGTCTCTAACTGATGTCCATGCTTCCATAGCTTTTTCTTCAACATGGTGCCAATGGACAGCTATTCTCACCAAAACTCCAAAGCACTCTTGATCATTGGATGTAAATTCCTTATAAATGTGCTTTTAAAATTAGTTTGATTCTTTCCTGAGTTAACTTTTCTTGGGCTACACTCATAGAGATCATATAATCGATTAGCAAAGGCATACGGTGACTCATCAGGGCATTGTTTAGTCTGATCCATTTTCCCATGCGTATTTATGTAGGCTCAACCCAAGACACGTGTTGTGGAGCATTTTAAACCAATGCTCAACACAGCGCCTTTCATTCACGCGTCAAGCAGCCTTTATGTTTTACACCAGTGGGGAGAGAATCTCTACTGGTAAACCAGGAGACTTCTCCAACAAGACAGAGTTTCAATCAGTTTAATAACATAAGAACTAGGGGCAGGAGTAGGCAATTCAGCCCCTCGAGCCTGCCCCGCCATTCAATACAACCATGGCTGATCTCATTTCGGACTCAGCTCCAATTTCCTGCCCTCTCCTCATAACCTTTCAACCTATTAGGAATTAAAAATCTGTCTATCCTCTCCTGAAATTTATTCAGTGTCCCAGCATCCATTGTACTTTGTAGTAGTGAATTCCAAAGATTCACGACCCTTTGAGAAAACTGATTCCTCCTCATCTCTGATTTAAATCTACCACCCCTTAGCCTAAAACGATGGCCTCTCATTCTGGAATGCGCCACAAGGAGAAACATCCACTCCATGTCTACTTTGCCTATCCCCTTTAGCATCTTATATACCTCAATTAGATCTCCTCTCATCCTTCTAAACTCCAGCAAGTATAGGCTCAAACTGCTCAATCACTCCTCATAAGACGAGCCCTGCATCTCTCGAATAAATCTAGTGAATCTCCTCTGAACTGCCTCCAATGCAATTACATCCTTCCTCAAGTAAGGGGACCAAAACTGTGCACAGTACTCCAGGTGTGGTCTCACCAATGCCTTATACAGTTACAACAACACTTGCCTATTTTTATACTCTATTCCTTTAGCAATAAATGCCAAAATTCCATTTGCCTTCCCTATTATCTGCAGTACCTGCATACCAGCTTTCAGTGATTCATGCATGGGGACACCCAGATCCCTCTGCACTGAAGCATTCTGAAGTTTCTCTCCATTTAAATAATAAGGCACCTTTATATTCTTCCGACCAAAATGGATAACCTCACACTTATCCACTTTAAACTCCATCTGCCAACTTTTGGCCCATTCACCTAACCTGTAAATATCCATTTGTAAATTTCTTATTTCTTCATTGCAACTTACTTTCCCACCTATTTTGGTGTCATCTGCAAATTTAGCTACAGTGCCTTCTATCCCTGATTCCAAGTCATTAATATTGTTTATAAATAGCTGGGGCCCAAGAACCGAACCCTGTGGCACCCTACTTACAGGTTGCCATCCAGAAAAACACCCATATATCCCAACTCTCTGCTTTCTGTTGGTTAGCCAATCCTCTATCCAAGCTAATATATTACCCCTAACTCCGTGTGATCTTATCTTGTATTTTAATCTTTTGTGCAGCACCTTATCAAAGGCCTTCTGGAAGTCCAGATATACTACATCTACAGGATTCCCATTATCCACTTTGCTTGTCACATCTTCAAAAAACTCTAGCAAATTAGTCAAAGACGATTTACTCTTCATAAAACCATGCTGACTCTGAAGGATTGCATTTTGACTTTCCAAATGCCCCATTACCGCATCCTTAATAATGGATTCCAACAATTTCCCAATGACAGACGTTAAACTAACTGGTCTATAGTTTCCTACTTTCTGCCTCCCTCCTTTTTTAATAAGGGCATTATATTAGCATTTTTCCACTCCACTATAACCCTTCCAGAATCCAGGGAATTTTGGAATATTATAGCCAATGCATCCACTATCTCCGCTGCCACTTCCTTTACGGCCCCGGGACATAGGCCATCATGTCCTGGGGACTTGTCACCCTTTAATCCCAATGGTTTGCTCAGTACTTTTTCTCTCAATGGGCTGAAGGGCCTCTTCTGCACTGTGTGATTCTGTGATTCTGTCTTTCTGTGATTCTAGTGATGGTGATTGTTCTAAATTCCTCCTTCTCTATACCCTCTGCACTACCTGTTACTATTGGGGTGGCAATGGAGTCCTCCACCATGAAAACTGAGGCAAGATATTTATTAAGCATCTCTGCTGTCCCCACTATTAACTCCCCAGCCTCATACTCCAAAGGACCAACATTCACTTTTAGCTACTCTCTTTCCTTTTATATACTTGTAGAAGCTTTTGCTATCAGTTTTTACATTTTGTGCTAGTTTTCTTTCATAATTTACCTTTGTTCTTTTTATTATTCTTTTAGTAACCCTTTGTTGATCTTTAAAAATTTCCCAATCTTCCAGCCTACCACTGACCTTTGCAATTTGGTATACCTTAGTTTTTGCCTCTATGTTATCGTTAACTTCCTTGCTTAGCCATGGATGCTTTTTCCCCCTCTTACCATCTTTCTTCCTCTTTGGAATGTATTTTACTTGGGAGGAATTGAATATCTCCTTAAATATCTGCCATTGTTCATCAACTGTCCTACCTTGTAGTCTTCCTGTCCAGTCCACTAGGGCCAAATCTGTCCTCATGCCTATGTAGTTACCTTTGTTTAACCCCAGAACACTAGTGTGGGACTCAAGTTTCTCGCTCTAAAACTGAACTTGAAATTATAGCATGCTATGATCACTCTTCCCTAGAGGACCCTTTACCATGAGACCATCTCATTACACAAAACCAAATCCAAAATGGCCTGCTCCCTGGTTGGTTCCACAAAATATTGCTCCAAGAAACAATCTTTGAACTCTCCCTTGAGGCTATCCTTGCCAATATGTTTAGTCCAGTCCATATGCATATTAAAATTTCCCATGATTATTGCCATGCCTTTCTTGCATGCTGCCAGTATTTCCTGATTTATACTGTGTCCTACTGCTGAAATCTGTTTGGAGACCTATATATTACTTCCGCCAGGGACTTCTTTCCCTTGCTATTTCTTATTTCTACCCAGACTGACTCTACGTCTTGCTCTCCAGTGCCTATATCATTCCTCACTATAGCACTGATCTTTACTAACAAATCTACACTGCCTCCTTTTCCTTCCTGCCTATCCTTCTGAAACACTGAGTACCCTTGGATATTCAATTCCCAAACCTGTTCTCCCTGTAACCATGTAATAGCCACCAAATCATTCCTATTTATCTCTATTTGCACTGTGAACTCATTAGTTTTATTCCGAATGCTACACACATTCTGATACAAAGCCTTTAAGTTTGCCCTTTTGTCAATTTTCCCTACTCTTATTTGATTCTTTGGTGCAATGTGGCATTCACACACTCTATCCCTTCCTTTCATTTTTTGGTAACAATCAGCCTCATCACTAACCTGCACTCTTACCCTCTTTAAACATTGATTTTTCATATTTCCATGCAACTGAATCCTCCCCCCGTGCTATTTAGTTTAAAGCCCTATCTACAACTCTAGTTATGCAATTCACCTGGTCCCAGCCTGATTCAAGTGGAGCCCGTCCGAAAGGAATAGCTCCCTCTTTCCCTAGTACTGGTGTCAATGTCCCATAAACTCAAACCCATTTCTCCCACACCAATCTTTGAGCCACGCATTTACCTCTTTAATCTTATTGACCCTATGCCAATTAGCTTGTTTATATGCTATTCTAATTGTGTTACAATCACAGTGCTGCCTTCAACAGAACTGATATCATCAAGAAGGACTGGAATTTAGGATATCACAACAATTACACAGGATAACTATCATCATATAATCTAATTAAAAAATGGAGGAAGCAATTGTCACAACCAAATGGTCCCAGACAACATCCATTCACCCCTGTCACGAAAGGAGAGAAATCCTCCACACAAAGATCAGCCTTGGGAGCCAGGTAGGCTCCATTGTTTTCAGTTGTCGAAATAACAGCAGCATTAGAGTCTGTCCAGGACAGACTTGCAGGATCAAAGTGGGTGCTAAACACCAATCATCCATCAGGATGTCCTCAGGGGATGTGTCTGTGATATTGCTTACTGAAACAAACCGTGTGACTCGCGCTACAGTAAAGTTGCGTTGTTGCTTTTGCACCTAATAAGTTTAGCGTTTGAGTATAATTTTAATCCCATAATTGCTGTACATCTCGAAAGCCCCACTTCACACGTAAAAATGAATCCATTATTTCTGCGGATGTCTCTGCAGTAAAGATTTCTTGATCTGCATTTTCCTTCAGTTTCTCTCTGCAAGCAGTTAGACGATTTCATTTCACATCACTGTCTTCTAGTTCTGAGTGACCTCTCCTAATGTTTGGTCATCATCTGCCCACTTCTAAGGGGTCATCTCTGTCCTTAATCATTCCCAATTCGTGGACACAAGCTTGTATCTTTGTGTGGGAAAGAGGAACAGGTCTTTCCTCTTCCCTTACAATATGTCCACAATGATCTTTGATATGTTTTCTTGTTACTACTGCAAAGGAAGCTGGTTTATTTTCAGATGGGAGTGAGGGAGTTATGACTGGAGGGCTAGAAATAGCAGTTTTAATTGGGGATCCCCAAGCTTCAACTTCTTCAGCAAGAGGTAATGGATTTGGCCATTCCCAATCTGATACGCATGCATCCGGATCTGATTGTAAGTTTGGGACTGATTCTGGTACTGATACTGGGACTGAATTTTGCCTTGTAAGGGCAGTGATAATTGTCTGCTGTTTTTCTAACCTCCCTTCTAGCTCATATATTTTCAGTTGACAACAAATATGATGTTCGTCTGACTTTCTCTCTTTAAGATGTTCTCTGAAAGCACTCTATGCATCCCTTAGCTCCTGGTTAAGAACTTTGTTCTCTTGTTTATATGCCAGTCCTTGTCTCAGCTCATGTGCCTTAACACGAGTGTAGCTCTGATGATGCAACATGGAAGCTGTACGATTTACATCTAACTCTTAATCATGAACTTAAAATTGCAGGCCACGAACTTCTTGCTCCTTTTGTTTCTTTAACTCTTCTAACTGCATTTTCAACTTTTGAATGATATTTCCATTTTCCCTAGCACATAAGAATGCACTGAATTTCAAAATCTCTTTACCTTTTTTTATTCCCCAAGACTTTGAGCATATTTTTTCATCTATGAAAGCAGCTATATCTTGGAACCGAAATGAATTTGTCTGACATTTCAGATGGAGTTTGAATTCTGAACCACATATTTGGTTTAACTTTTCTTTGCGCTGGGCTGAAAGAGGTTTCATTCTAACAGTCCTGTTTGTCTGGATATTGAGACCATAAGACATAGGAGCAAAAATTAGGCCATTCGGCCCATCGAGTCTGCTCCGCCATTCAATCATGGCTAATAGGTTTCTCAACCCCAGTCTCCTGCCTTCTCCCCGTAACCTTTGATCCCCTTACCAATCAAGAACCTATCTATCTTGGTCTTAAATACACTCAATTACCTGGCCTCCACAGCCTTCTGTGGCAATGAATTCCATAGATTCACCACTCTCTGGCTAAAGAAGTTTCACCTCATCTCTGTTCTAAAAAGTCTTCCCTTTACTCTGAGGCTGTGCCCTCGTGTCCTAGTCTCTCCTGCTAATGGAAACATCTTCCCCACGTCCACTCTATCCAGGCCTTTCAGTATTCTGTAAGTTTCAATCAGATCCCCCCTCATCTTCCTAAACTCCATCGAGTATAGACCCAGAGTCCTCAAATGTTCCTCATATGTTAAGCCTTTCATTCCTGGGATCGTTCTCGTGAACCTCCTCTGGACCATCTCCAGGGCCAGCACATCCTTCCTGAGATACGGGGCCTAAAATTGCTCACAATAATCTAAATGTGGTCTGACCAGAGCCTTATAAAGCCTCAGCAGCACATCCCTGCTTTTATATTCTAGTCCTCTCGAAATAAATGCCAACATTGAATTTGCCTTCCTAACTACTGACTCAACCTGCAGGTTAACCTTAAGAGAATCCTGGACTAGGAATCCCAAGTCCCTTTGCACTCCAGATTTCTGAATTCTCTCCCCAATTAGAAAATAGTCTATGCCTCTATTCTTCCTACCAAAGTGTATGACCTCACACTTACCCACGTTGTATTCTATCTGCCACTTCTTTGCCCATTCTCCTAACCTGTCCAAATCCTTCTGCAGCCTCCCTGCCTCCTCAATACTACCTGTCCCTCCACCTATCTTTGTATCAGCTGCAAACTTAGTCAGGATGTCCTCAGTTCCTTCATCTAGATCATTAATGTATAAAGTAAAAAGTTGTGGTCCCAACACTGACCCCTGCAGAACTCCACTAGTCACCAGCCACCATCCTGAGAAGGACCCTCTTTATCCCCAATCTCTGCCTCCTGCCAGACAGCCAATCTTCTATCCATGATAGTACTTTGCCTCTATCACCATGGGCTCTTATCTTACTGAGCAGCCTCCTGTGCGGCAGCTTGTCAAAGGCCTTCTGGAAGTCCAAGTAGATAACATCCTTTGCCTCTCCTTTGTCTAACCTACTCATTACCTCCTCAAAGAATTCTAACAGATTTGTCAGGCATGACCTTCACTTGATGAAACCATGCTATCTTTGCCTTATTTTACCATGCAATTTCAAGTATTCTGAAATCTCATTCTTAATAATGGACTCTAAAATCTTACCAATGACCGAGGTCAGGCTAATCGGCCTGTAATTTCCCGTCTTTTGCCTCACTCCCTTCTTAAACAGGGGGTTACATTAGCGATTTTTCAGTCCTCTGGGACCCTCCTTGACTCCAGTGATTCCTGAAAGATCACCACTAACACCTCCACTATCTCTTCAGCTATCTCCTTCAGAACTCTGGGGTGTAATCCATCTGGCCCAGGTGATTTATCCACCTTCGGACCTTTCAGTTTTCCTCGTACCTTCTCCTTGGTAATGGCCACCATACTCACCTCTGCCCCCTGACTCTATTGAACTTTGGGGATGTTACTCATGTCTTCCACCGTGAAGACTGATGCAAAGAACCTATTCAGTTCCTCCGCCATTTCTTTTTTCCCCACTACTACTTCTCCAGCGTCATTTTCCAGCGGCCCAATGTCCATTTTTGTCTCTCTCTTACCCTTTATATATCTAAAAACACTCTTGCAATCTTCTTTTATATTACTGGCTAGTTTACCCTCATATTTAATCTGCTCCCTCCTTAATTCTTTTTTAGTTGTCCTCTGTTGGTCTTTGTAGGCTTCCCAATCCCCTGGTTTCCCCCTGCTCTTTGCCGCATTGTATGCTTTCTCTTTAGCTTTTATGCTGTCCCTGACTTCCCTTGTCAGCCATGGTTGCCTCGTCCTCCCTTTAGTATGCTTCTTCTTCCTAGGGATGAATTTTTGCTGTGTCTCCCAAGTTACTCCCAGAAACACCTGCCATTGCTGTTCTGATAATGATATTTAATTCTTTTTTAGCTTAGTCTAGCCATTCTCATGGTTTCTATTTATTCTAACAGAACCCTTTTCTTCACTTAAACCAACTTAAAATAAACTCAGTAAACATACCAACATACTTAAAATACAGGCAGTGAAGAGTAAACATCTTTTACTGAGAGAACTCTAAATATGAGATGAAACAAGGGGTATCTTGAGGTAAAACAGAGATGGCATTGGATTTCTCTGCAACTGTGGCACATCATTTGACATAGAAACACTGATAACTATTGTGCTCACTCAATTCAGTTAGTGATGCACCAAAGTCAAATCTTTGATTCCATTCTTTCCTTCTTTCTCTTACTAGAATAAAGCGATTGCTCGAACAAAATAAAATATTTATTCTTCTTTCATAATCTTTAAAATTCAATTAACTGTATATCAAGCCTTTTTATCTCATCCTTGCACAATTGCCAATTTGTTGGGTTTTTGGATGGGTTCCAGTTGGAATAAGTCGGTTTTGACTGTGACAATTTTAACTCTTGTGTTCTGAGCAACACTTTAAACCCACAAGGTAACTGAATTGAATGAGCACAATAGTTATCAGTGTTTCTATGTCAAATGATGTGCCATAGTTGCAGCGAAATCCAATGACATCTCTGATTTACCTCAAGAAATCCCCTTGTTTCATCTCATATTTAGAATCTCTTCAGATAATGAATTCAGAGAAGTTTTATTTAAAGAAAAATATAAAATAAACTGAGTTGTAATATCGAATTATGGAATTACAATACAGAATTACTTACCTTAGTGTATATATAGGATTCATACACCATACAATTAATCCTTCTCAGAAGTATCATTCTCCAACTTCTTTACAGCTAGCTAATGGTGTTTCTTAAGGTGGAATTTTTAGCCCTTAAAGAAGGTTTAAGACCCTCCTTCTCCACAAATTAATGGGATCGTGTCACCCACTGACTGACTAACATATTCGTTAATTTAGCTTAATTGGTCTTAGCCTTTGTGCGCAATTAAACTTGATAATAGAACTTGTTCAATGTGTCCTTTAGTCTTACTTCAGGCATGTGACTTCATATTTTGTATAACTTTGGTTTCTAAGCTTTCTTCAAATATGATTTGAATACATTCTTTTGTAGCCATTTTGTACCTACATTTTAACTTAACGTCTGTAAGAAGACTTTAATATCTGTTTGGGTTTTGGAAATTTTAAAAATTAATTTATGGGATGTGGGCATCGCTGGCTAGGCCAGCATTTATTGCAAATCCCTAATTGCCCTTGAGAAGGTTGTGGTGAGCTGCCTTTTTGAACCTCAGCAGTCCCTGTGGTGTAGGTACACCCACAGTGTTGTTAGGGAGGGAGTTCCAGGATCTTGACCCCAAAACTGTGAAGGAGCAGTGATATATTTCTAAGTCTAAATGGCAAGTGGCTTTATTTCTATTCATTCGTGGGATGTGGGCATCTCTGGCTAGGCCAGTATTTATTGCCCATCCCTAATCGCCCTTGATCTTAGGGCTTTTTAAGAGTCAACCACATTGTTATGGCCGATGCAGTTGGTAAGGCGGAGTTCTTTTAAAAAAGTCCCAGAGAAACTTTAAAGAACTGTCATAACCATAATTTGTGTGTTATGTTTGAGATGCAACTCTAAACTCAGGAATGAGACCACTAGTTCTCGAGGTTTTACATTAAACTAAATGAAACATTTTACTAATTTACACAGATTAAAATATATGGACACATGGCTACAAATTATTACTATCAAAACTTTTAACAAATTCCCAAACTAATCTCCATTAAGACAACAGCAACCCATAGACTTAACCAGACACCAGGCAAAGCATTTTCACCTTACAAATTCAAAATGAGGTTCCTTTCACTGTGGAGCCAGTTGGACCAGTTGGAGGCTTACAGCTGCCTTCTGATCTTACATTGCCTCTGCCTGCACACCCAAAAGCTACTGAAGCTATACCTACCACCACTGATTGAATTCAAATTCTCATTGTCTCACCAGCCTCTTTGAAGAACTCGACCTTTTAACAATGAAACCTCTTTTATAGTACCAATTTTATTAGTAATATAAACATATGGATTGGAATCTGCTAGATAGGCATCAAGTTTTCACCCCATTTCTTGAATGCTCTGTTAAAAAAAAACAAATGCACGCTCTCTCTCTTACATATCAAAACTAGCACATATCAAAGCATTCAGACGAGCTGGCCTTAGTCCAATTAAGACACACCCACCTCTATTTTAAAAGAAAAGTATTTTCCAAAATATTATATATATTAATTGTTTCATGACACACATTTCTGTGGGTCTGGAGTCACATGTGGGCCAGACTGGCTAAGGATGGCAGATTTTCTTCTCTAAAGGGCTTTAGTGAACCAAATGGGTTTTTACAACAATTGGCAATGATTCTGTGGTCATCATCAGACTTTTAATTCCAGATTTTGGAGGGGAACTTCCAGGTGGTGGTGCTCCCAAGTACCTGCTGCCCTTGTCCTTCTAGATGGTAGTGGTCATGGGTTTGGAAGGTGCTGCCTAAGGAGCCTCGATGAGTTTCTGCAGTGCATCTTGTAGGTGGTACACACTGCTACTGCTGTTCGTCAGTGGTGGATAAACAGTGGTAGCAGTGTGTACCACCTACAAGATGTACTCCCTCGGTGGTGGAGGGAGTGAATATTTGTGAATGGAGTGCCAATCAAGCAGGCTGCTTTGTCCTGGATGGTGTCAAGCTTCTTGAGTGTTGTTGGAGCTGCATTCATCCAGGCAAGTGGAGAGTATTCCATCACACTCCTGATTTGTGCCTTGTAGATGGTTGACAGGCTTTGGGGAGTCAGGAGGTGAGTTACTTGTCACAGCATTCCTAGCCTCTGACCTGGTCTTATAGCCACAGTATGTGGCTAGTCCAGTTCAGTTTCTGGTCAATGGTAACACCCAGGATGTTGATAGTGGGGGAATTCAGCGATGGTAATGCCATTGAATATCAAGGTGTGATGGTTAGATTCTCTCTTGTTGGAGATTGTCATTGCCTGGCACTTGTGTGATGCAAATGTTACTTGCCACTCGTCAGCCCAAGCCTGGATATTTTCCAAGTCTTGCTGTATTTGGACATGGACTGTTTTAGTATCTGAGGAGTCACGAATGTGCTGAACATTGCGCAATCATCAGCAAGTATCCCCACTTCTGACCTTATGATGGAAGTAAGGTTATTGATGAAGCAGCTGAAGATAGTTGGGCCTAGGACACTATCCTGAGGAACCCCTGGAGTGTTGTTCTGGAACTGTGATTATTGATCTCCAACAACCATAACCATCTTCCTTTGTGCTAGGTATGTATCCAACCGGCAGAGAGCTTTTGTCCTAATACCCATTGATTCCAGTTTTTCTAGGGCTCCTTGATGTCACACTCAGTCAAATGCTGCCTTGATGTTAAGGGCAGATAGTCTCACCTCACCTCTGGAGTTCAGCACTTTTGTCCCTGTTTGAACTAAGACTGTAATGAGGTCAGAAGCTGAGTGACCCTGGCAGAACCTAAACTGAGCGTCAGTGAGCAGGTCATTGCTAAGCAAGTGCTGCTTGATAGCATATTGATGATCCCTTTCACTTGATGGAGAGTAGACTGATGGAGCGGTAATTGACTGGGTTGAATTTGTCCTGCTTTTTGTGAACAGGACAAAAAGTGTGGCAATTTTCCGCATTTCTGGGTAGATGCCAGTGTTGTAGCTGTAATGGAACAGCTTGGCTAGGGGCACGGTACGTTCAGGAGCACAAGTCTTCAGTACCATTGCCGGAATAATGTCAGGGCCCATAGCCTTTGCAGTATCCAGTGTCTTTAACTGTTTCTTGATATCACATGGAATGAATTGAATTGGCTGAAGACTGGCATCTGTGATGCTGGGGACCTCCAGAGGAGGCCGAGATGTGTCATCCACTCGGCACTTCCGCCTAAAGATTGTTGTGAATGTTTCAGCCTTATCTTTTGCGCTGGTGTGCTGGGCCGCTCCATTATTGAGGGTAGGGATATTTGTGGAGACTTAATTGACAAGCGATAGATGTGTGTGAAAATGTGGAAGTTGTGAAACTTCAGCAAGAGCATATGTATTGCAAGAATACCAGGAAAGACATTATGCTGAGAGACATTTCAGGCCAAATGCAATCTTACTGAGTGTACTACCTGGCATGCCATAGTCATGTGACTCTGCCACAAGGCAAGCTGACTGTAGGCTATCATTTCTATTCAGTTCAATAATGCCTTTCACTGAGAACACACTGAAGAAGTGCAGTTGTCCTTATACATGAAACATGGTGTCAGAAGTGAAGAAAAAATAGATTTTTTGAACCCTGGAAATTTATGCAGATAAGACACAGAAAGGTAGGAACACTGAAAGGTTCAAACCTGCAAAAAAGCTGCTGAAATGGACAAAATAAAACTGATGGAGACTGCTAGTGAAATACTGGCTGCAGAGAGAAGACACAGCTCACAACAATACACAGAAAGGTTCAGATCTGTGGAAAGCTACAAAGTAGGACAAAGGAAAATCACTGAGTTGCAGAAAAAGGACAAAGGAAATGCAGACAAAGGCTGCAAATAAATTACCTAGTGAATAAAATAGCTACAGTAAATTTGCCATCTCCAGCTGAAATGAAAAGTGATGTATGGAAAAACTGGTAGTTTTTCCACCTACAATGGAAAAACCATGAGATTGCAACAGACTTAATTAACAAGCCACACTTCTAACACTGCTGGGGAGGGACTGCTACAAATTGCATACCACCCTAAATCTAACTGCCGAATAAAGAAAAAAATGGCAGGGATTTTGAACACCTTAAACGCACATGAGGTAGTCAGGGATCTTCCCAGAGTGGAAGCCATAGTGGATGATCTACTAATCTATGGGTGTGGAGACACAATGGAAAAAGCCATAGCAGACCATGATTAAAATTTAATACGACTGCTGGAGAGAGCTCACCAGATGAACATGAAGCTGAACAAGAACAAATTGCAACTGAAGGTGCCTGAAGTCAAGTACATAGGTCATGGATTGATGACAAAAGGTCTTCGTCTTGATCCTGACAAGATGAGAGCTGTCGCAGTGATGCAACAACCAATAGATATGAAAGCAGTGCAATGACTTGTTGGATTCGTGAGCTATTTCACTATATTTCTGCTTAATTTGTCAGTTGAATGTGAACATTACGCAAGTTCACTGCCACGGATAAGCTGTGGTATTGGGGAACAGAACAAGAAGTAGCATTCACCAAAATCAAACAACTCTTGACTACAATGCCAGTGTTGAAGTACTATGATGTCAATGATGAAGTCACCTTGCAGTGTAATGCCAGCGCGACAGGTCTGGGAGCAACTTTGATGCAGCAAGGACAACTGGTCGCATTTGCCTCCAGGGCACTAAAGCAAATGAACAATGCAATGCTCAGGTTAAGAAAGATTGCCTGGCTATTGCTTTTGCCTATGAGACAAAGTAATAGTGGAGTCTGACCACACGCCCCTTCAAACTATTTATCACAAACCGCCACTGTCTGCTCCAAAGCGGCTGCAAAAATTGTTACCTTGTTTATAAAGGTTTCAGTTGGACGTGACATACAAGCAAAGAAAACAGATGTACATTGCAGGCTTGCTGCCGAGAGCAGCGCACCCCACGAAGACAGCTAAGGAGGCTACAACAGAATGCAACATCTTCCAGAATCAACGTGAAGCAGGAGCTAGACATTATCTGGAAGCCATCAACTCAGCAGAGACATTGAATCTGACAGCCAAGCACCTTGCTCAAATCAAGCGAACTACCCAACTCTACAAGTGCTGCAAGAAGTTGTGATGAAAGAATGGCCTGAGATCATCTAGGACACACCTTGGTCATAAGAGTATATTGGGCATACCAAGCTGAATTGACGGCCCAAGCTGGCATCTTGTACAAAGGAAATAGAATTGAATGGCTCTGCTGCCTCTGACACCTTTGACATGCGTCCTCTGGAGAGCCAAGGCCTTGATGGTCCTGGCTTGCTTTGGTTGTCCTCCTGCAGGCCAGATGCTGCCCCTGGAGTGACAGAGGACAAGGTTGAGGGGATCGCAGGCAAAGGGGGATTGGAGGGGGTGGAAAGCCTCTCAGATTCCTGAGTGGGTGACCTAGGTCCAGCTGCCACTCCTCCTCCCTTAAGGTGCCCAAGGACCATGGCCTGACTCCTTGAGGGGAAGGAGCACCTGGAGGGATAGCGAGGTGCCCCGTTTCACTCTCGTGTTGCCACTGTAGGAACTCACTCCATGGTGATGGAGTGCAGGCCTGCGTGCATATCCGCGTTCTACTGGATCAGGTATCCATGGCATTCACCATGCTGCCCATGGAGACCTCCATGTGCGTACATGTAGACACCACCTCATCAGAGAGCAGGTGGATGAACTCATCTGACTCATGTGCCATTCTGCTGAGGGCTTCCAACAGCTCTGCGTGATGTTCTCCCGCCTTCTGCTGACTCTCCACAATGAGTTGGAAGGCCGAATCCAGAGGCTCGTCATCTGACTCTGACCTTACAGATGCCACTTCACCAGCAGACCTCTGAATGCTGGGGAGCTTGGATGAACTTGCCTCCTCCTGGTGCGTACATGTGTCCATGCGGTAACCACAAGATTGTTTGCTTTTTTAAAAATTCATTCATGGAATATGGGCTTCACTGGCTGGGCCAGCATTTATTTGCCCATCCCTAGTTGCCCTTGAGAAGGTGGTTGTGAGCTGCCTTCTTGAACCGCTGCAGTCCGTGTACTTTAGGTATACCCACAGTGCTGTTAGGGAGGGAGTTCCAGGATTTTGACTCAGCAACGGTGAAGGAACAGTGATATATTTCCAAGTCAGGGTGGTGAATGACTTGGAGGGGAATTTCCAGGTGGTGTTCCCATGTATCTGCTGCCCTTGTCCTTCTTGACTGTTGTGGGTTTGGAGGGTGCTGTCAAATGAGCCTTGGTGAATTCCTGCAGTGCATCTTGTAGATGGTACACACTGCTGCTACTCTGCGTCTGTGGTGGAGAGAGTGAATGTTTGTGGATGGGGTGCCAATCAAGTGGGCTGCTTTGTCCTGGATGGTGTCAAGCTTCTTGAGTGTTGTTGGAGCTGCATTCATCCAGGCAAGTGGAGAGTATTCTATCACACTCCTGACTTGTGTTTTGTAGATCGTGGACAGGCTTTGGAGAGTCAGGAGATGAGTTATTCATCACACGATTCCTAGCCTCTGACTGAACTGGACTAGCCACATAAATACTGGTAGCCACAGTATTTATGTGGCTAGTCCAGTTCAGTTTCTGGTCAATGGTAACATCCAGGATATTGATAGTGGGGGGATTCAGTGATGGTAATGCCATTAAACATCAAGGGGCGATGGTTAGATTGTCTTTTATTGGAGATGGTCATTGTCTGGCATTTGTGAGGTGTGAATGTTACTTGTTACTTGTCAGCCCAAGCCTAGATCATGTTCAGTTCTTGCTGCATTTGGACATGGACTGCTTCAGTATGTAAGGAGTCGCGAATGGTGCTGAACATTGTGCAATCATCAGCGAACATCCCAACTTCTGACCTTATGATGGAAGGAAGGTCATTGATGAAGCAGCTGAAGATGGTTTGGCCAAGGATACTACCCTGAGGAACTCTAGCAGTGATGTCCTGTAGCTGAGATGACTGACCTCCAACCATCGCAACCATCTTCCTTTGTGCTAGGTATGACTCCAACCAGTGGAAAGTTTTCCCCCTGATTCCCATTGTCTCCAGTTTTGCTAGGGCTCTTTGATGCCACACTCAGCCAAATGCTGACTTGATATAAGGGCAGTCTCTCTCGGGAGTTCAGCTCTTTTGTCTGTGTTTGAATCAAGGCAGGAGCTGAGTGGCCCTGGTGGACCTCAAACTGGGCATCAGTGAGTGGGTTATTGCCAAGCAAGTGCTGCTTGATAGCACTGTTGATGACCCCTTCCATTAATGTACTGATGATGAAGCGTAGACAGATGGGGCAGCAATTGGCAGGGTTGGATTTGTCCTTTTTGTGTACAGGACTCATCTGGGCAATTTTCCACATACCCGGGTAGATGTCAGTGTTATAGCTGTACTGGACCAGCATGGCTAGGGGTGCGGCAAGTTTGGGACACAAGTTTTCAGTACTATTACCGGAATATTGTCAGGGCCCATAGCCTTTGCAGTATCCAGTGGTTTCAATCATTTCTTGATATCATGTGAAGTGAATTGAATTGGCTGAAGACTGGCATCTGTGATGCTGGAGACCTTCGGAAGAGGTCGAGATGGATCATCCACTCAGCAATTCTGGCTAAAGATTGTAGCAAATGTTTCAGCCTTATCTTTTGCACTGATTTGCTGGGCTCCCCCATCATTGAGGATAAGGATATTTGTGGAGGCTCCTCCTCCAGTTAGTTGTTCAATTGTCCATCACAATTCACAACTGGATGTGGCAGGACTACAGAGCTTAGATCTGATCCTTTTGATTTGATGTTGCTTAGCTCTGCCTGTCACTTGTTGCCTATGCTGTTTGGCATGCATGTAGTCCTGTGTTATAGCTTCACCAGGCTGACGCCTCATTTTTAGGTATGCCTAGTGCAGCTCCTAGCATGCCCTCCTGCACTCTTCATTAAGCCAGGGTTGATCCCCTGGCTTGATGGTGATGGTGGAGTGGGGGATATGTCAGGCCATGAGGTTACAGGTTATGTTCGTGTATAATTCTGCTGCTACTGATGGCCCACAGCTCCTCATGGATGCCCAGTCTTGAGTTGCTAGATCTGTTCGAAATCTATCCCATTTAGCATGGTGGTAAAAGTCTAATGATGACCATGAAACCATTGTTGATTATTGTGAGAACCCATCTGGTTCATTAATGTCCTCTAGGGAAGGAAATTTGCTGTCCTTTCCTTGTGTGGCCTACATGTGGCCCCAGACCCACAGCAATGTGGTTGATCCTTAAAAATACCCTCTAAAATCGCCTAGCAAGCCTCTCAGTTGTATCAAACTGCTACAAAGTCTCAAAAGAGGAATGAAACCAGACAGATCGCTCGGCATCGACCTAGGAACTGGAGAGGACAATGGCAAACTCAGCCCTGTCGACCCTGAATAGTTCCTTACTAACATCTGGGGGCTAGTCCCAAAATTGGGAGAGCTGTCTCACAGACTAGTCAAGCAACAGCCTGACGTAGTCACGACGGAGGGTAGCAACAATGTGAAGGCAGGACTAAGTCTCCACAATATAAACTTGCTTGTCCCTAAAACCACACCACCCCCCTCCACTTCTCTCGCCCCCCCCACCCCCCACCTTAAACCAGCTTATATTTCACCCCTCTCCTTGGATTCACCCAGTTCTGTTGAAGGGTCATGAGGACTCGAAACGTCAACTCTTTTCTTCTCCTCCGATGCTGCCAGACCTGCTGAGTTTTTCCAGGTAATTCTGTTTTTGTTTTGTGAGTGTGCGAGTTGAGTGCCATGAAGTGGTTAACTTACCCTGGCAAACAGATGAGAGCATTCATCCTCTTCTTTCATCACTGGATGGCTGACCTCCTTTAAGCTCTGATGGTGCTGATTGCCAGTGCCACAGCCTCCCAGGCCAGATTGGTGACTCTGGTGGACCTCCTGCAGCCAGAGTGGGCATAGTGGTGTGCATGGTGGCCTTTCACTGTGTCCATTAGGTGTCCCAGAGAGGCATCACTAATTTTGAGGGCTGTCGTCACCTTTGTTTTTGGGGCCAGTTGTCGCCTAGAACATCCCTGGTGTGTAGATATGAAGTGGGCTGCATTCTGGTGTGCTTTAAATATGGCACCTGGAGCAAGAAGCCACTGAGCTCATAGTGTGGTGGGCAACAATCTGGCGTGTTTCCTGTGGATGCATTATTAATGAGGTGGGACACATAGGAAGTAGATGATATAGCGCGAAAATCCACCATTGCAGCCATCGGGTAAAATTTCTTTTTTCATGCCCGCTACCAATCATCTCACAATTACAGTGTGTGTGTAATGCATGTGTAGAGACTGACTAGTAGAACAAACAGATGTTACTGCATGAGAACAGTGGGGAACTTGGGTAACTCACAGTCACACAGGATCATGCATTCAAATGTTTCTTTTATTTGCTAGGAAAAAGGGGATGTTTGTATCTTTTATTTGATATGAAAAGAGGGATGTTTGGGTTTTGGAAGTGCAATCTTACTACCTGGCATGCCATTGCATTATGTCTCTGCCATGAGGCAAGCTGACTGTAGGCTACCATTTCTATTCAGTTCAATAAAGCATCTCACTGAGAATACACTGAAGAAACACAGCTGGCCTTATACATGAAACAATATCAAACATAAAATCTCTTAGGGGCATGGCTGGTATTAACCTGTGTGAGTTTAAAGACCAATCTTGTGATTAAACTACTAATTAATAAATAGTTATTCAATTATAACTCAGATTCAATCTTAGTTCCTGGGCTAGGGTCCAACCATTCATTTGAGTTAATGCATCAAGGTTTCTCAGCATTCCTTGTTTCCATATCTACCTACATTCTAATAGTGCACGTTTGTCTTGTTTATTTTAAAACTATGGAAGTAATTCTAATGAGTTAATCTTTATTACAAATGTAAAGACTTAAAGAAGTAACATAACAGATCTAAAGGTTTATACTTATAAAAGGTGAACTAATAATGCCGTTTCTCTTAATGATCCAGGGTTAGATCGTTGATTTTTATTAAAAGACAAATTGCTTGCAATTTTGATATCACAGGCACATGTGCATTGTACACATGTACATTGTATCACTGTATGGTAACTTGACAAGGTTTCAATATTGTAGTGTCATGCATTTTGTTAAAATACTTCTTTAAAATGAAAAAGGGGTTATTATAGTCAAGCCTTTTAAAATAGTTATTGATTAATTCTAATGTTCATCAAAATTGAGGTTTTCTATCTTAAAATCATCTGTTGCTGGCTTGTCTAATTCATTGTCAGTATAACAATGTGTAAAAAATGTTATTGTCAACAAATCACATGTTACTTCTAAGATGGCTTCCTTTGGCCCTGTTAGTTTATTCAGTAAATTTAGTCTGAGAATGATTGATGTTTACTAAAATCATCATCTAAGCTTACTTACACCAATTGGTGTTTTTATTCAGTCCCCAAACTGCTCCGTCATTCAATTAGATCATTACTGATCTGTATCTTAACTCCATTTATCTGCATTGGCTCCATATCCCTTAATACATTTCCTAATAAAAATCCATCAATCTCAGTGTTGCACTTTCAATTGATTTAGCTTCAACTGCTTTTTGGCATACTGTGTTCCAGATTTTCATTACCCTTTGTGTTTCGAAGTGTTTCCCGCTATCTCTCCTGAACAGCCTAGCTCTAAATTTAAAATGAAATTCCTTTAATCATCTTAAATACCTCCATTAGATCACCCCTTAATCTTGTATACTCAAGGGAATACAAGTCTAACAGCTGTAGCCTGTCCACATGATTTAATCCCTTAAGCCTCAGCTGTGGTATTTCATGGAAGCCTGCCTCCTCACCTTGTCCCATGCTTGTGGAATGATGCCCCTCAAACTATAGATCCTTTGTGAACTATGGCTAATTGCTTACTTACTTATTTATTCTCGATCAATCTCGTTTGTAACACCTCCAAGGCCATTTATCTTTTCCTGGAAATAATTCTGTTTTTGTTTTGGATTTCCAGCATCCGCAGTTTTTTTGTTTTTATCTTTTCCTGGGATGTGGTGCCCAGAACTTAATATAATATTGCAGATGTTTTATACATTTTATCACCCCTTTGTATTTCAGCCTCTTTGAGATAATGGCTAACATTACATGAACCAACATTGTACCATAGTTTACCCAGTCAGCCTAACTTCAGCAGTGGAAAATTTATTGGAAAAATTTGAAAGACAGTACAAATAGTCATTTAGAATGGCAGAGATTATGCAAGAACAGTTAGCATGGATTTATGAAGGAAGATCATGTCTGACTAACTTGAGTGAAATTTTTGAAGAGGTAACAAGGAGATTTGATGAGTATAATGCATTTGATATATTCTATATGGATTTTAGCAAAGTTTTTGACAAGGTGCCATAAGGCAGACCGGTGACAAAATTAAACATTCATGGGATCTTAAGAGAAAATTGGCTCAGTGGCAGGAAGCAAAGGGTAATGGTCAATAGATGTTTTTATAACTAGAAGGCAACCCCCTCATTCCAGGGACCAATTTAGTGAATTTTCATTGTATCGCCTTCAATGCAAATATGTCTTTTCTTAAACCTGAAGACCAAAACTGCACATGGTACTGCACTGTGGTCTCACCAAAACTCTGTACAATTGCAGCAAGACTTCTTTATTCCTGTACTCCAATCCCCTTGCAATAAAGGACAACATGCCATTTGCCTCCCTAATTGCTTGCTGCACCGGCATGCTAACTTACTACATTCCTTGTATATGCACACCCAATTCCCTTTGAACATCAACACTTACAAGTTTCACACCTTTTAAAAAATATTCTGCTTTTCTCTTCTTATGACCAAAATGAATAACTTCACACTTACCTGTATTATACGCCATCTGCTATCTTGTTGCTCACCCACTTAACCTGTCTATATCTCTTTGCAGCCTCTCTGTGTCCTCCCCACAGCTTACCTTTCCACCTAGCTTGGTATCATCAGCAAACTTAGATACATTACTCTCTGCCTCTTCATCTAAGTTATTAATATAGATTGTAAAAAGCTGAGCCCCCCTTGCGGCTCTCCACTATTCACGTCTGCCAACTTGAAAAAGCACTATTTATGCCCACTCTCTGCTTTCTGTCTGTTATGCATCTGGTTCACTAATGTCATTGAGGGAAGAGAATCTGTCATCCTTACTTGGTCTGACCTACAAGTGACTCCAGACCCACATCAATGTCGTTGATTCTTAAATGCCCTCTGAAATGGCCTAGCAAGACACTCAGTCATAACAAACTGCTACAGTCACAAAAAAGGAAGGAAACCGGACGGACCACCCAGCATCAACCTAGGCACCGGAAATGACAATGGCAATCTCAGCCCTGGTGACCCTGCAAAGTCCTCCTTACTAACATCTGGGGGCCAGTGCCAAAATTGGGAGAGCTGTCTCACAGACTAATCAAGCAACAGCCTGACATAGTCATCCACAAGGAATCATATCTTACAGATAATGTCCCAGATACCACCATCACCATCCCTGCGTATGTCCTGTCCCACTAGCAGGACAGGTCTAGCAGAGGTGACAGCACAGTGGTGTACAGTTGGGAGGAAATTGCCCTGGAAGTCCTCAACAAGGGCAAGGAAACCTCTTGCTAATTACCACACATCACCCTCACTCAGCTGATGAATCAGTACTCCGTCATATTGAACACCACTTGGAGGAAGCACTGAGGGTGGCAAGGGCACAGAATATACTCTTCAATGTCCATCACTAAGAGTCGCTCGGTAGCACCACTACTGGCCGAGTCCTAAAGGACATAACTGCTAGACTGGGTCTGTAGCAGGTGGTGAGGGAACCAACAAGAGGGAAAAAAATACTTGACTTCATCCTCACTACCTTGCCTGTCACAGATGCATCTGTCCATGACAGTATCAGTAGGAGTGACAACCGCACAGTCATGGAGACGAAGTCCCACCTTCACATTGAGGATACCCTCTATCATGTTGTGTGGCACTACCGCTGCGCTAAATGGGATAGATTTCAAACAAATCTAGCAATTCAAGGTTGGGCATCCATGAGGAGCTGTGAGCCATCAGCAGCAGCAGAATTGTACTCGATCACAATCTGTAACCCCATGGCCTGGCTTTTCCCCCACTCTACCATTACAATCAAACCTGGTTCAAAGAAGAGTGCAGACGGGCATGCCAGGAACAGCACCAGGCATACCTAAAAATTATGTGTCAGCTTGGTGAAGCTGAAACACAGGACTACTTACATGCCAAACAGCATAACCAGCAGGTGTGGGGCTGATAGATCCCACAACCAATGGATCAGATCTAAGCTCTGCAGTCCTGCCACATCCAGTCGTGAATGGCGTGGACAATTAAACAACTCACTGGAAGAGGAGGTCCCACAAATATCCCCATCTTCAATGATGGAGGGGCCCAGCACATCAGTGCAAAAGATAAGGCTGAAGCATTTTCTACAATCTTCAGTCAGAAGTGTCAAGTGGATGATCCATCTCAGCATCCTCTGGTGCTCCCCAGCATCACAGATGCCAGTTTTCAGCCAATTTAATTCATTCCACATGATATCAAGAAATGGCTGAAGACAATGGCTTGACAATGAAGAAATGGCTGAAATGGCTGAATACTGCAAAGGCTATGAGCCCTGACAATATTCCGGCAATAGTACTGAAGACTTGTGCTCCAGAACTTGCCGCGCCCCTAGCCAAGCTGTTCCAGTACATCTACAACACTGGCATCTACCCGGGTATGTGGAAAATTGCCTAGGTGTGCCCTGTACACAAAACACAGGACAAATCCAACCCTGCCAATTGCCGCCCCATCAGTCTACTCTTCATCATCAGTACATTAATGGAAGGGGTCATTAACAGTGCTATCAAGCAGTACTTACCATCCAATAACCTGCTCACTGAAGTCCAGTTTGGGTCCTGCCAAGGCCACTCAGCTCCTGACCTCATTATATCCTTGGTTCAAACATGGACAAAAGAGCTGAACTCCCGAGGTGAGGTGATGAGTGACTGCCCTTGACATCAAGGCAGCATTTGACCGAGTGTGGCATCAAGGAGCCCTATCAAAACTGTAGTCAATGGGAATCAAGGGGAAAACTCTCAGCTGGTTGGAGTCATACCTTGCACAAAGGAAGATGGCTGTGGTTATTGGATGTCAGTCATCTCAGCTCCAGGACATCAGTGCAGGAGTTCCTCAGGGTAGTGTCCTAGCCCCAACCATCTTCAGCTACTTCATCAATGACCTTTCTTCCATCACAAGGTCAGAAGTGGGGATGTTCGCTGATGATTGCACAATGTTCAGCACCACTCATGACTCCTCGGATACTGGAGCAGTCCATCTCCAAATGCAGCAAGACCTGGACAATACTTGGGCTGACAAGTGACAAGTAACATTCACGACACACAAGTGTCAGACGATGACCATCTCCAACAAGAGAGAATCCAACCATCGCCCCTTGATGTTCAATGGTATTACCATCACTGAATCCCCCACTACCAACATCCTGGGTGTTACCATTGACCAGAAACTGAATTGGACTAGCCATAAAAATACTGTGGCTACAAGACCAGGTCAGAGGCTAGGAACTGTGCGACAAGTAACTCACCTCCTGATTCCCAAAGCCTGCCCACCATCTACAATGCATAAGTCAGGAGTATGATGGAATACTCCCCACTTTTCTGAATGAGTGCAGCTCCAACAACACTCAAGAAGCTTGACACTGTCCAGGACAAAGCAACCCTCATGATTGGCACCACATCCACAACCATTCACTCCCTCCACCACGGACGCACAGTAGCAGCAGTGTGTACCATCTACAAGATGCACTGCAGGAATTCACCAAGGCTCCTTCGATAGTACCTTCCAAACC
Source organism: Carcharodon carcharias (assembly GCF_017639515.1). Lineage (NCBI taxonomy): Eukaryota > Metazoa > Chordata > Chondrichthyes > Lamniformes > Lamnidae > Carcharodon > Carcharodon carcharias. Next base: position 208,867,128 of record NC_054467.1, read on the forward strand.
CATGACCACTACCATCTAGAAGGACAGGAGCAGCAGATAGATGGGAACACCACCACCTGGAAGATCCCCTCCAAATCAATCACCATCCTGACCTGGAAATATACCGCCATTCCTTCACTCTCACTGGGTCAAAATCCTGGAACTCTCTTCCTAACAGCACTGTGGATGTACCTACACCACATGGACTGCAGCAGTTCAAGAAGGCAGCTCAACACTACCTTCTCAAAGGCATTAGCAATGGGCAATAAATGGTGGCCCAGTCAGCGAAGCCCACATCCCAAGAATGAATAATAAAAAATAATCCAGCACTCTATCTATACTCATGTATTACCATGAGCCTTGTCTTATGTATTAACCTTTGTGTGGCACCTTATCAAATGCCTTTTGGAAATCCAGGTATACTACATTGACTGATTCCCCTTTATCTAACCTACTATTTACCCTCAAAAAACTCTAATACATTTTTGAAACAGGATTTCCCCTGAGTAAAACATGTTGATTTGTTCTAATCGTACTCTGCTTTTCTAAGTGCATTGTTAAGACTTTCTTTATAGTAGATACCAACATTTTCACAACAACTGATGTTAGGTTAACTGGTCTGTGGTTCATTATTTTCTCTCTCCCTCCTTTCTTGAAAAGCGGTGTAACATTTGCCAACTTTCAATCTCATGGGACCTTTCCTGAATTGGAGGAATTTTGGAAAATCATAGCTTGTGCATCCACTATCTCTGAAGCTCTCCTTTAAAACCCTAGGGTGTAGGCCATCAGGTCCTGGGGATTTGTCATATTTTAGTCCTTTAAATTTCTCCAATATTTTTTGTCTGCTGATATTAATTTCCCTAATTTCCTGACTTTTTTTACCACTAGGCTACTGTATATTTCTGGCATGGAACTTGTGTCTTCTACTGTGAAGACTGACACAAAATATTTGTTTGATGCCTTTGCCATTTCCTCATTCCCCATGGTAATATCTCCTGTCTCTGCTTCTGCTTCAAAGGGACCAATGTTTACATTAGCTACTCTCGTCCCTTTTATATACTTATAAAAACTCACAGAATCACAGTGTAGAAGAGGCCCTTCGGCCATCGAGTCTGCACCGACATGTGAGAAACACCTGAACTACCTACCTAATCCCATTTACCAGCACTTGGCCCATAACCTTGAATGTTATGACGTGCCAAGTGCTCATCCAGGTACTTTTTAAAGGAAGTGAGGCAATCCGCCTCCACTACCCTCCCAGACAGTGCATTCCAGACTGTCACCACCCTCTGGGTAAAAAAGTTTTTCCTCACCTCCCCCTAAACCTCCTGCCCCTCACCTTGAACTTGTGTCCCTTCATGACTGACCCTTCAACTAAGGGGAACAGCTGTTCCCTATCCACTCTGTCCATATCCCTCATAATCATGTATATCTCGATCAGGTCGCCCCCTCAGTCTTCTATGCTCCAATGAAAACAAGCCAAGTCTATCCAATTTCTCTTCATAACATAGCATCCTTCTGTCATCACCCTCTGTCTCCTACAACTAAGCCACTTTTGAATCCACCTTATCAAATTACCCTGTATCCCATGTGCATTTGCCTTCTTTATAAGCCTCCCATGTGGGACCTTGTCAAAGGCTTTGCTGAAATCCATATAAACTACGTCAACTACACTACCCTCATCTACACACCTGGTCACGTCCTCAAAAAATTCAATCAAATTTGTTAGGCATGACCTCCCTCTGACAAAGCCATGCCGACTCATACTGACTCACACAATCTGATTTTATAATTCTGGCTAGTTTACTCTCATATTCTATTTTTTATCTTTAAAACAACTTTTTGGGGGTCCTTGCTGGTTTCTAAAACATTCCCAATCCTCAGACTTGCTATTGTTTATTGCAACATTGTAAGCCTCTTCTTTTAATCTAATACTATGCCTAACTTCCTGATTGAATGATGCGTGGGTATTTCTTGTTGAGTTTTTGTATTTCAATGGAATGTATTTTTGTTGAACATTTTGAATTGTTTCTTTAAATGTTTCTCACTGGTCATTTACCACTATACCTTTGAGTCTATTTACCAAATTAATCTTCGTAAGTTCTCCCCTCGTACCCATGTAATTGGCTTTGCTTAAGTTTAAGATTTTTGTTTGTGATTGGAATATGTCACTTTCAAAATTAATATGAAATTCAATGGTATTATGATCACTATTTCCCAGTGAATCTTTTACTACAACTTTATGAATTAACCCTTCTTCATTACACAATATCAGATCTAAGTTAACCTGATCCCTATACAGTTCCACAATGTACTGCTCCAAGAAACTATCATAAAAACATCCTATAAACTCATCTTCTAGACCCCTCTTGCCAATTTGATTGTCCCTGTCTATATGAAGATTAAAGTCCGGCACAATGATTACATTTCCTTAGTTACAAGCTCCCATAATTACTGTTAGGGGGCCAATAAACTACTCCCTCCAGTGTTTTCTGACTCATGGTGTTCCTAATTTCCATTCATACTGATTATACTTCATGATCTTCCAAGTCCGCATCCTTTCTCACTAATGCCCTCATGTAATCCTTTACTATCAGGACTACCCCTCCTCCTTTGGTCTCCTGTCTTTCTGAAATATTGTGCACCCTGGAATATTTATATCCCAAATTTGATCATCTTATAACCATATATCTCTAATTATGATTAGATCAAAATCCTTTACCTCTATTTGTGCCACTAGTTCATTTATTGCAGATCCTTCAGGAATTCAGAGAAAGAACTTTTAATTTCAATTGTTTTACTTCTATTCCCTGCAATAATCTTATTCGCTGATGTGCAATTTTTGTTAAACTCTCTGTTCCTTCCAGTTCCACTCTGCATGTCTTTACCCACATTTTGGTACCTCGACCTTTCTCCTTGGATTTCTAAATCTCCCTTCACCTGACCATTATTCCCCTCTTCCTGTACAACCTCCCCACCCAAATCCTGTTAGTTAAAGTTCTGTCCACAACCCTATTTATATGACTGGCCATGAGGAGTTATCCTTAACCCTAGCACCAGGAAGGCAAAATAATCTTTGGAATTCCTGGTCACAGCTGCAGTATCTATACCCCTGATTATACCCTCTCCTATCATTGCCACATTCCTATTCGCTCCCCCCACAGGAATGGCATCCTTCACTATGGTGTCATGCCTAGCCCGCTCATCCACTTTATAGTCCTCCTCATCCACATGAGTAGCAAACATCTCATACTTGTTGGACAAGGTCAGGGATTGAGGTTCCTCCATCAATACATGCTGATTTCCCCATACCTGCCTGACTTTCAGTCTCAGATTGCTGTCCCTGACCATTGACCAATTCAAATTTTGCCTAAACTAAGGGGACTTACTAACTCCTGGGGAAAAAAGGTCCAGATAACTCTCCCTTCCCTGTTGTCCCACAATGTCTGCAACTCAGACTCCAGCTCAGCAACTCTTAGGCCGAAGTTGCGTGAGCTGCAGATATGATTGTCTGGGAGTGCAGTATATTCCACAAATTCCTACATGCTGGAGTCAGGGCACACCACCAGTCCAGCCTAATTTATTTACTTAGTCAACTAGTTAATAATTTACAAAGCTAAAGTAATAAAAAGTTGTACTTTCCTAGCTTGGAGCCAAAGGAAGAAAACTCTCCCAACTACTGCGGGGGCGGGTGGGGGGGGGGGGGAGTAGGTGAAGAAAAGTAGAAAAAGAAGCATCTCTTTCCCCATGTGTAGCAATTCCCACATGATTCAAATTCCCAACTACACACACTGTCCACATGTCACTCAAGTTTAAATATAGATTAACAGTCAGGCTCTGACATAGAACTTTCAACAAGTGAGTTAACTCTGAATCTAAATTTAAATGTGTGAGATGCAGAGAGTGTGTAGTTGGGAACTTGACTCATGTGGGAATTCAGCGTACAGGGGGAAAAGAGGTGCTTCACACTTGAGGTTGAAAGTTATGTCAGAGCCTGACTCAATTTAAATTTAGACTAGAGGAAAAAAACCCACCAGAACTTAGCACATGAGCCAAATTCCCATCTATACACTCCAATATTGTTTCCTGTTCGTGCATTCCCTTACTCTGGGCCAAAAGTCTCTGTTGTTCACAACACAGGAATGGGAGCTCATGCTCAGATTGAAAAGACCTAATTTGAGAGGATTTGAAGAGAGGCTGGAAGACTTTCTTAACTTGAGCTGGAGAGAGAATTGCCAGGAAAAACCCTTTGCTCTGAAAGACAGTTCTGGGTTAAAAATGGCCAGGTTGTGAAAGAAAGGAATGGAAGTAAATCCTTAAGAGCTGGGAATCACTTTGGGCTGGTTTCAAACAATCACTACTTAAGGGACGGTGTGAAATGGGTTTTCCAAATGTGTTAAAAGTAAGAGGGGTAAGTTCTGTTCTGTAGCTTAAAGTATAGGTTGCTTACTAAAATAGTATTTAATGAAATCCTTTTAGTCTGTTTGCTATGGTAAAAGTTTTAAAACGTGAAATCGTGTTGTGTCGCCCTTTCAGCCACCAGCAGGAAGTTCAAATATCTTTTCTTAAAATTAACAGTCTCTACAGGGATTGTAATAAGAGGTACAGAGGCACCTTGGAGTGCATATCTGCAGATCCATAAGGAAAGCAGAACAGGCAGATAAGGTGATTAAACACATAGGATACTTTTGTTTATTGGTCAAGACAGAGTTTAAGAGCAGCGAGCTTATGTAGAACTATATAAAACACTAGTTTGACCACAGCTTGAATATTGTGTACAGTTCTGGTCACCACCTTACAGGAATGATATGATTGCACTAGAGACCATACAGAGGATATTTATAAGGATATGTCCAGGACTGGAGAATTTTAGCTGTAAAAGATCGGAAAGGCTGGGTTTGTTTTCTTTAAGACAGGAGGCTAAGGAGTGATTTAACTGAGGTGTTATGGGACTGAGATCGAGTGGATAGGAAGGATCTATTTCCAGTTGCAGAAAAATCAATTACTAGGCAGCATAGATTTAAAGTAACTGCTAGGATTAGAAAGAAGTCGAGGAGAATTTTTTTTTTCACCCTGAGGATGGTCTGGAACCCATCGGCTGTAAGGGTGGTAGAGGCAGAAACCGTAATGGTGCTTAAAAAAAAACTTAGATATGTAGTTGCAAGGGCTCTAACCTACAGTGTTATGAACCAAGAGCTGGAAAGAGGATAATGATGAATGGCGCTTTTTTGGCCAGCAGAGAAATGATGGACTAAAGGCCTCCCTTCTGTGCCATAATATTCTAGTCTTATTCTTTTCTGCCTGTCCACTTGCTTTGAGGTTTTGTACACATGCCTCTGATTCTCTGTTCCTCCAGACCCTAACTTACACTGATTTGTGTTTTACACCGAGATGTCCTCGTGCTTCCCCACATTGAACCCCGTCTGCCTGTTTTCAATTCTTCTTTACACAGAGAATAGGCATATGCAGTAAACCTGTTTCCCATACCTTCAAGCATGTTGGTCCTCTTTACCTGAGGCAGAGATCAGATTGTACAAATGCTGGGTAGCCTGAAAATGTAAGTCAGGGTCAGTGTGGTCTCCTTGGCTAGTTTTAATCACCTAAGGAGATCAGAAATGAATTTTCCAGTTCCCCCCCCACCCCACCAACCGCACACCTCTAAGGTTATCTGGTTTTCATTTCTCCTTGATGGTTACATGGCTTCAAGTGGGTAGGTAACATCTGCATCATGAGGAATAAGACATAACAACACTTTAGGATAATCCAGGTGGACCAATTGGCCTTAAGCAAACAAAATGTTGAACAAGCTACAGATTGGAGGTCAGTATTTGTAGTATACTACTTGCTTAGTATTACTTAGATAAAAAGTTGGATGAAATGGATGCAGGACTTGCAGGATTAAATAAATGTGTGCTACTGCCATGTGGTAACAACTGGAGGCATGAAAGTAACCAAAGTGAAGTGAAACAAAATGCACATTTCCAGGAACTTTAAGGTATTTTGCCTCTGGCAGCCCACAAGTCACTGAAGTCTATATAAATGAACAGCATACGACCATTAGAAACTAGAGTGCCAAGCAATATTCTAATTATTATATAGGATTTATGGACAACACTGCCAAAGGCCACTTATTTTTTGTGCATCCCTTGTTGCCCTGAAGAGTAGGCTTTTCTTTGAATCACTGCACTTTGGGGTTATGGTGTCTGATCACCCTCCCTGTTCCTGGGCCCCAAATGGTGCTAGGTAGGTAATTCATGATATTGTGCCTGCAACATAGAAACAAGGAGTAGGCCATTCGGCCCTTCGAGCCTGCCTCACCATTCATTATGATCATCCAACTCAATAGCCTGCTCCCGCTTTCTCCCCATATCCTTTGATCCCTTTCGCCCCAAGAGCTATATCTAACTCCTTGGAAACATACAATGGTTTGGCCTCAACTACTCTGTGGTAACGAATTCCACAGGCTCACCACTCTCTGGGTGAAGAAATTTCTCCTCATCTCAGTCCTAAGTGGTCTATCCTGTATCCTCTGACTGTAATCCCTGGTTCTGGACTTCCCCACTATTGGGAACATCCTTCCTGCATCTACCCTGTCTAGTCCTGTTAGAATTTTATAGGTTTCTATGAGATCCCCCCCACCTCATTCTTCTGAACTCCAGTGAATATAATCCTAACCGACTCAATCTCTCCTCATATGTCAGTCCTGCCATCCCAGGATTTAGTCTGGTAAACCTTCGCTGCACTCCCTCAATAGCAAGAACATCCTTCCTCAGATTAGGAGACCAAAACTGCACGCAATATTCCAAGTGTTATCTCACCAAGGCCCTGTATAATTGCAGTAAGGCATCCCTGCTCCTGTACTTGAATCCTCTGGCTATGAAGGCCAACATACCATTTGCCTTCTTGACCACCTGCTGCACCTGCATGCATATCTTCAGTGACTGGTGTACAAGGACACCCAGGTCTCATTGCACGTTCCCCTCTCTCAATTTATAGCCAGATAATAATCTGCCTTCCTGTTTTTGCTACTGAAGTGGATAACCTCATATTTATCCACATTATACTGCATTTGCTATGCATTTGCCCACTCACTGCATCCTCCTCACAGCTCATCCTCCCACCTAGCTTTGTAAGAATAGTTTATATATGTCCAAATCAGGTTAAACGTGGCTTGAAACTGGTTTTCCACATCATTGATCTTATCCTTCTCACTGATAGAAGTCAAGGAGAAGAAGGCTCTGTCAAAATACACAGTGAGTTGCTGCAGTGTGTCTTTTAGATCTTACATACTACAGCTACAGTAAACCAGTCTTGTGTTGTGGATATTGAGTATAGTAAATAGAGCACCAATTCTATCTTGGCTGGTGCGGGTCTTCATGATGTTGCTGTTGCACCCTAGTACGTGAGAGTATTCCACCATATTTCTAACATTGTCAATTGTGATAGATTTTGAAGGATCAGTACATAAGCTGCTCATTATACTTTGCTTCTATCTCATTTTAGCCAGGAATGGTAGGGCTGGTCCAGTAAACATTTTGTCAATGGCTGCATCAATTATCCAACCCAAGCTCACGTTGGCAGCATAACTCTTCCTTCACAAGCAATGTCTTCATTTACCATAGTTTTAGCTGATAAAGGCATTAAGTACATGAAACATTGTCATTAAAATACAGCATTTATTAGAGCAGATTATATATTTTCAAAGCTTGCCTGTCAAATACATAAATAGATTGAATTCAAGTTTAAGACAATAGATATATTTTAAGACAAACTGATTTACAGTATGCTAAAATCTGCCACTTTTGAAAGAGACTAGAATATATGTTAATGAATAATTGGGTAAGGCTCTTTGTGGCACTTTACATAATTAATGACGAAGTTTTTTTCTACTAACAAATAAGTTTCAAACAACATGTTAAAAGCTTCAAGTCAAAGCCAACAATTTGAAAACAGTCACTGTATAGCTAACTGTACAGAAGGATATCATATTGCAAACATCCCTTACATGCAGTTACAACGATATGTTTAAAGAAACAGTCATGTTTTTAATGTTAAAGCATAAAAAACCTCCCATATGCAAACTTTAGAATACACTATTTTAGGGGCTGTGCATAAAATTCATAGAATAAGCTTACATCCAATGCAACATCATTCAAGTTCAAGATTGATATTTGAGTAACCACCTTAGTACTGTATTCCTTTAGCAATTAAAAAAAAATATGAACTGGAACAGAAAAATCTTTCAAAGTCAGCCAAATGAACACTAAATGAAAGATTAACTGTACAGGTGTTGCAGCTACATTATACTAAAATCTGGTATTCAAGTAATACATATACTTGGATGCAGAGCTTCAAAATGCATGCCTCATGTGTTCCCAATCACTTAAGGTCTGATGTGTCAACAATCTTTCACCTGTCCTTGGATGAGACTTAGTTACAAAAACTTGGTGGGGATTATATACAAACACACAGCTCTAGTTTCCAGAGTTAGTGTTCCATGAAAGTGTTGTGAAAATGGTGATGGATGACTCATTCTTTTATTGATACTCAGCCTCAAATAAATATCCCAATAAAGCAAAGGTTTAGGGTATCTCTTGTCTCTATCATAAACCATTTACAGAATTGGTTAAATATACTTTAAAATATTGATTGTATTGAATAAATGCAAAATTTACAACTGCTTATACAATATTCCAATAAAGATTGGGGGGGGGAGGGGGTGCCACGACAGTAATCTAACTTCTCTTACTAAAACTATAATATCATTAGAGTCCTCAAAGCATATGACTACAAAGCAATACAAATCACAGTTAGTGAAAGGCCACTTACACCTAATACTCTATTTATGTCAGGCAGTAATATATCAGTTTTCTTCAAATACAAACATAGCAACAGACTGGAACTAAAATAATTATTTCAACAACTGAGGAATATTTTTTAAAAAGGGGGAAATGTCTGGTTGAAAAGCAAATGCTATTGCAATATCAGAAGTCACCAAGACAGATATTTGATTTACCTTTTCTCCATTACATGTCATACCAAATAAGAGTAAAACAAAATAGAGAAAAGCATAGATGTTCCAATGAACATCCCTACCCACCCCTCCAGAAAAGAACTTAACTTCAAGCTATTTAACTTAGTAGAACTCCAGAGCTTTATTTTTATATATATTTACACACACACAAATTAGTGCAATTATATTCCATAATTTTGAGACCTTAGCTCTATTCCAATGCAACATTTTCTGAAGTTGCTTCCAGCAGCAGCACCATTTTACCCGCACTGCCTAACAGCAGACAATGAAAAAGCTTAAAAACAAAAAACTGCGGATGCTGGAAATCCAAAACAAAAACAGAATTACCTGGAAAAACTCAGCAGGTCCGGCAGCATCGGCGGAGAAGAAAAGAGTTGACGTTTCGAGTCCTCATGACCCTTCCACAGAACTAATGAAAAAGCATTGTTTACTATCAGGGAAGACACAAAGACTTTGATGTTAACTCCCTGTCTAATGCAAACCTGTTAAAATGGAGCAGGGACTTATCCACTCCTTTCCTGCCATGATCTAATTGATTACAAATTTATGCTGGTGGGGTTCTTTTTAAATATGCAAGTTGGGCTCCAAGAAAACCATCAAGATCCAACCCTAAAATTTTAACCAGAGGCCTGAACAATCCTGGCTTCCCTTTCAGGCCAATCAGCTGCCAACTAGATCAGGGTCAGAACATGGCAAGTTTTAATTATGAAGTTTCCTGTGAACTAGGACCCAGGAAATCTTTGACCTCTCTTGCTCCTGGCTTCCACCCGACTCTTGCATCGTGTAACTGTTGGACCTTCTCTCTCACCACTTATTTGATTGCTGGGGGGGGATGGTCCTGTGGATCCCTATAGTCTGAATTTTTGCTCCCCACTACCAGCTAGGCATCGATTCCTACCAGGTTCACAGACAAGCCAGACCCCAAATATGTAAACAGACTTAGAAAGTCAAATCTTTTTGGGCCTCAGCACGCCACATTGGACACTGGCCCAAAACAACCCCATGTATCAATCCAAGACCGCTTTAAAATCAAAGCCAAGTGTCAAAAAGAGCAGTCAAAATTAATGTTAAATTAAAACAGAAAACACAGGAAATGTACAACAGGCCCATCAGCATTTGTTGAGAGCAAAACAGATTGGCATTGTGGGTGATGACCGTTTTATAAAATTAATAGAGGAAGGCTAGAGGACTCCTCTTTGAGGCTGGGACAAATCAGAAAAACAGGACTAAATAAAAAACAAATCAAACTGCTGCAAAGTAAATTGTACAGTTATGAACTTTTCAAAGGTCAGTTGTAAATTTCATGTGAAAGTACAGTTAATTTTGTACAACAGTTTAAGTCACCTGTTTTGTTAACTAAAGTCAATGCTTAAAAAGTGTCCACACACCATTACAATCCTTGCACTGTTTATCTAAATAATTAAGATTTGTGTTTTAAGAGATGCCAATAAAAAAATTACGTTTGAATTATTGCGCATTTATCCCAAATTGATGCACAGAGTTGAAGATTCCAGAAGTAAAATAAACTTTATAATAAATTGACTCCAAACCAGAAGCAGTATACTTTAGACAGGAGTTTTTTCTGTTTATGTGAAGATTAATTTGGACATACAGATCCCAAAATACAGAAGACACACCTTAAGGATTTTGTTCCGCTTCCCCACTTACTGGTTGAACTGGGGAAAATATATCAAGAGTGGTGATCACACTACAAGCATGAACAAGGAACCACTTACCTGGTGCTTAATTAACTTCAGGGGGGAAAAAAACGGTTCCCAAAGAGTTGTATTGGACTCAAAATGTTAACTTTGTTTTTCTCCCTACAGATGCTGCCAGACCTGCTGAATTTTTGTTTTTATTTCAGGTCTCCAGCATCCGCAGGATTATATTTTTATTAAAATTGGGCAGTTTGGAAGTTGTGCAGCTTGTGGGGGGGGGGGGGGGGGGGTGCTCGGAACAAGGTCCTGCATGGGGGAGAATCAAAATGCATGAGTGGAAGAGTAAGGCTTTCAACCAAATAAATATTCAATGAAACTGTTACTGATTGCCAGGATCAACAGGAGAAATGCATCTGACCAGTCTGGGATCCTGAAATCTAATAAAATGCCTACAACCCCAATCTTATTAAATTATTGCATTAAATCAACAGACTAATGAGTATTTTTTATTTTAAAAGATATTCACAATATGCACCTAATCACAGCTCAAGCTGTCATACTGGTTCAGTTTATAAAAAGATTAAAATATTCAAATATGATGTGGAAAATGGTGACAATGAGTTTGTGTACATTTTGTTGTGAGTACACAAAATTAAATATTTAAACTGCATTAACAATCTAACCCAGTAATAAATGTGTGTAAATCTGTCTGATTCAATGGTTTGGATTTGTAGAATTACACATCTTTTACCTCCAGTTTAGATTTAAGTAACATATTAAAGATTCACTTACAGGAGTTAAAAAAATACTCATAACCTGGGACTTCTCAACTTACTATTCAAGCCAATTATAAAAGATGCATCAAAACATTGATATCCTAATTTACACAGATGAGATTATGTAAACAGTTGAAGATCTGTTATTCCATACTTATGATTTTGTCTTTTACACAACACTTGAGGTGATGCTTATTTAAAGTACATAAAAGGTTGGAATTGTTTGAAAAATTATTGTAGCATACGAAAAAAAGCAAAGTTTCTAGGACTGACAAACATGAACACAATTTTCAACCTTTAGGTGATATAACTGACGTCAAATAAACACTAATAAAAATGTTTACACTACAAAAGTGTCTCCGCCCAGCTTCAAAAGAACCCAGCTCCTGTGAAGTACGTGTTGGCTTCCAAAATAAGTGCTTTTGTGTAGACTGATATCGTATAATAAAGAGTAAGAAAATCCTGTGTGCTGAAGATCGTATCAGACAGTGCAAACCCCAACATGGATGGAATGAAGCCTCTACCATATTCAACCATCCAAGTTCCAGCACTCCAGCGGACCGATGTGGCTTCGCCTATAGAATGGACTATAGTATCACCTGCAGGAATACAAAAAGGAGTCATATTTTAGGCCAGGTGAGCAAAATTCTTCCACCAGTATCCAGAATGAACACTCAACCCATTTGGAATCTGTATCTCCCTTCATCTGAAACAGGAAATCTGACGACTTTTGAATTGGCTGACATGAGTAGCATTAATTATGCCGATAATTAGGTGCATCCAAGCATTCTATCTGCCTGCCCATTGTAAAACTGACCTGATATTAGCTCATTGACTACAAGGGGCAGATGATGTGCTCTGCCAGATTATGCCCATGTAGTGAAAATGAAAATAACCTCAATACGTTTTAATCCATTGATCACAAATTTATACACAATTGTTAATTGTTGACATTACCAGATCTAGGTGTTCTAATTTGCCTGTGACTTGTTGAAATGACATGTAAGGTGGATACACCTTCTTTCTTGAGATTTATTGCAGGCATCATTGAGCAGACAGTAGTGGAGAAGCCTCAGACTTTGCAACTGTCAAACTGGTTTGAGATGCTTGCAATGTGTGTGGACGAAAGCAAGGTTTGCAAGGTGGATGAGCAGACTGGCCATAGCACTATGGTACTGGAGGCCGTTCAAGCTGGAGGAGTATAAAGGAGTAGTAGTGGACAAGTAGTAGTATAAAGGAGGAGTAGTAGATGGTATGGGGGATTGACACTTGGACTCTTGCTCTTTGCTGCAGAGGGCAAATACAGTGTTGTCTGCCTGGTGCTAGTGTTTGGGACATCTGCTCAGGGCTGCAGAGGAACATGCAATGGGAGGGGGAGGATCCAGTTGCCACACGTAGGCACCAACGACATAGGCAGGACAAGGAAGGAGGTACTGTATAGCCAGTCTGAGGAGGTGGCACCTATTTAAGGAGCATAACCTCAAAGGTAATTAACTCTGGATTAATTCCCCCCCACCCCCCCTGCCCCCGCCCCCGCCCCCCCCCCCCCCCCCCCCCCCCCCCCCCCCCCCCCCCCCCCCCCCCCCCCCCCCCCCCCCCCCCCCCCCCCCCCCCCCCCCCCCCGCCCCGAGCCATGTGCAAATTAACATAGGGCAAATAAGATTAAAGAGATGAATGCACAGCTTAACGACTAGTGTGGGAGAGGTGGGTTCTGGTTTGGCTACAGGAGAGCATAGATTGGGACCTGAAAATTGAAGGGTATGTGACATTTAGAAAGTTCAGGAATCTAGGAAAAGCTGGAGGGGTAGCTCTGTTATTTAAAGATGATATTAGCACAATACAGGGGGATGACCCAAGTACAGGAAACCAGGATACAGAAGCAGTTTGGGTAGAGATGAGAAATGATAAAATCAAGAAGTCAGTTGGAGTGGTGTACAGGCTACCTTACGGTAGTCATACGGTAGGACACAGGTTATCAAAGAAGAAATAATGGGTGCTTGTCAAAAGGGTACAGCAATTATCATGGGAGATTTTAATCTATATATAGACTGGAACAACCAGATGGGCAAAGGGAGCCTGGATGAGGAATTCATAGAATGTTTTTGTGATAGTTTGTTAGAACAGCATGTTCTGGCACCAAACAAAGAGCAGGCTATACTAGACCTAGTATTAACCAAGATAGGATTAATTAATGACCTCTAGTGAAGTTGGCTCTAGGTAGCAGTGATGGTAATATGAATGGATTTTACATTGTTAGAGGGAGAAGAGAGTGGGTCTAAGACTAATATTTTAAACTTAAATAAGGACAATTATGAGGGCATGAAAGCAGAACTAGTGAAAGTGAACTTGCAATTTAGTTTAAGGGCGTCATGAAGCTATTAATATATATAATATTTTGGAATTTTTTTTTATAAATAGAGGTCTAGTCTGTGTCTGTCTTAATTGGATTAAAGCCAGCTAGTCTGGATGCTTTGATGGGTATTAGTTTTGATATATAAAACAGATAGCGTGCATTTGCAATTTTTTGAATAGAGCATTCAAGAAGTGGGGTGAAAATTGACACCTTTCCAGCAGCTACCAAGCAATGTGTTTATATTACTAATAAAATTGGTACTATGAAAGGGGTTTCATTGTTAAAAGGTGAAGTTCAAGAGGCTGGTGAACAATGAGAATTTGAATTCAATCAGTGGTGCTAGGTATAACTTCTGCAGTTTTCAGGTGTGCAGAGCAGAGGCAATGTGAGATCAAAAGGTAGCTGTAAGCCTCCAACTGGCTCCACAGGAACCAAATTGCAAAGAATCTCATTTTGAATTTGTAAGGTGAAAATGCTTTGCCTAGTGTCTGGTTAAGACTATGGGTTGCTGTTGCCTTAAGGGAGATTAGTTTGGGAATTTGTTATAAGTTGTTAGTAATAATTTGAAGCCATGTGTATTTATTTTAACCTGTGTAAATTAACAAAATGTTTCATTAAGTTTAATGTAAAGCTTTGAGAACTGGTGGTCTGCTTCCTGAATTTAGAGTCGCATCTCAAACATAACACTTAAAATGATAGGTTATGACAATTGTTTAAAGTTTCTCTCTGGAATTTTTAAATAACTTTGCTTTACCAACTGCATCAGTCACAACAAAGTGATAGGTCAATAGAAATGCAGTAGTGGACATTTAAGGGGATATTTCAGAATGTGCAGAGTGGTTACAGTCCAACGAGAAAGAAAACTTCCAAGGGGAGGATCCAACATCCGTGGTTCACTAAAAAACTTTAAAGATAGTATCAAACTTACAGAAAAAGCATACAATTGTGCAAAGATGGTTGGCAGGTCAGAAGACTGGACAGAATATTAAAAAAGCAAAGAATGACTAAAATATTAATAAGAAGGAAAAAATATAAGTATGAGAGAAAGCTAGCTAGAAATATTAAGACAGATAGTAAGTGTTTGTACAGATATTTAAAAAATAAAAGAGCTAACAAAGTGAGTGTTGATCCGATAGAAAGTGAGTCTAGGGAATTAATAATAGAAAATAAGGAGATGACAGATTAATTGAACCAGTAGTTTGCATTGGTCTTCACTATGAAAGATACAAGTAACATCCCACAGATTGGGAGGGAGGAACTCAAGAAAATTACCATCACCAGGTAAGTAGTACTTAGCAGATCGTCAGAACAGCGGTTGACAAGTCCTCGGGTCCTGTTGGATTTCATCCTAGTGTCTTAAAAGGAGTGGCTAATGAGATTTATGCGCTGGATTTAATTTTCCAAAATTCCCTAAATTTGGGGAAGGTTCCATTAGACTGGAAAATAGTTGATTGTTTGTGGAAGGGGTGCCAATCACCCCCTTCACCACCACACTAGCAGCAGTGTGCATTATCTACAAGATGCACTACAGAAACTCACCAAGTCTTCTTCGGCAGCATCTTCTAAACCCATGAGCGCTACCATCCAGAAGCACAAGTGCAGCCATTCACCATCCTGACTTGGAAATACATCGCTGTTCCTTCTTCTGTCAGGGGGTTAGGAACTCCCTCCCTAACGGCACCATGGCTGCCCTTGTCCTTCCAGATGGTAGTGCTCATGGGTTTAGAAGATGCTGCCTATGGAGACTTGGTGCGTTTCTGTAGTGCATCTTGTAGATAGTACACACTGCTGCCACTGTTTGTTGGTGGTGGAGGGAGTGAATGTTTGTGTACCTATACCACACAGACTGCAGCACTTCAAGAATGCAGCTCACCACCACCTCCTCAAGGGCAATTAAGATGGGCAATAAATGCTGGCCTAGCCAGCGAAGCCCACATCCCATAAAATGAATTAAAAAGCTAATGTAGCTCCTCTATTCAAAAGGGGAGGGAGACAGATGGATAGCAGGAAACTATTGGCCAGTTAGCTTAACATTTGTCATAGGGAAAATGTTAAAAGCTATTGTTAAAGACGTTATAACTTGGCACTCAGGTGAATTCAGGATAATCAAGCAGAGTCAACATGGGTTTGCCCAAGGGAAATATTGGAATTCTTTAAAGAATATGTGCTGTGGATAAGGGAGAAGCAGGGGATGTAATGTACTTAGATTTTCAGAAGGCATTTGATAAGGTGCCACATTAAAGGTTATTGCAGAAAATAAAAGCTCATGGTGGAGCGGGTAGCATTTTGCAGGTCCGTATTAGGAGCACAATCCTCCATCCACATTTGAAAACTTCTCATTTTTGGATAGGACCCACTAGTTTCAGGTAAATCAATCAGCCAGCAACCAGCAACATTGGAATTAGTAAAAAAAAAGTTGGGCTCAACCAGTTATCATATTTTACAAGCCAAAATTGGAATTGGGGGAAGCATTATTATAGAAGGTATGGCACACAAGGTATCTTCCAGAAAACCTTCAGGAGGCTCCTTTATTAACTTAGTTTTGTGTTACTGAGGTATTTGTTGGTAAAATGATTCTTCCTTTTATGCACTACTGAAGGCACAAAGTTTGAAAAGTTTAACAATCATGGACAGTCTTGAAGACAGGTTATCAACTAAAAATAGTCCTGTATTACCTTTAGAAAATACATTAGGAGCTGGAGTGGCTCAGTGGGTTGGTCTCCCAGAAGGCCCCGGGTTCAAGTCACACGCCAGGATTTGTTGACTAAGAAAGAACCCAGCCACTAGTGCAGGAAAGCCAATGTCTGTTGTTGCCAGTCCTCAGCCTGGATAAATGGGGAGGATTAGTGGCAGCAAGGGAGTGAAACCATCTACCAAATCTAAACATGATGGAGTAATTAACCAGCATGGTGGCAACCCCATGTGTCCATAAGACCATAAGAGCAGAAATTAGGCCATTCGGCCCATCGAGTCTGCTCTGCCATTCAATCATTGCTGATAAGTTTCTCAACCTCATTCTCCCGCCTTCTCCCCGTAACCATTGATCCCCTTACCAATCAAGAACCTACCTAGCTCGGTCTTAAATACACTCAATGACCTGGCCTCCACAGCCTTCTGTGGCAATGAATTCCATAGATTCACCACGGTCTGGCTAAAGAAGTTTCTCCTTATCTCTGTTCTAAAAGGTCTTCCCTTTACTCTGAAGCTGAGGAATAAAGTCCTAACCTGTTTAATCTTTCCCTGTAACTCAACTCCTGAAGACCTGGCATCATCCTAGTAAATCTCCTCTGCACTCTTTCAATGTTACTGATATCCTTCCTGTAATTAAGTGACCAGAACTGCACACAATACTCCAAAGTTGGCCTCACCAATGTCTTATAAAACCTCACCAAAACATCCCAACTCCTATACACAATACTTTGATTTATGAAGGCCAGTATGCCAAAAGCTTTCTTTACAACCTTGTCTACCTGTGACGCCACTTTCATGGAACTATGTACCTGAACTCCCAGATCCCTTTGTTCCTCCGCTCTCCTCAGTGCCCTACCATTTACTGTGTATATCCTACCTTGGTTTGACCTTCCAAAATGCAGCACCTCACACTTTTCTGCATTTAAGTTCCATCTGCCATTTTCTGGCCCATTTTTCCAGTTGGTCCAGATCCCTCTGCAAGCTTTGAAAGCCTTCCTCGTTGTCCACAACGCCTCTAATCTTAGTGTCATCAGCAAACTTGCTGATCCAATTTACCAAATTAGCATCCAGATCATTGATATAGACAACAAACAACAATGGTCCCAGCACAGATCCCTGAGGCACACCACTAGTCACAGGCCTCCAGTCTGAGAAGCAATCATCCACTACCACTCTCTGTCTTCTCCCACACAGCCAATTTCGAATCCAGTTTACAACCTCTCCATGGATACCAAGTGTCTGAACCTCCTGAACTAACCTCCCATGTGGGACCTTGTAAAAGGCCTTATTAAAGTCCATGCAGACAACATCCACAGTCTTTCCTTCATCTACTTTCTTGGTAACCTCCTCGAAAAAGGTTTGTTAAACACGACCTACCACGTACAAAGTCATGCTGACTATCCTTAATCAGCCCTTGGCTGTTCAAATAATTGTATACCTGATCTCTCAGAACATCTTCCAATAATTTACCTACTACTGACGTCAGGCTCACTGGCCTGTAATTACCTGATTTACTTTTGGAGCCTTTTTTAAACAACGTAACAACATGAGCTACCCTCCAATCCTCTGGCACCTCACCCGTGGCTAAGGACATTTTAAATATTTCTGCCAGGGCCCCTGCAATTTCCACACTAGTCTCCCTCAAGGTCCGAGGGTTTATCATGTCAGGCCCGGGGGATTTATCTACCTTTATTCACTGTAAGGCAGCAAGCACCTCCTCCTCTTTAATCTCTATATGTTCCATGACACTATTGCTTGTCTCCCTTCCTTCCTTATACACTATGCCAGTTTCCTGAGTAAATACTGATGCAAAACAACTGTTTAAGATCTACCCCATCTTGTGAGGCTCCACACATAGACAACCACTCTGATCTTCAAGGGGACCAAATGTGTCCCTTAATATCCTTTTATTCTTAATATACTTGTAGAAATCCTTTGGGTTTACCTTCACATTACCTGCCAAAGCAACCTCATGTCTTCTTTGTGCGTTCCTGATTTCCTTCTTTAGTATTTTCTATACTCTACAAGTGCCTCATTTGCTCCTTGTTGCCTATACCTGCTACACACCTTTCTCTTCTTCTTAACCAGATCGCCAATATCCCTTGAGAACCAAGGTTCTCTATGCCTGTTAATTTTAATCCTGACAGGAACATGCAAACTCTGCACTCTCAAAATTTCACCTTTGAATGCCTTCCACTTACTGAACACATCCTTGCCAGAAAACAACTTATCCCAATCCACTCTTCCTAGATCGTTTCTCATTTCCACAAAATTGGCCTTTCTCCAATTTAGAATCTCAACTCGAGGACCAGACCTATCCTTATCCATAATTAGCTTAAAACTAATGACATTGTGGTCACTGGACCCAAAATGTTTGCCTACACGTACTTCTGTCACCTAACCTGTCTGGTTCCCTAATAGGAGATCAAGTATTGCATCCTCTCTCATTGGTATCTCTATATATTGATATATGTCAATATGTGGAAAGTTAAAATATCTGACTATCACAACTTGCTGTTTCTTACATCAGTCTGCTATCTTTCTACAGATTTGCTCCTCCAATTCTCTTTGACTGTTGAGTGGTCTATAATACAATCCTATTAGTGTGGTCACACCTTTCCTGTTCCTCAGCTCCACCCATATGGCCTCTGTAGACGAGTCCTCCGGGCTGTCCTGTCTACACGCAGCTGTAATATTTTCCCTGACTAGTAATGCCATTCCTCCCCCTTTCATCCCTCCCCCTCTATCATGTCCGAAACAATGGAACCCCGGAACATTGAGCTGCCAGTCCTGCCCCTCCTGCAACCAAGTCTCACTAATAGCAATAATGTCGTAATCCCACATGCCAATCCATGCCCTAAACTCATCTGCCTTCCCGACAATACTCCTTGCATTGAAATAGATGCATCTGAGAACATTTCTATCACTTACAAACCTTTGATGTCTGTCTATACATGCATTCCTCGCTTGACCTTTACCCTCCTCCACCTCACTATCTGCTCTAACACTCTGGTTCCCCTCCCCCTGCAAATCTAGTTTAAACCCTCTGGAGCAGCATTAGCAAACCTACCCGCAACCTACCCGGCCGCCATCCTGAGAAGGACCCCCTTTATCCCCACTCTCTGCCTCCTGCCAGACAGCCAATCTTGTATCCATGCTAGTACCTTGCCTCTAACACCATGAGCTCTTATCTCACTGAGCAGCCTCCTGTGTGGCACCTTGTCAAAGGCCTTCTGGAAGTCCAAGTAGATAACATTCATTGGCTCTCCTTTGTCTAACCTACTCGTTACCTCCTCAAAGAATTCTAACAGATTTGTCAGGCATGACCTCCCCTTGATGAAACCATGCTGACTTTGCCCTATTTTACCATGCACTTCCAAGTATTCTGAAATCTCATCCTTAATAATGGACTCTAAAATCTTACCAATGACCGAGGTCAGGCTAATTGGCCTGTAATTTCCCATCTTTTGCCTCACTCCCTTCTTAAACAGCGGGTTTACATTAGCGATTTTCCAGTCCTCTGGGACCCTCCCTGACTCGAGTGGTTCCTGAAAAATCACCACTAACGCCTCCACTATCTCTTCAGCTATCTCCTTCAGAACTCTAGGGTGTAATCCATCTTATCCACCTTGAGACCTTTCAGCTTTCCTCGCACCTTCTCCTTGGTAATGGCCACCATACTCACCTCTGCCCCCCGACTCTCTTGAACTTTGGGGATGTTACACGTGTCTTACACCATGAAGACTGACGCAAAGTACCTAATCAGTTCCTCCACCATTTCTTTGTTCCCCACTACTACTTCTCCAGCATCATTTTCCAGTGGCCCAATGTCCACTTTTGCCTCTCTCTTACCCTTTATATATCTAAAAAAACGCTTGCAATCTTCTTTTATATTACTGGCTAGTTTACCCTCATATTTAATCTTCTCCCTCCTTATTTCTTTTTTAGTTGTCCTCTGTTGGTCTTTGTAGGCTCCCCAATCCCCTGGTTTCCTACTGCTCTTCGCTGCATTGTATGCTTTCTCTTTAGCTTTTATGCTGTCCCTGACTTCCCTTGTCAGCCATGGTTGCCTCCTCTTCCCTTTAGTATGCTTCTCCTTCCTAGGGATGAATTTTTGCTGTGTCTCCCAAATTACTCCCAGAAACTCCTGCCATTGCTGTTCCATTGTCTTTCCTTCTAGGCTCATCTCCCAGTCGATTCAGGCCAGCTCCTCCCTCATGCCTCTGTAGTAGTCTTTATTCAACTGTAATACTGTTACATCTGATTCCAGTTTTTCCCTCTCAAATTGCAGGGTAAATTCGATCATATTATGGTCACTTCCTCCTATGGGTTCCTTCACCTTAAGCTCCCTTATCAAATCTGCCTCATTACACATCACTAAATCTAGAAGTACTTGTTCACTAGTGGGCTCCACCACAAGCTGCTCCAAAATGCCATCTCGTAGATTTTCCACAAATTCCTTTTCTTGGGATCCACTACCAAACTGATTTTCCCAGTCTACCTGCATATTGAAATCCCCAATTATCACTATAACCTTGCCTTTCTTATCTCCTGGTGTATCTTGTGCCCCACATCCTGACTACTGTTCGGAGGCCTGTACATAACTCCCATTATGGTTTTTCTACCTTTGTGGTTCCTCAACTCTACCCACACAGATTCTACATCATATGACCCTACATCATTTCTTGCTATCGATTTAATTTAATTTCTTACTAACAAAGCAACCCCACCACCTCTGCCAACCTGCCTATCTTTTCGATAGGATGTATATCCTTGGATATTTAGCTCCCAGTCCTGATCCCCTTGTAGCCATGTCTCCGTGATGTCCACCACATCATACCTGCCAATTTCAATCTGCGCCACAAGCTCATTTACCTTATTTCGTATACTGCGTGCATTCAGATACAACACCTTCAGTCCTGTATTTCCCGTCCCCTTTCTCATTGTTGTCCCTTTATCTGATGTGCTTGAAGTTTCTAGCCCTTTCCAAACACTCTATCCTATTTTGTGTTCTGGAGACTTTAATAGCCTCTCCTGGGCTCTCCTTTCTTTTCAGTTTTTTCATAATTTTCCATGAAGTTGAATCCACACCCCCACACGCTAACCTGCTGCTTTGTTTCCCATTAGTCATACTTCTTGGAGTTTTACCCTTCTCTTCCCCCCCACTTTCTAGCTTAAAGTCCTGTTGTCATGGGAAAAGAGGAAGGATTGCCTTTAGAAAATACATTCCTCCTTACTATTTTCCCACAATATCTGGGCAACTAAAATCCTCATGATCACTATTCTAATAGCTCCTAATAGAGTTATGACAACACTGTAGGAGCCATTTGGCCCACTGAATCCATCCCAGCTCTCTGCAGAGCAGTCCAGTCAGTCCTGTAGCCATGCAAGTCAATTTCCCTCAAGTGCCTTTTGAAATATTTAATTTATGAATATATTTCCATATATTTCTTCCCTCTGTAACATCCACAAGCCCTGCAACCCTCTAAGATCTCTGTGTTCCTATAATTCTGGACTCTTGTACTTCTCTAGTTTTCATTGTTCCTTCATTGGTAGTCATAAAGACAACTCTCTTTGGCCAAGTACATGTCCCATTTTCCTTCATTTAGTGCGATCAAATTTTGTTTGATAGTCACTCATGTAAATCATATTGAGATGTTTATGCTATGTAAATGCAAGTTGTTGTTCTGGTTAAGTAATTGGCAAAAGAACGAGGGGAGAATTAAAAAGGAAAAAAGTTGTACAATTTTGGAGAAAGAGCAGGGGACTACGACTAATCAGATAGAGCCAGCAGAACTGAAAAGCCCCTTTCTGTGCTGTATTACTTTATGATTCTAGGGTTATTACAATGAATACAGAATCAGAATAATCACAGGAGGCCATTTGTTACATTGTGTTTGTGCTGGATGAAGAAAAATTTGATGTTGGATATTACCAAATACACCTGCAGTTAGGAAAGGATCAGAATAATTCCTGTAATTAGAATGATGGTATAGAGATAAGAGTTTCTCTACATCTTGAAACATAAATACATAAACTTACCTGGGTAAAATATTTCACTTTTAGTTGTCCCTTCTTTCCACTGTTGAAAAGTTCCTGAGATAATAGTGTCGGACACTTCAGCCCAGTATCGACCTGGAATTTCATGTAAAAAATTATAAACATTTGCTATCCATGTGTAAGAAAAACTGTGGAGGCAATAAGCTGTAGTTTTACAGCAGTCTCATCTCTATTTCAAATGCGAAAAACATGAAATCTTGTACAAGACAACAAATATATTAAAGTCCTGAGAACTAATCAACAGCACAAAAACAATTGCAAATCTTAAGTTTTCTTCATATCCTCGTTGCCATAATCAGAAAGATAATGGAGAGGAACTAGCTGGTTGTATAATATGGCAGAATGGTAAACATTTTGCAAATAAAATAATTCTCCTTGAACTAGGCGATAGTCCTGAAAATTGAGTGCCTACTCCTCTAGCTTTGTGTGTGCAAAGGTAAAGAGAAAATTCATCTAAACAGAGAACTGGGATTGACACTAAGATAAAAAGCAAAATACGACAGATGCTGGAAATCTGAATGAAAACAGAAAATGCTGGAAAAACTCATCTGACAGCATCTGTGGAGAGAGAAACATTAACTCTGTTTCTCTCTCCACAGATGCTGTCAGACCTGCTGAGTTTTTCCAGCATTTTCTGTTTTTAATTGGGATTGATAGTTGTGTAATAGGCTTCAGCAAGTAATACTCCTCTTCATATTTCCAAATACCAGACCAAGGGTCCATTAAATCGAAAATACATGTTTTTCTGAGCTTGCCTTTACTTAATAATTCATATCTGTGTGCTTACCCCTTTTCTTCAGATGAAATCTAAAATATCCAACAGGAAAGTGCCTCACACAGTGGTTATCAGAGGGTGATTGGAATCTGAAACCAGATCTTTGAAGGCAAGTGTATTCAGGCCAATTTGCAGGGAAGTACTTTGGGACATTTCACTATGTTAAAGGTGCTGTATAAAAGGCAAATTATTGTTGCTGAGATGGTCATGGATTTGAAAAGTATATTCTCGAACTCTCTCTAGAGAGAGAAACCCCTCTAAACTGTAAGGGGTTCAGAGATGGGGGAAGGTGGTTTGGTAGCACAGAGGCTACCAAAGTGTTTTGTGAGGAGTTATGATGGTAGTTTATCATGAGGGAGACAGTCCCCAAGAGGCGGCATTAATTTACAATAGCAGCTAATATATGACAGAAATGAAAGTTGTGTGGTCAGTGTGAATAAGGCCAAGGGAGCAGAAGCTAGACTTATGGATAAGTTTGCATGAGCTCAGATGCAGGAATGGTAAAGAGCTGAGGGAGCTGAGCTGACTGGATAGTCTCCAAATTGGTGACAAAGGCAGCTATGAGCACCTTGCACTTGTTAGAGATGATGGTAGAAAGTGACTGATGGAAGGGCTTTAAGGTAAGATTTGATAGTGGAGAAAAGAAGCCAGAGGTTACCTTTGCTCTCTGGGATGATTCTTGACTGGTGGGTGATATTGGAAGGAAAGCAAGGGGCAGGACCAATTTAAAACAAAATGATGGTATGTGGGTAGCTGTGTGGCTCAAGGATGCATCCTGAAAATTCTGCTCCCTTCATTAATAATTTGGACACAGGCACAAGAGACTGCAGAAGAAAATACAACTTAGCAGGATAAGGAGATCAACGCAGCGGCATTAAATGCAGAGAACTGAGAAGTGTGGTGAACAAGAAAATTTAAGATATAAATACATGAATTTATATTGCACCTTTAATGTAAATGCTCCAAGAAAGGGTTTTAATAATAGCCATGCAGACATTTAATGAGGATTTTTAGTAGATGGAATGCTTTATCAGAAGAATGAAGGAGAGATTTCATTTAAAATAACAATATTTAGAAAGAAAGGAAGAAGAGAAAGGGGAAGAAAAAGGATTAGAGTAGGCAACTCCAATTAAATAGCTAGCACCTAAATAAGCACAATGGCCTTCTGTGCTGCAACTTTAACAATTCTGGTTCATTGCCTTATACCTTCATTTGTTTGACAATTTGTTCCCCCAGATGCCATGCCACTTGTGGTGATGTGACTTTACAGACATCCTCCGGCATCTTGCTCAAGGGTTCACTATTCACATACAACTCTAGAAACAGGGCATCATTTGATTGTGGGGCTACCACAACTAAACCCAATCAGTTTTTTGTGCAATATCCAAAGATGTACTTCCACCAAGTGTGCCTGGACAGCAATAAGGAATAGGAATCATGTTGGCTGTTTTCCCCTCTCCCTACTCCAGGAGAACCAAGGCCAATTGAAGCACCCCAACTATGTTGAGCAAGATCACCTAATTAAACACAAATGGAAGACCTTCCTCTGTCTAACTCATCTGCTCACCATCTTAACCAGATGTGCCCCTGGAACTTTAAAATCAGTTTTTAATGCGTTTGGACCTTGACAGGAATAGAATATCTATAACTTCTGTATTCCCAGTGTATCCACAGACCTATTTTATCTCTCTCATCTTTTATATCACTGCAGCCCAATAACCCTTTAGTTTGTTTTACTATTTTTAAAAAAAATTACAGGCAGAGATGCAACACTTTGTCTCAGAACTACAGTTTTTCTGACACTGATGGTGAGGAAAGAACATGACACAAGCAAGGGATAGACGATCCAGGAGCATCGTCAACATACAGAAGCCCCCGGGTCAAGACATGCCACATTTTTGTCTTGGCTTTCAGTCTTGATACGTTGAGGAATTTCCCATCAGATTGTGTGATTGGACTGAATAACACACCACTGGGAGTCAGCAAACTCAACTATCGTGATGACCACAACCTGTCTCTTGACAAACAGCTCAGCACATGTATTGGGAAGGCAGCCACCAACTTTGGCTGACTAATAAAACATGCAAACTTGATAGATGCTTATCTATAAGGCCTGCATCCTCAGCGCATTGCAGTTGACAACATTAGAGATCAGAAAGAGCAAGGGTCCCAACACTGACCCAAGGTGCTCCATTACAAAACTTTTTCAATCTGAAAAGCAACCATTTATCATTACTCTCTTTCCTGTCACAACTAACTTCTTATCAAAATACCAACTTTCCCTTTTATTCCATGAGCTGTTGTTCACAAGTTTGAGTGGCACTTTGACCTTTTGAAAATCCACATACACCACTTCAACAGCGTTTCCTTTCTCAACCTTCTCTGTTACCTCCTCAAAAAACGCAAGTTAGTTAAACATGATTTGCCCTTGAAGAATCCATGCTGGCTTTCCTTAGTGAGCCTGCACTTGTTTAAGTGAATATCGATTTTATGCCAATAGCTTCCAGAAGTTTCCCTACCTCTGAGGTCAAACTGACTGGCCTGTAGTTGCCAGCTTTATCCTTGCACCCCTTTTTGAACAAGGGTATAACATTCACAGTTCTCCAGTTCTCTGGCACCTCCAGTGTCTAAGGAAAACTGGAAGATTATCACTAGTGCCTCTGCAATTTCCACTCTAACTTCCCTCAGTACCCTTGTACTCATCTGGTCTTGGTACCGTATCTATTTTAAGAGAGCCTTTCCAACACCTGCTTCCTCTTGATTATAAGTTCTTCTAGCAATCCTCTCTCATCTCAGCTTGGGTAGCAAGTTCTTCCTTTGTAAAGACAGATGTAGAGTGTTCATTCAACACCTCCACTATTTCTCCAGCCTCCACATGCAAGTCCCCTTTTTTGTCCCTATTCTTTCTTTTACCATCCTTTTATTATCTACATGCTTATAGAAGACCTTGGGATTCTCTTTTACGTTTGCTGCCAGCCGCTTTTCGTGCACTCTCTTTGCTTTTATTAATTTCTTGACTTCCCCTCTGGTCTTCCTTTATTCAGCCTGAATCTCCATTGTATTTTCTAACTGACATCTGCTGTAGGCACACTTCTTCCTTTTCATCTTTACCTCTATCTCTCTCGTCATCCAGGGTGCTCTGGATTTATTTGCCCTACCTTTCCCCTTCAGAGGGATATACGCTGACATTGCCGGCGATACTTTTTCTTTGAATGTGGCCCATTGCTCGGCCACTGTCTTTTCTGCCAACATTTGATTCAAACTCACTCGGCTCAGATGCATTCTCATCCCATCAAAGCTGGCTTTCCCCCAATTAATTATCCCTGCTCTGGATTGTTCTCTGTCCTTTTCCATGATTAACCTAAACCTTATGATACAATGGTCACTGTCCCCTAGAGGCTTTCCCACTGATATTTGATCCACTTGGGCCAATTCATTTCCCCAGAACCAGGTCCAAAAGTGTATGTTCTCACCTTGGGACTGGAAACATACTGCTGCAGAAAATTATATTGAACACATTCCAGGAACTCTCATCTCTCTTGTCTTTTTGTGCTATTCCTAACCCAGTCTTTATTTGGATAATTGAAGTCCCTCATTATGATCATTCATACTCATGTCTTGTTCAGCCATCAAAAGAGGCGTAGATGATCTCATTGGACTTCACCAAATTCTGAGACTGCATTCCCATCATCTCTCACAGATGGAAGGATGTCAATCACTATTTTTAATACAAGTTAATTTCCCTGTATAATAAAATTCTCAAACTAGAAACCTAATACTGGAATTGTCTTAAAAAAAATCCTCATATAATGCTACAGAGTAACAATTATACTGTACCTGAATGTCCCCCAGTGTCCACTGCTGTTCCAAACAGCAACACATATTCTGTTAAGGATGCATGCAAAAGGCACATGGAACCCATCCAGCCTCCAGCGTTCACAAAGATCCATTGCAGGTCCTCATCTGGAAGTATGTGACCAGGGTACTTTTTCCTCAATTCAACCACAACTTTAGTGAATGCTTGCTCGTGATTAAGACCTGCAATATAGCACCAGTTTATATTACTGTGATTCAAAATATCAACTAGTTTCAATAAGTATCTTTCATTAAAACAATTCTCACTTCCAGTGATTCATTGCCCAATTTTGCAAAAAGATGTTAGGCTTTGTTTATTTCTGTCACGTACACAGTACCTTAGGTTACTATAAAAAAATGAACATGACTCAACGTGGATGCCTGTAGGTGATACAACACATTGCGGATAAGCAAATTATGTGCTGCATAAATGTTCCCACTGCTCATTATTCAAATTTTTATTACTTGCTCTAGGCACACAACCAGAGATCAATAACTGCTCGGTGAAGTGCCTTTCTGGAATGAAGCTAGATTGTTGTAACTTTTTATATTTTCATGGCGTGGTGTAGTTAACTGCTGCTAAGTGGCGATTGTTAGGCTGTCGATGTGGTCTGGCATGGAAATATACAGATTATCACTGGACTGAAAAACTAAAGACAACTTGATTGGAGAAGGCACAATAGAGGTAATTTTGAGAAAAAATGGCCTTTGATAAAATGCAGGGCCACTCAGCTCCTCATCTCATTATAGCCTTGAGGCAAACATGGACAAAAAAGTTGAACTCCAGAGGAGAGGTGAGAGTGACTGCTCTTGACATCAAGGCAGCATTTGACTATGTGTGGCATCAAGGAGCCCTAACAAAACTAGAGTTAACAGGAATCAGGAGGAGAAGTCTCTGCTGGTTGGAGTCATAACTACCACAAAAGGAAGATGGTTATGGCTGTTAGAGGTCAATCAAGTCAGTCCCAGGGCATCGCTGCAGAAGTCCCTCAGGGCAGTGCCCTAGGTCTAACCATCTTAATCAATGACCTTCTCTCCATTAAAAGATCAGAATTGGGTATGTTCGTTGATGCTTGCACAATGTTCAACACCATTCGCGACGCCTCAGATACTGAGGCAGTTTGTGTCCATATGTAGCAAGATCTGGACAATATTTCCTGTATTTTGGGCAACAAATGCTGGCCTAGCCAGTGAAGCCCACATCCTGTGAATGAATAAAAAAAAATTAGACTTGGGCTGATAAGTGGCAAGTAACATTCACACCACACACGTACCAGGCAATGACCATCTCTAACAAGAGAGAATCCAATCATCTTCCCTAGACATTCAATGGCATTACCATCGCTGAATCCCCCACTATCAACATTCTGGTGGTTACCATTGACAGAAACTGAATGGGACTAGCCATATAAATACTGTGGCTACAAGAGCAGATCAGAGGCTGGGAATTTTGTGACAAGAACCTTATGTCCTGGCTCCCCGAAGTAGTCCACCATCCACAAGCACAAGTCAGGAGTGTAAGTGCTCTGCACTTGCCTGGATGAGTGCAGCTCCCACAACACTCAAGAAGCTTGACACCATCCAGGACAAAGCAGCCTGCTTGATTTGCAGCCCATACAACACCAATGCACAGTGGCAGCAGTGTTCCATCTAAAAGGTGCATTGCAGCAATTCACCAAGACTCCTTCGACAACATCTTCCAAATTTGCGACTTCTTCCATCCAGAAGGACAAGGGTAGCAGATGTATGGGAACACCACCACCTTCAAGTTCCCCTCCAAGCCACACACCATCCTGACTTAGAACTATATTGCTATTCCTTCACTGTCGCTGGGTCAAAATCCTGGAATTTCCTACCAAACAGTACTGTGGGTGCACCTACACCACATGGACTGCAGCGGTTCAAGACGGCAACTCACCACCACCTTGAGGGCAATAAATACTGGCTGAGCCAGTGACACCCACATCCCATGAAAGAATTTTAAAAATCATTAAAATTTATATGTCCCTCAAACTGTTAGATGCACATGCTTCAGCGATTCACAAGTACTTTCCAAAGGTAGCAATGACTTTTATCTCTACTAAATACAGGAGAAGCATTGCTCACCATTATGTACTCAAGAAAATTGGTACTTAAGAACATTAAACATACTATGAAGCTAAATAGAGTAGTCAATCTAACCAACTGCTGATTGACTGTTTAAAATGTTGAACACACCTTAAGAGATTTAATTCATGGACAATAAGTGTGCATCTTTGGTCAAAAGTAAATAATCAACACTGCTCAATTGTTTTATTATTGCAGTTCTGAAGCCCCACAGAGCCTTTGCAAAGCAGGATGGCATTAAACAAAAATATGATTTGCAGAAAATCACAGCCAAAAATAGGACAGACAATAAGGCAGAAGTTTACATTCTTTGATATTGGATTTCCAGTATAAAGTCAATCTGCAGTTCAGTCATGATTAAATGAATTAACAGTGAGAAGAAAAAAAAAGTTGAACACTAATTTGTGCACTGATAATTTCCAATCTAAATATTTGTGCAAAACTGTCATTTGCTATTCAACATTACTTGTGCATTTTCTTTTAATTGGAATTGAACATTGAAATAATATAGACAATTTCCAATCATTTGATATTTGCTCTCAATACAGAAACTGCATCAGCCATAAAGAAAACCTCAGACACCACAAATAAAACAGACGTTAGTTAAACTCTCTCTATTTCCTAAGTTATATTGTATTTGTGGGTGTTAGGAATGAGTTATGGCTTTAAAGTTTAAGTGTTGTTTGTACTTCTGTATCTCTGTGTTAAGAAAGGTCAAATTTGAGTTTTAGTTTCACTTTAAAAAGGTGCTTGCATTTCTAATGAGAGTTTACAACTATTGCAGCTAAGTTAAATAGACAAGAGTAGAAAAAAAAGTGCTGTTGTCTAGCAACAGGGGTTCAGAGAGGCAGGTCCCTCCCACAGACATACAGACAAAACGACAAAAATAGTTTTGAGTTCAGTTTTTTTTGAAGACAGCTGCCAGGCAGAAGCAGCCTAGAATGGGCAGTTAGCTAGTTCCAAGCTAAAGTTGCTTGAAAGTAGCTGCCAGAGAGAGAGTGGAGCAAAAGGGACAGATAGCCAGTCCCAAGCCAAAGAAAAGACACCAAAATCTAGGGGGGTGGAACAGGAGAAAGTCCCAAGCAGACCTTCTAGTCAAAGGAAGGACAGGAATCTGAAAAAGGTCCTGTTAAGTGAAGGTAAGAGTGAGGAGCAGAGAGATAGCTCCAAGATTTAAAGAGACAAAAGCTGCAGAAAGCATATTTAAAGTGAGAACAGTTTGCAAGAGGCAAGAAGGACCAAAGAGACAGCTGAAAGTCTGTAATTCTTTGCTAGGAGCATATGAAGCAGCGGCATACTGTTGACAGCCGAGTTGGTGAGCGAGTGCGTGGAAGACAGCTCAAATGTGTGTGGTGACACAGGTGAGAGGAGCATCAGAAGAAGAGTTTGAAACTCTGGAAGTGAACCCTTGTGGAAGGTGTGAGTGAAAACATCGTTTTGGGAGAAGATTCCAAAGCGAGCTCTTGGGGAGTTGAGATTGGAAACCCTTAAGTGAAAGATGGAGTTCAGTGAGACTGGTTGGTTCACGGTGTGACAAGTGTCTGAGGGGAGTTGATGACAGATTCATAGCATCTGGTTGAGGTGGTATCTGTCACTTGGTTCCAGAGTGTGGTGTGTCTGACCACTAGTCACCATAGGTTTACATGGACTGCATACTTACTGTGAATATTAAAGTATAAGATAGCTTTTGCAACTTGTGTTATCCTTACAAATCTGTAAAGGTATAGCTGTGGGTGAAGAAGTATTGTAACATCATTCATCTTTTCTTGTTTAAAAGATGCTTTTGTTAAAAGTTCATTAGCTGACTTCAGTGACTCTGATCAGTAGCCCCTCCCTACATATCTAAACAAACAAATAAAAGTTAGGATCTGTCAAGCTGGGTTCTGCCCTGGGATCAGATTTGTCCAGTGGTAACCTTATTGGGAATCATGACACAGATATAACATTGGCCATATCCCATGTCATAATTGAGAATGCTATCTGATTGGCATTTATTTATATTTTTCTATAAGAGCAAACAGAAAATGTGCAAGATCAATACAAGGGCTAAGCATGATGGAACAGGATCAAATGTTTGGTTCCAAGAGTAATGGAATGTTGGTGCTTTAGTGAATTATCAGTCTTCCCCTGCTGTCCTTTTGTGCTGTCCTTGGGAGATGCACAGAAGTGCCAAATACTTGGAAGCAGATCAACAGCATCAACTTAAATACAAAAATTAACTTGCATTTGTAAAGTGCCTTTAACTTAGGAAAACATCTTGAAGATGGGAGGCCAGCTAGGAGTGCATTGCAATAGACAAGTATAGGAGGTTAACAAAGACATGGATCTAGGTTTCAACAGCAGAGGAGGAAATAGAGGAGTCTTAGTGATAGAATGGATATGCAGTGGAAGCTCATCTCAGGGTCAAATAGGATGCCATGGTTGTGAACAGTCTGGTTTGAGCTCAGCCCAACATTTCCTTACCACCAACTCAAGCTTAACCATTTTGTATGAAACTTCAGTGGCCTGCCTGACTCAAAGTTTATCAAAACAACTTGCATTTATACAAATCGCGGGTCCTGATGGTCTTCAGCCTAGGGTCTTAAAAGAAGTGGATAGTGAGATAATTGATGTGTTGGTTTTAGCTTTCCAATATTCCCTGATTCACGGAAGGGTCCATTAGATTGGAAAATAAATAATGTAACTCCTTTATTCAAAAAGAGTAAGAAAGCAGGAAACTACAGGCCAGTTAGCTTAACATCTGTCATAGGGAAAATGTTAGAAGCTATTATTAAAAATGTTATGGCAGGGTGCTTAGAAAAATTCAAGGCAACCAGGCAGGGTCAGCATGCTTTTGTGAAAGGGAAATCATGATTAAACAATTCTTTGGAGTTAAACAATTCTTTGGAGTTTTTTTGAAGGAGTCGCATGTGCTGTAGATAAAGGGGAAGCAGTGGATGTACTATACTTAGATTTCCAGAAGACATTTGAAAAGGAACCACCCAAAGGGTTATTATGGAAGATAAAAGCTCATGGGTAACATATTGGCATGGATGGAAGATTGGCTAGCTAACAGGAAACAGAGAGTAGGCATAAATGGGTCTTTTTCTGGTTGGCATGGCGTAGTGAGCGCTGTGCCACAGGGATCAGTTGAGGTTGGGGCCTCAACTTTTTACAATTTATATAAATGACTTGGATGAAGGGACTAAAGATATGGCTGCTAAATTTGCTGATGAAACAAAGATAGGTAGGAAAGTAAGTTGTGAAGGCAACGTAAGCTACAAAGTGATGTGGATAAGTTGTGAGAGGGCAAAGATCTGGCAAATGGATTACAATTTGGGCAAATGTGAAACGGTTCATTTTGGCAGGAAGAATTAAAAAGAAGCATATTATCTAAATTGCAGAGCTCTAAGATGAAGGGGGATCTGGGTGTCCTAGTGTATGAATCACAAAAGTTTAGTATGCAGGTACAGCAATTAGGAAAGCTAACAGAATGTTATAATTTATTGCAAGGGGAATTGAATCCAAAAGTAGGGAGGTTACGCTTCAGTTGTACAGGACACTGGGGAGAGCACATCTGGAGTCCTGTGTACAGTACTGGTCTCCTTATTTAAGGACAGATGTAAATGCATTAGACACACTCAGAGAAGGCTTTCTAGACTAATACCAGAAAAGGGCAGGTTAGGCTTGTATCCACTGGAGTTTAGAAGAGTAAGAGGCGACTTGATTAAAACATTCAAGATCCTGAGGGGTCTTGACACGGTGGATGTGGAAAGGATATTTCCTCTTGTGGGAGAATCTAGTACTAGGGGTCACTGTTTGAAAATAAGGGATCGCCCATTTAAGGCATGAGGAGAAATTTTTTCTCTCAGAGGATAGTGAGTCTTTGGAACTCCCTTCTCAAAAGGCAGCGGAAGCAGAGTCTTTGTATATTTTTAAGGCTGAGGTAGATAGATTCTTGGTAAACAAGGGGGTGAAAGGTTATCAGGGGTAAATGGGAGGTTACAATCAGATCAGCCATAATATTTTTAAATGTTGGAGCAGGCTCGAGGAGCCAAGTGGCCTACTCCTGCTCCTAATTTATATGTATTACATCATGT
Organism: Carcharodon carcharias; assembly: GCF_017639515.1. Taxonomy (NCBI): domain Eukaryota; kingdom Metazoa; phylum Chordata; class Chondrichthyes; order Lamniformes; family Lamnidae; genus Carcharodon; species Carcharodon carcharias. The sequence continues at coordinate 208,900,494 of NC_054467.1, forward strand.
GAGATAAAAACTGTCCTGGGAACATTTGCTTTTCCTTCAAGAAGTACCTTAGATAATTTATCTTAAAGGTGTTAGATAAACGTGTTGGGAATTGACACTTGACATAAACATAATTTCCATTACACTTAAGCACACCTACATTGCAGTAGGCGAATATTAAACTAGGGGTGCACTCACAGCTGCTCCACTTCACAGAGAGGAATTGGTTACAGTATAAATTCAGAACCAAGGACCAATTCCAATCCAGTGTAAAGGGCTGCTGCAGTTGCATTTATCATGCCCTGTAACACAAATGCAAAACAGTTTCACATCACAACAGTAAAACTGTGGTTTCAATCCAAAGTTACTTCTGGAGCCAGTCACATTTCACTCCTGTGTCATGCCTGATCCCAAATGCAGTCTTCAGATGCACTACCACCCAAAGGCCTTTGAAATCTACATTTAAAAAAAAATCACTTGAGAGATGGATATTGCTGGAAAAGCAAACCATTTATTATCATCCCTAATCTCCCTCAAGGGGGTAAGGTAAGCTGCCCTCTTGAACTACTGCAGTCTGTGTTGTGTAGGTACACGCAAAGTACTGTTAGGGAGGGAGTTTCAGGGTTCTAAGCCAGCAAAGAAAGAATAGGTGAGATAACTCCAAGTCAGGGTGGTGTGTGACTTGGAGAGGAACTTGCAGCTGTTCCCATGTGTCTTTTGCTTATTCATTCAAAGAATGTGGGCTTTGTAGGTTAGGTCAGCATTTATTGCCCATCCCCAATTGCCCTTGAGAAGGTAGTGCTGAACTGCCTTCTTGAACTGCTTCAGTTTATCTGGTGTAGGTACACAGAGTGCTGTTAGGGAGCTCTAGGATTTTGATCCAGCGCCAATGAAGGAACAGCAATATATTTCCAAGTCAGGATGGTGTCTGCTGCCCTTGTCTTCTAAGCTGAAAGAGTCAGCATTTAAGGTGATGGATAGGATACCAATCTGTTTATCATTTTGCCTTTTAAGTCAAGGGTGCACTACTTCTTGAATACTGCACTGAGTGCCAACCACTACTTAAGTCTCTTCAATGGGACTTGAACTCAATCTCAGGGACAACTGACAACGCTGGAGAAGTAGAAGTGGGAAACAAAGAAATGGTGGATGAACTGAACTGGTACTTTGGGTCAGTCTTCACGGTGGAAGACACAAGTAACATCCCCAAAGTTCAAGAGAGTCAGGGGGCAGAGGTGAGTATGGTGGCCATTACCAAGGAGAAGGTGCTAGGAGAACTAAAAGGTATGAAGGTAGATAAATCACCTGGGCCAGATGGATTACACCCTAGAGTGCTGAAGGAGATAGCAGAAGAGATAGTGGAGGCGTTGGTGGTGATCTTTCAGGGATCACTGGAGTCAGGGAGGGTCCCAGAGGACTGGAAAATCGCTAATTTAATCCCCCTGTTTAAGAAGGGAGTGAGGCAAAAGACAGGAAATTACAGGCCGATTAGCCTGACCTCGGTCGTTGGTAAGATTTTAGAGTCCGTTATTAAGGATGAGATTTCAGAATACTTGGAAGTGCATGATAAAATAGGGCAAAGTCAGCATGGTTTCATCAAGGGGAGGTCATGCCTGACAAATCTGTTAGAATTCTTTGAGGAGGTAACAAGTAGGTTAGACAAAGGAGAGCCAATGGATGTTATCTACTTGGACTTCCAGAAGGCCTTTGACAAGGTGCCGCACAGGAGACTGCTCAGTAAGATAAGAGCCCATGGTGTTCGAGGCAAGGTACTAGCATGGATAGCTGTCTGGCAGGAGCAGAGAGTGGAGATAAGGGGGTCCTTCTCAGGATGGCGGCTGGTGACTAGTGGAGTTCTGCAGGGGTCAGTGTTGGGACCACAACTTTTTACTTTATACGTTAATGATCTAGATGAAGGAACTGAGGACATCCTGGCTAAGTTTGCAGATGATACAAAGATAGGTGGAGGGACAGGTAGTATTGAGGAGGCGGGGAGGCTGCAGAAGGATTTGGACAGGTTAGGAGAATGGGCAAAGAAGTGGCAGATGGAATATAACGTGGGGAAGTGTGAGTTCATGCACTTTGGTAGGAAGAATAGACGCATAGACTATTTTCTAAATGGGGAGAGAATTCAGAAATCTGGAGTGCAAAGGGACTTGGGAGTCATAGTCCAGGATTCTCTTAAGGTTAACTTGCAGGTTGTGTCAGTAGTTGGGAAGGCAAATGCAATGTTGGCATTTATTTCGAGGGGACTAGAATATAAAAGCAGGGATGTGCTGCTGAGGCTTTATAAGGCTCTGGTCAGACCACATTTAGAATATTGTGAGCAATTTTGGGCCCCATATCTCAGGAAGGACGTGCTGGCCCTGGAGATGGTCCAGAGGAGGTTCATGAGAATGATCCCAGGTATGAAAGGCTTAACATATAAGGAACATTTGAGGACTCTGGGTCTATACTCGATGGAGTTTAGAAGGATGAGGGGGGATCTGATTGAAACTTAGAATACAGAAAGGCCTGGACGTGGGGAAGATGTTTCCATTAGTAGGAGAGACTAGGACCCGAGGGCACAGCCTCAGAGTAAAGGGAAGACCTTTTACAACAGAAATGAGGAGAAACTTCTTTAGCCAGAGAGTGGTGAATCTATGGAATTCATTGCCACAGAAGGCTTTGGAGGCCAGGTCATTGAGTGTATTTAAGCCCGAGATCGATAGGTTCTTGATTGGTAAGGGGATCAAAGGTTATGGGGAGAATGGGGTTGAAAAACTTAATAGCCATGATTGAATGGTGCAGACTCGATGGGCCAAATGGGCTAATTTCTGCTTCTATGTCTTATGGTCTTATGGACAACAAACGAGCCAAGGACCCCCTCGAGAGCAACATCTCTCACTCAGAAACTGAGCTCTTTGGTCCACATTAGAACCAAGGCTATGACAAGGTCTGGAGCCGAATGGCCCACCGGAACCAGAACTGAACACTGGTGCACAGGTTGTTGTTGAGTAAGCGCTAACTGATAGCACTGTCAATGATACCTTCTTTCACTCAGCTGATAATTGAAAGTAGATTGAAGTGGTCCTGCTTTTTGAAGAATAAATGCAGCCTGAACAGACAGAGAATGCGGTTTTCAATGCAGGCTCAGGTCTCTCCCTTACACACATGTATTGCCGGGTGCAGTCAGCAACTTTGTTATAACATACCTGAGTACTGCCTCGCCAGCCTGGCCAATTCTTCCTGATTGAACACGTGCTCTTTGCTGCTCAGCCACGCGCGGAATAACCAGAACCCAAGCCCAGCCAGGGTCACCAGGGCAACGGTGCGGCACAGCGCGAGCTTCATGGTCACCGGAGCTTGAGAGCGGGGCCGCTCGAACACCACCCCGGAGCCTGAGAACGGGGCCGCTCGGACACCACCCCGGAGCCTGAGACCGGGGCCGCTCGGACACCACGCCGGAGCCTGAGACCGGGGCCACTCGGACACCGCGCCGGAGCCTGAGAGCGGGGCCGCTTGGACACTGCACTGGCTCGAGTCCGTCAACAGACGATCCGATTCCACTCCTCACCTCGGACAGCGGCCGCCGCTTTTCTTTCACCCACCAGCCGAACCGCCTGCTTCTACAGCATAGTCTCACCCACTGGCAACGCCCCCTTTCATTGACAGATAACTCGATCCGCCTATGAGCGCCAGAGGCGTCACAAAGTGTTCCGCCCCCTGACCAATCAGCGCGGCGTTGAGTCTGGGGGCGGAGAAAAGGGCGGGACGCTCGATGTTTGATGATCAGGCTGACTGAAAGCTATTCCGAGGTTCCTCCACGCACAAAGATCGGAAATAGACTGAGAATGATAGTTTCCAATCATTTTCTCTCTCCACAGATGCTGTTAGTCCTGCTGAGTTTTTCCAGCAGTTTCTGTTTTTGTTACCAATCATCATCTGTTTTAAGGCAAGCATCGACTTTCAAAAACTGACTTGAGCTGAAAAAACTTAAAATTCAGTTGTTTGCATCCTATCCTGTGCATCGATCACCCCATGTCCTCACTGATCTCAAGCAAAAGCAAAATACTGCAGATGCTGGAAACCTGATATAAAAGCAAAAAATGCTGGAAATACTCAGAAGGTTAGGCAGGAACTGTGGAGAGAGAGAGTTAATGACTCAAATTTCCCAGTCCCCGGAACTTCGGACATGCAACCTAAGATGTGCTTCGAGACGCGGTGGAAATTCTGAAACTCTGACCTCTGTGGGAATTGCCTGGGAAATTTCAATTTTTGATGGACAATTCTCCTTCTCCCGAGACTCTCCGCAAAAGTTTCTGACTGAGTTTGAGTCAGAGACTTCAGACAGTTCCGATGTACTTAGCTGAATACTTACTCAAGAAATGTTAGACAGAGAAAACCCAGTCTAACTCCTAACTGACCCTTCCCAATCACTCACACTGACCTCCCAAATTCCTCTTGATCCCCCCCCCCCCCCCCCACGACACCCAACTATCCCCAACCATCACTGCTGGCCACCCGACTACCACCTCAACCACCTGGCTAACCCCCTCAACCCCTGACTACCACCTCACCCACCTATCACCACACCCACCTGCCACCCTGTCCACCTACCACCTCATCCACCTACCACCACCTTACCCATCTACCAGCTTACCTCACCCACCCTACCCACTTGCATACTTACCTCACCCTTCTATCCACCTACAACCTACCCATTCATTAACAATCACACTGGATCCTTAAACCTACTATACAGCAGCTCGTGCCATAAAAAAGGGCTGCCCTGTCTTCCCCTCAGTTTTACAGCGCTGCAACCGAGCTCTTGGAGGGACACTGCACTCTGCATTTCTGGTAAAGCTGGGCTTTGAAGACTCGGCAAGAAATGCAGAGCACTGTCCAGGCAGGGAAAAGTTTGGGTGGAGTGGCAATCCTATGATGATTACTGCTGTTCAGAAGATTTGTGCATATATGTGATGAGAGGTCATAGACCTAAAATGTTAACTCTCTCTTTTTCTCTCTCTACAGATAATGCCACCACACGTGCTGAGTATTTCCAGCACTTTTTTTGTTTTTATTTAAAATCATCAGTCCCTTATTTTCAATTTCCCTATGGCCTTACTCAGTCCTACCTTTGCAGTTTTAGCAGACAATCTTTTGTTCCACTGTCTTACTAGCATTGATGGCAGATCCTTTAGCAGTCATGTACCATCATTATTGAATGGCCTTTGTGAGCTCCAAAAGCTTTTTAAAAACTTATATTTTTCCCAACTTCCCTAAGCCCCTCTCAGTTCTGGTTCAGGCAACCTGGAGCCTCTGTAAAGTGCTTTGAATATTTAATTACAGAAGGCATGATACAAAGTGTAGATGGTTGAACTTTTCTCATAAGTGAAGTAAATGTCACAACTTAATCACATCTACTTTCTGGATTTTTATTTGGTAAAAGATAATAATACCAGGTCTGCATCCTGTTACACTTGGCAGAAAAAGCAACTTTTATCCACCAATTTATCTAAGGAATTATACACAAACACCAATATTACACATCTGTGGTGCAGCAAGTTAGAGTACCAATGTTCAGTGATGCTATCTTTGTTGTCCTCTTTGGTCTATTATGTTACAAATGGTCATCTTTCTCCAGTGAGTGAAATATGAAACTCTGCCCTCATAAAATTCCACCTTCACCAATTTAGCTGTCTTGATTACTACATGCTATGAGATGTTCAAACAATGCAATTGGTTGTACATGGTTGGCACTGGGTTTAGGAATATGGACTGATGTACAAGAATCTGGAGGAACATGTTGGGAGCCCAGAGTACTTTATTGAAAGTATTATATATGGAGGCAATGGTTAAAAATGGGAAAGAATTGAGATGTTTTTGTTTGCGTTAATCTTCTTTGGAATTTTCTATTTATAATTTTGGAATGCATTCAAGAGGATGTAAAATTCATAGTGTGGTAAAGAATTCTTAGAGTGAAATAAACCCGTCCAAACTGATGATGCCAATTAATATCCAAAATAATGTTTAACAATTAACTTCCCCATATACATACTCTAATAGATAATGTATAAAAGAGCTGTGTGAGGGAAAAGTAAACTCCTTGTTTCAAATGGTGACATTATTAAACTCAGATCAAGGCCAGTCAATGCTGAGTAGCCAAGGACATAGTTGGATACATGTTTGCAATGTTTCCTACATTACAACAGAAACTACATTCATTAAGCAAAAGTACTGTAAAACCCATTTTGGAGCATTCTGAGGTCATGATAGGAATTACTGTATATTTTGAATGATGTGGCAAAACAATTTGTTTCTCCTTAGATTAGGGAGGGGACCATCAAACAGTTCATGACTGCTGTTTCATGATTTCTCCCTGAGTGAAACCCTGTGTGTAGATCTAAAATAAGGTCAGTTGAGGCTCAGAGTGATGTTTACTGTGTGGAACTGTCTGCCAAAACAAAGCATCTGGACCCACACAGGAATAATGGGCATTTGAGTGCAGAACTGAAGGGCAATTATCACTGATGAAAATGCCATTTTGATGGCATTCTGGTCACAGCAAAATAATTAACAGTTTAGGAACATATCTTAATTCTCAATATCCTTTGATACTCTTGTTTAATTAAAACATCTATTGATCTTAAATTTAGAACTATTAATTGAGCTGTCTTTGTGGGAGAGAATGCCATATGTCTACCACGCTTTGTGTGAATTTATCCTAATTTATCTCCTGAATGTCCTGTGGCCCAGATTTTAAGTTTCCCCTTGTCCCAGAATTCCTAACTAGCTAAAAATTTTCTCTCCATCTACACTACCAATTCCTTTCAAAATCCTGAAACCCTTAATCAAATCATCCCATCTTTCCTCATAATCTAATCCTTGGAGCTCTAATGGTATTCTGGTGAATCTGCACTGCATCCCTCCCAAGCTAATATATTCATTCTAAGGTGTGGGTGACCAGAACTGTACATAGTACTCCAGATGTGGTCCAATTAGAGATAGACCACATGTGCATTGCATAGGAAAATTCCTTCTCTATATTCTAGCCCCTCTCTTTCTAAAGGCTATCTCATTAGCTTTATTGATTTTTTTTAACCCGACTTCCAGATTTTAGTGATTTGTGTACATGGAGAGGAGTAGAAGAAGGAGTGAGACCAGGAACATTATTATTTAAGGGTTAGTTATGGTTGGCCTGATCAGTAGGTGAGAAAAAAAATCATCCCGGACAGTGGGTTTAAGTTATCTTAATGTGAAACGCTGGAGATGAGTTCCTTTGCATAGTTTTATAGGCAATCTCCGCCATTTTTGCAATGAAACAAATCCCTTAAATATCACACGACATTGAGCTCTGCAGTAACTGACCTCTAGAGAATCTGCAGGGGAGGGTTCGGATTCGGAATGGAACCTCAAATCAGCAGCAAGCAGACCTTCCAGCCCAGTGGTAACTACATAAACATTTGCTTATTTTACTGGAAACACCCTTGCTAATGTTGCAGAGAGAAGTTATTTTCTGTCGTGATCCATTTATTTGGGGTTGCTTTGCTTGTGCCAAATCCCGTTCAATCTACTTAACTGGAACTTTGTTTTCTGCTGATTTGGGTTGCAGTTTGCTCCAGCAAAGGTGGTTGACAGGGCCCTCAACTGTCTCTGACCCACCTCCCGCGTCTCTGCCCTCACAGCTTCCTCTCCCTCCCTGAACCGTGATAGGGTTCCCCTTATCCTCACTTTTAACCCCACCAGCCTCGCATTCAAAGGACCATCCTCCGCCATTTCTGCCAACCTCAGCATAATGCCACCACCAAACACATCTTCCCTTCACCCCCACCCCCTGCTGGCATTCCGTAGGTTCCCATGCAACCGCAGGAGGTGCAACACTTGCCCCTTTACTTCCCCTCTCACCGTCCAGAGGCCCAAACATTCCTTTCAAGTGAAGCAGTGCTTCACTTGCACCTCCCTCAGTTTGGTCTACTGTATTCGCTGCTCCTAATGCGGTCTCCTCTACATTGGAGCAACCAAAGGCAGACAGGGTGACTGCTTTGTGGAACACCTTTGGTCTGTCCGTAAGCATGATTCAGACCTTCCTGTCGCTTGCCATTTCAGCACACCACCCTGCTCTCATGCCCACATGTCCATCCTTGGCCTGCTGCAATGTTCCAATGAAGCTCAACGCAAACTGTAGGAATAGCATCTCATCTTCCGATTAGGCACTTTACAGCCCTCCGGACTTAACATTGAGTTCAACAACTTCAGACCATGAACTGTCTCCTCCATCCTCCCTTTTTGATCCCCTTTTTTTCAAATATTTATTTTTAAATTTTTATATATATTATTTCCCACCTATTTCTATTATTACTTATAAAATTCATTTCTATTCATTGCTTTATCCCCACCTTTTAGCCTATTTTATCTTTTCTCCCACACCATCCCTTCCCCCCACCCCACTAGGGCCATCTGTCACACGCTCATCCTGCTTTCTACTCTTAATGTCACCATTAGCACCTCCTTTAGCCAGTATCACCACCATCAACACCCCTTCTACCTTTTGTTTATGACATCTTTCGCAATCTCTCCTTTGCCTCCACTTATCGCTGGCCTTCTATCCAGCTTCACCTGTCCCACCCCCCCCTTAAACAGTATATATTTCACCACATTTTTACTTCTCTTTAGTTCTGAAGAAGCATCATATGGACTCGAAATGTTAACTCTGTCTTTCTCTCCACAGATGCTGTCAGACCTGCTGAGTTTTTCCAGCAATTTTTGTTTTTGTTGGTATCAAACTTATCCTTGACACACTTAGGTTTTTATATTTTTGTGTGGCAAGTTTCTGGAAGCTGACTACAGTCTGCTGGGACCTGGTGAAGAGAGTATCTCATTAATCAATCAGGCTGAAGGATTGTTCAATTATAAGTGCAGGATTGAGAAAGTGATGTTAACATTAGAGTAGGTGAGTGTCAGTTCAAGAACAGAGAAAGAAGGAAAATTAAGATTGGATTAAGAAAGAGAAAAGAGCGACAGAAAGGAAACATTAAAAAACATAGCAGTGCATTTAAAACCTGAAGGAATGAGACCCCACATTTGTAACAGTTAAGTTTCAGCAGCAGGGACTTTGTTTGTCAGTGATTAACATTTACCTCATTATTAAAAGAGTACTTAGACTGAAATGGACAGGATTTAACTTTCTCTGGAGAGTTTCTGTTCTGTGAAAGTACAATGATTTCATGCTTTCCAGTTGAGGTAGATGGGGATGTGCTGTTTTCCGAGTATTTAACAGCCCTTTTGAATTTCTCCATTCAATCAATCATGTGCCCTCTCTTCAAGTTCCTCTGGCATTTGTGCATAAATAACAATGACTGCGCTTTGCCTCACCATTATTTTGACAACAATTTATAGGAACTGCATATTTTGTAACATTTTTGTTACTGGTGTTTAATCCTGGAAGATAGTAACAATCACAAATTGATGTACATTGTATCTTTTATTATCACATGCAATCTCTAATTCACACCACTAGAATACAGTCTGGCAATGTTTCAATTTCACAAGGAATATCTATTCCATCTTAATTTTGAACATAATACTTAATACCTTTTATTTTAAGCAACATTGGGTTTGGTAAAGTTGGTGTGTGTGTATGACTTTGCCAAGGGTCAGTGTTACTCAATTGCAGCACTATTGATCTGATGTGTTTATCTACTCTATTGCTCAATTTTGGATACTGTTAATAACCAACTAACCTTAGTTTCAATCATATGACTAATGTGCTCTGTGTTGGAAGGAACCTTTTCAAGTGATTGGTATGTTACAAATGTTACACAATATGGCTCAAGAATGTCAAGAATCTGTCCATGTCCCATCCCCCATGCTATACAGAGTGTCCCCTCTCACCATACCCAGTTAATTTACATCAATCTGTTATTATCTTTGAGATGTGACATCCCTGTTGCATTACTTTTTAATTTACTTATCATGAAAGTTCAATATGACTAGGAGTGTAATGCTAGTTTTAACCTAACTTGAGTTTCCAACCCATTCCCTACTACAGCTGTTAACTGTTGGGTTTATGACTGCCCTACTAGTCCTATTTGTTTTTCAGCTTTGATAATTGCCACTGGTTGCCTTGAATTGCTGCAGTTCATGTGGTGAAGGTACTGTCACAGTGTGATTGGAGAGGGACTCCAGGATTTTGACTCAGTGGCACTGAAGGAATGGTGTTATAATTTAAGGTCAGGGTGAAGTGTCTTTTCCATATATGAGACCTTCATTCAGGCTCCTGCCACAGCACTGAACCGGCTCTTATTAAAGTCACAAATTACACTGTGTGTGGCTGTGGTAAACAATGATCCTTCCTAATCCGTATGCAGTCTTTGACACAGTTGATCACACCATCCTATTCTAAAGCCTCTCCTCCATTGTCCAGCTGGGTGGGACTGCACTTAAATAGTTCCATTCATAACAATGCAGTCATAGCTAGAGAAACACTTGCAGTAGTTGTTCTTCCCACTCACTCATTGTTAGCTCGGTAGGCCCCCAATAATCTAACCTTGGTCGTCTCCTGTTTTTCATCCACATGCTATCTCCAGTGATAGGATTTCAAAATATGCAAGTGTACATGTATGCTGATGACATCCAATTCTACATCACCACCACTTTTCTCAACCTCCCTCGCTGTCTCTGATTTATCTTGCTGCTTATTCAACATCAACAGAAATTTCTACCAGCTAAATGTTGGGAAGATTGAAATTATTGTTTCATTCCATGCCATAAAACTCTGTTCCTTAGCCACTGTCTGTGGGCAAACCTTGGTGTTGTTTACTTGGTTGATGACTGTTTGACCCTGAGCTTAGCTTCTGATGCTTTTTCGTGTCCATTACTAATGCCGCCAACTTCCACCTCTGACATGGTCCATCTCCACCCCATTTCAGCTCATCTGCTGCTGAAGCACTTATCCATGCTTTCTAACCTCTAGATATGAGTATTCGAATGCTCTCCTCGCTGGCTTTCCAGCTTGCTCCCTTCTTAAACTTCAGGTGAATGAAAACTCTGCTGCCTGTATCCTAATTCACACCAAACATTACCCCTGTGTTTGCTGACCTGCATTGTCCCTTGCTATCATGCTTACTTTAAAATCCCTCCATGGCCTCATCCTTCCCCATCTCTGTAACCTCTTCCAGCCCTACAGTCCTCCAAGGTCTCAGCACTCCTTCAATTCTGGCCTTTTGCACATTCTCAAACCTGATCACTCCATCATTGGCGGCCAGGCCTTTTGTTGTCACAGCCCTAAGCCCTGGAGTTCCCTCCCTAAACTTCTCCACCTTTTTACCTCCCCACCTTCAAGGTGCTTCTTAAAACACCATCTTCAACTAAGCTTTTGGCCATATATCCTCGGCCTATCCTCTTATATGGCTTGTATTTGATAATCACCCCTCTGAAGTGCCTTGGGACATTTTACTATGTTAAAGGCGCTATATAATTGTAAGTTGTTGTTGTAACTACAGGTCTTTTCCCTCATAATATATTCCAATTGCGACAGATCTCTAAGGCTATATGATGCGAGTGAGTTATTTGACGTAAACCTGGTACTGAATCACCTCAATAACTGATGATTTTCTTCCTCCTGAAAAGAACATCTGAGAGAAAAATTAAAATTCTTACAAAGTCCATAACTAAATTAACTGTGATTAGGTTAAAGCTGAAATTAATTCTAGGAATAGATACAATTTTTGGAACTGATGTTGAAAAGTGAAATAGATGAACAAACACTTCTGACTCAGGCAACAGTTGGTTCCTATTTCCGTGCTTCTTGTGGTCTTAAATGTGGCATAAGTAAAAGAACAATTCTGAAACTTTTGTCAAAGGTTAAAAATGTAAATATGCTAAACACGAGCTAAGTTCATTATTAACATTTTTGTAAAACTGAAAACTATGAACAAATGACTATAATAAACCTATTCGGATTAAATTTTCATGATGACTACCGGTAAAATTCTAAATATAGAGTTAACATTAAAAATAAAATTATTGGTAGCATTCTAGAAGCACTGGTCATGCAACAATGTGTAGTCAGTAAAGAGAAAGAAACAAATAAGATCATTCTCACCATGTTTTCACTTTGTTTCTAAAACTAGAGCACCAACATATCCGCTATAACCCTCTCCGTGCTGAGTGGATCCTGGTCTCTGCTCACCGGATGAAACGTCCTTGGAAGGGGCAGGTTGAGAAACCAACAGAGGTGAACGTTGCACGTCATGATCCAACTAACCCCCTCTGTCCTGGAGCAACAAGGGCAAATGGGGAGGTAATTCATGGATGGCATGCATGGAGTATTGAAATTAGTATTAGTAGTTAACAAACTTCACTCATTTGAACCCTGGTACTTGACACGTTTTAAATTTTTGCCACGTTGAGGTACTGGTCGTAGAGCAGGATTAGTTCTTGGGTTAGGTCCTTGGTCACCATGACTACACCACTGACTCCTTGAAATTAGTTTACAAGGCGCTGTTATTTGTTTTTTTATTTATTCATTCATGGGATGTGGGCTTCGCTGGCTGGGCCAGCATTTATTGCCCATCCCTAGTTGACCTTGAGAAGTTGGTGATGAACTGCCTTTTTGAACCGCTGCAGTCCATGCCATTGGAAACAATTTCTCCTTATTTATTCTATTGAATCCCTTCTTGATTTTAAACCACCCCATTAAAGCTAAATGGGAGAAAATTATTGGCCAAGGCAATTAAATATGTGAAACAGAAGATAGTGCCATTTCAGTTCCTCAAGGTCATATCGTATGCCTATCAGTAAAGGTTGAAGGTTAATGTTATCAGCTCTTATCTAATGTGAGATTTTTATTAGTAAAGTTATTCTCAATAGGAAGATTCGTCTCAAGGTTCTTTAATAGAACAAAATGCTTTGCTTGAACCTTATAATAACTCATTCCAAATGTGATCTTAAGAATATAATGTACAAATTTAGCCACATTGCCTTCAAAGGGATCTTGATGCTTTGACAAGGATTCAGGAAAAACTGATTGGCTAACTTGTGAATCTCAATTGCCAAGCTAGGAGGATCAATGCCTTTAAACTTGAAATTATTTCATTAGAAATCCCTTTCTATTCTTTCATAATTAAGGAGAGGAGGGAAGAATGAGATTCCTGCTTTCTAAAATTTGTTCTTGGGTTGCGGTGATGTTAGCAATGAAGCATTTATTATTTATGCCTGGTTAGCAAGTTAAGAGTCAATTACCAGTGTGGAACTGGAATCTTGTGCAGGACACGCAGAGTTGAGGTTACAGATTCTTATCCGAAGGACATCAGTGAATCTCTGGGTTTGTACTTTATAATTAGTGAACTTGGCCAACTCTGGTGAATAATAAAATGCACATATGCAAAATACTGAATTTTATAGTTGCCACTTGTATAGAAACATACGAAATAGAAGCAGGAGTAGGTCATTCAGCCCTTCGAGCCTGCTTCGCCATTCGATACGATCACGGCTGATCTACTACCTCAATGCTATACTCTCGCTCTCTCCTTATACCCCTTGGCACCTTCAGTGTCTAGAAATCTATTTCCTTCTTAAATATATTCAGTGACTTGCCCTCTACAGCCCTCTGTGGTAGAGGGTTCACCACCCTCTGAGTGAAGAAGTTTCTCTTCATCTCAGTCCTAAGTGGCCTATCCTCTGTCCTGAGATTGTGACCCCTTTGTTTTTGACCGCCTCTCAGCCAGAGGAAACAATTTCCCTGCATCCAGCCTGTCCATTCCTGTCAGAATTTTATACATTTTAATGAGATCCCCTCTCATTCTTCTAAACTCCAGTGAATACAGGCCTAGTTGGCCCAAGCTCTCCTCATACAACAATCCTGCCACCCCAGGAATCAGTCGGGTGAACCTTGGCTGCACTCCCTCTATGGCAAGTATATCCTTTCTTAGGTAAGAAGACTACAACTGCACACAATACAACAGGTGTTGTCTCACCAAAGCTCTGTATAGCTGCAGTAAGACACCCTTGCTACTGTACTCAAGCCCTCTTGCATTGAAGGCCAACATACCATTTGCCTTCTTAACTGCTTGCTGCACCTGCATACTTGCTTTCAGTGATTGGTGTACAAGGACACCCAGGTCCCTTTGTACATCAACATTTCCCAATCTATCACCATTTAAGTAATACTCTGGCATTCTGTTTTTCCTACCAAAATGGATAACTTCACACTTATCCATGTTATACTGTATCTGCTATGTTTTTGCCCACTCACTCAATTTGTCTAAGTTGCCTTGAAGCCTCTTAACATCCTCCTCACCACTCGCCTTCCCACCAAGTTTTGTGTCATCTGCAAACTTGGAAATATTACATTTGGTTCCCTCATCCAAATCATTGATATATATTGTAAGTACCTGCAGCCCAAGCACTGATCCCTGTGGTACCCTAGTCACCGCCTGCCACTTCAAAAAAGACCCATTTATTCCTACTCTCTATCTGCTAACCAATTCTCAATCCACGCCAATATATTACCCCAATCCCTTGCGCTTTAATTTTGCACATTAACCTCTTATGTGGGGCTCTCAGTCCCATTAATTTTTCCAGCACTGTCTTTTCTTTTAGTAATACTGATTTCCTTCAATTCCTCCTTCTCACTGGACCCTCAATTCTCTAGCATTTCTGGGAAGTTATTTGTGTCGTCCTCCATGAAGACATAATACTGGGTGGAATTTAATGTCCTCCCCTGTGGTGAGTTTGATGGTGGGGGGAACTTAATTTGGGGGGAATGGGAACCCTGCTTGATTAAATCCCTGGCAAGAAGGCTCATGGACGGCTATCCTGTCCTGCCACCACTTGAGACACTTAAGTGGATGATTAGTATCCGCTTAAAGGCCTCAACCCACCGCCGCTGGTATTCACCCAGTGGTGGGTGGGGAACTTGCCATGTGGGAAGCATGGAAAGTAAACCTTATGAGGTTGCTTGCGATCTTCCAGTTTGGGAAGCCTTTGTTCAAAGGCACTCTGTATCTGATCAAAGGACCCAGCACTGGGATGTAGGGGTGTGGTGGGACCAACTGAGATCCACACCCTTGTCCTTGTTGCTGACCCACCCTCCCCCATGATCCCCAACCCATGATTCGCCTTCCCCATTACCCACCTGTAGCCTAGGTCCCTTGCTGATCTTGGACCTTGACTTTGTGCTTTACCAGCAGCA
This sequence comes from Carcharodon carcharias, assembly GCF_017639515.1. NCBI lineage: Eukaryota > Metazoa > Chordata > Chondrichthyes > Lamniformes > Lamnidae > Carcharodon > Carcharodon carcharias. Next base: position 208,915,648 of record NC_054467.1, read on the forward strand.
CGGTGGTACCGAGCATTGAAGAGCTGCCAACCTCGGATTGATTGGTAGCTCTCGGCAAGCGGGACTTACATATTAGTAAATTTGTTTGATTAGTTTTGAAAAAAAACTTAAACATATTCAGAAATAAGATTCATAGTAATTTCAGTAACTACTACCATTCTTGAGTCCATAGGCAAACATTTAATGTTGTATGGTGACACCACTCCTTTAAATCATATTGTCTGATGGAAGATTTGCATTTGACCTCCCAAAGAAAGCATTCATTATAAAGTTGACCATTTGAATGATGTTTGTTGTAGATAGATATGCCAGTGAATTATTTCTTGCTTCATTTCACATTGTAAAGGTGAACCCAGAGTATGAAAGTACGTACGTATTTGATAATGACTTCCCAAGCCTACAACCAGATGCTCCAGACCCAGGTACTTCAAACTCCCTATTATCCAGTTAATCTGGGACAACTATTCTCATGTACTAATATAAACAATGCATTCCAAAATCTTTCTACAGTTTAAATTATCTAACATTTGGACTTGGGATTTTACTGTTTATCAGCTACAGATGTTTTCTCACATTACCACTTATCTTTCATGTTGCTCTCCCAGCAATAAACGTGAGCTCTGATTCCTCAGTACCAGACCAAACCATAGTTTTCACCTCCATCCTAGTGCTAGCTAAGGAATACAATGCTAGCCGCATATCATGTATTCCATGTGTACAGCTACAGAATCCAAGCTTTGGTCCGCATCCTCCATCCTAACCTCAGTGTCTCTCTACCCAAGCCCAGTCCCAAGTGTCAGGTGGCAGCAGTTCTCTGATTCACCAGTACTAGTGGGTAATAGAGCTCAATATTCAATTTCAAAGTGACAGGAAGACAAGTCAGCATTGGGTCAAGGCTCTGTCCTCCCTGCACTATCCATTGGAACTTAGATGTAAACTCCCTCCAAGATCCTCATATCAAAATCTTCATTGTAATCTCAGATTCTGACTGCCTGCCATTCTTCATAAACAATGACCAATGAAATGTTTGCTTCAGAGTTCTTTATAGGACTTAAGAGGAAAAGGGAAACAGTGAAAGGTAGAGAAAGAAAGGAAGAACTTGCATTTTTATCACGTCTTTCATGACCTTGGGATGCCCCAAGGTGCTTTACAACCAATTACCTACCTTTGAATTATAGTTGCTCCTATAAAATAGCAACCATATTGTGTATAGTAAGGTCCTGAAGCAATGTGATAATGACTAGATAATCTGTTTTAGCAATGTTGTTTGAGGAGTAAATATTGGCTAAAAGTCCCCTGCTCTTCTTCAAAATAGTGCAATGGAATCTTTTATGTCTGCTTGAGAAGGCAGACAGGACCTCGGTTTCACATCAATGATACATTTGTAATGAGATTGCTTTTGTTTCATCACATAATGCTAATGCTGTATTGACTCCCGAGTTATTGACCTTTTCCAGTATATTTTGAGCATTTTATTTTTTGAAAGAATATGTTTTAAATTAAAGGAAAAAAATTAAATCATGTACAAAGACTTTACTTTTGTCACAATTATATTATGAAAGCAATCTAAATAGTCAGTAAAATTGATTTCCATGGATTTGACTCCTTTTTTTAAATAACATTCTACTTTCATTTAAACCCCTAGGTCTCAGTGAGCACCCGTTGTTTCAAACAAAAGCTGCTAGAGGAGTTTGGTAAAGACCTATTCTATGAGAATCTATAAAGTGCAGATGCTGTGAATATATACAATATCAATGTATAATTTGTGTTTTTATAGCGGCTGTTGCTTTAGTTTCTTTTAAGCTAAGTGATTGTGTATTGATGTAGTGGAGGAAGAGGAAACAAACATGACGAAGAATTCTCCACAAAGGCCCCTCTGTATATCATGGAACATAAATTACATCCAATCCAAATTTAATAAATTCAACATGTAATTCTTCAGGAAAAAGATAGTCTCAGTTACTGAATTGTAAAACATCCTTAATTTTAATTAATATTAGACAGCACCAAAACAGCCCATTTGGCCCGATAGGGCCTTTGCCAAAATTCATGCTCCCACTCTACCTACTTTATCCCACCTGATTAATTTATCCTCTGTTCCTTTCTTCTTCATGTATTTGTCTACTTTCCCCTTAAATTCATCTATGCTAGCTGCCTCAATCACTTGATGTGGAAGTGAGATTCACATTCTTACCGCTGTGACTGAGGATGTTTCTTCTGAATTCCTTATCGGGTTTATTAATAACTAGCATATATTTATGGCTAGTAGTTTTGAATCAACACCTGCCAGCTCCCCCCCCCCCTTGTACAGTCTTTACAGTCTTTCCTAATAATTGTACTCTCTTCATTCTGGTACTATGCTTGTAAATGTTGTTTGTATTTTATCCAGAGCTCCTATGTCATAGAGTCATAAAGGTCTACAACACAGAAAAAGGCCCTTTGGCCTATCGAGCCTGCGCTGGTCAAGCAAGTACCTAACTATTCTAATCCCATTTTCCAGCACTAGGCCCATAGCCTCATATGTCATGGCATCGCAATTGCTCATCCAAATACTTCTTAAATGTTATGAGGATTTCTGCCTCTAACCCCTTTCAGGCTGTGAGTTCCAGATTCCCACCACCCTCTGGGTAAAAAAATTCTTCCTCACATCCCCTCTAAACCTCCTGCCCCTTACTTTAAATCTATGCCTCCTGGCTATTGATCCCTCCACAAAGGGGAAAAGTTCCTTCCTGTCTACCCTTTCTATGCCCCTCATAATTTAATACACCTCAATCATGTCCTCCCTCAATCTCCTCTGCTCCAGGGAAAATAACCCCAGTTTATCCAGTCTCAGGCAACATCCTGGTAAATCTCCTCTGCACTCTCTCTAGTGCAATCACATCCTATAATGCGGATTCCAGAACTGCACGCAATACTCTAGCTGTGGCCTTACCAGCGTTTTATACAGTTCCAGCATAGCCTCCCTGCTCTTATATTCTATGCCTTGGCTAAGAAAGGCAAGTATCCCATATGCCTTCTTAACCACCTTATCTACCTGTCCCACTACCTTAAGGGACCAGTGGACATGCACACCAAGGTCCCTCCGATCCTTGGTACTTCCCAGGGATCTACCATTCATCGTGTATTCCCGTGCCTTGTTTGTCTTGCCCAAGTGCATCACCTCACATTTATCCAGATTAAATTCCATTTGCCACTGATCAGCCCATCTGACCAGCCCGCCTGTATTCTAAGGCTATCCTTCTCACTATTTACCAATCCACCAATTTTCATGTCATCCGTGAACTTACTGATCAACCCTCCTACATTCAAGTCTAAATCATTTATATATACCACGAACAGCAAGGGACCCAATACCGCTCCCTGTGGAACCCCACTGGACAAAGGCATCCATTCACAAAAACACCCCTTGACCATCAACCTCTGTTTCCTGCCACTCAGCCAATTCTGGATCCAATTTGCCAAATTGCCTTGGATCCCATGGGCTCTTACCTTCGTTATCATTTTCCCATATGGGACCTTATCAAAAGTCTTGCTGAAGTCCAAGTAGATTATGTCAAATGCTTTGCCCTCATCTACACACCTGGTCACCTCTTCGGAAAATTCAATCAAATTGGTCAGACATGACCTCCTCTTAACAAAACCATGCTGACTGTCCTTGATTAATCCCTGCCTCTCCAAGAGTAGATTAATTCTGTCCCACAGAATTGCTTCTAATAGTTTCCCCACCACTGAGGTTAGACTGACTGGCCTATTGTTCCCTGGTTTATCCCTTCCTCCCTTCTTGAATAACGGTATCATATTGACTGTCCTCCAGTCCTCTGGCACCTCTCCTGTAGTCACAGAGGTATTGAAAATTATTGGCAGCACCCCTGATATCTCCTTCCTTGCCTCACTCAGCAGCCTGGGATACATTTCATCCAGGCCTGGACATTTATCTACTTTTAAGCCTGCCAGACCACTTAGAACCTCCTCTCTTTCTATGCTAATTTCTTTAATTATATCACAGTCCTTCTGCCTGGTTTCCATACTCACATTGTCCCTCTCACTTGTGAACACCAACACAAAGCATTCATTTAGAACCCTACCTACATCTTCTGGCTCCATACACAAATTATCACCATGGTCCTTACTCTTTCCCTAGTTATCCTCTTACTATTAATGTATTTATAAAATAACTTTGTATTTTCCTTTATATTACCTGTGAATGTTTTTTCATGCCTCCTTTTAGCTCTCCTAATTTCCTTTTTAAGTTCCCCCCTACACATTCTATACTCCTCTAGGGCTTCTGCTGTTTTGAGCCCTTGGTATCTGCCATAAGCCTCCCTTTTCTCTTTATCCATCCCTGTATATCCTTAAACATCCAGGGTTCCCTGGATTTGTTGGTCCCACTCTTTGTCTTTACTGGAATATGTTGGCCCTGCACTCTCCCTATTTCCTTCTTGAATGAGTCCCACAGCTCTGACGCAGATTTACCTAAAAGTAGCTGTTCTCAGTCCACTCTGGCCAAATCATATCTGATCTTATTAAAATCAGCCTTCCCCCAATTTAGAACTCTAATTTCTAGCCCATCCTTGTCCTTTTCCATAACAACCTTGAATCTAATGGAGTTATGATCACTATCTGCAAAATGCTCCCCTATTGGTACCTCTACCACTTGCCTGGCTTCATTCCCTAAAATTAAGTCCAGGACCGCCCCCTCTCTTATAGGACCTTTTACGTACTGGCTTAAAAAGCTCTCCTGGATGCATTTTAAGAATTCTGCTCCCTCTAAACCTATCACACTATGACTAACTCAGTTAATATCGAGGAAGTTGAAATCCCCCACTATTACTACCCTATTATTTTTATACTTCTCTGAAATTTGCCTACGTATCTGCTCTTCTATTTCTCTCTGACTGGGGGCCTATAGTACACTCCCAACAATGTGATTGCTCCTTTTTTTGTTTTTCAGTTCTACCCATTTGGCTTCATTTGAGGAGCCTTCTAAGATGTCATCCCTCCTTACTGCTGTAATTGATTCCTTGATCAATATTGCGATAACCCCTCCTCTTTTACCTCCTTCCCTGTCTCGCCTGAAGACCCTATATCCTGGAATATTGAGCTGCCAATCCTGCTCCTCTCTCAACCATGGCTCTGTGACAGCAGTGACATTATACTTCCATGTGTTAATTTGTGCCTTCAACTCATCTGCCTTATTCATCAGGCTCCTTGTATTAAAATAAATACCATCCAACCTTGCCAAACTCCCTTGTGCCTTAACTGACCTATAATTTCTCTGCCTTCCAGACTCACTTGCTCTCTCTTCCAATTTTGGATGTGCATCTTCCCCTGCTGAACCTCCTTTCAGGATCCCATCCCACTGCCAAGTTGGTTTAAACCCTCCTCAACAGCACTAGCAAACCTCACCACAAGGATGTCTGTCTCATTCTGGTTCAGTTGCAACCCATCCGCCTTGTACAGGTCCCACTGCCCCCAGAAATTGTCCCAATGTCCCAGAAATCTAAAGCCCTCCATCCTGCACCATCTCTCCAGCCACACATTCATCTGGACTAACCTCCTATTTCTATACTCATTAGTGCGTGGCACTGCAATTAATCCAGAGATTACTACCTTTGACGTCCTGTTTTTTAATCTGTTTCCTAGCTCCCTAAATTTTGCTTGCAGGACCTAATCCCTCTTTGTTGTTGGTACCATGATCTTTGTCTGTTTGCCCTCCTTTTTATAGTATGGGGAGCACAACTATGGACTCCTGAGTATGCTCTAAGGTTCTATATAAAGTTTAACTTAACTTCTCTGCTTTTGAAGTAGTTTATTAATCTAGCTCCTGTGTGATGGGAGTCCTTGAGGTTGCAAATCCTATCTTTTTGTCTGTTAACATGTTGATCAGTTGACTGTAACAAGATCTCTCTAGCCTTGAATCCCCATCTATTTAGTTTATGTCTCCTCTAATTTTTCTCATCCAGGTCATGGTGCCACATGAGCTAATAAATTGTTCCCTCTCCTCATGTACTCCCTCCCAACCCTTGACCCCATCCACCCTGCTTCCTGGGTAGTTGTAACTTGGTGTTGTGGGGGGAGGTTGGGTGAGGGAAGAAGTTTTGGCATCGTGGTATGGGACAGGCTTGATGGATCAACAGGCCTTTTTCTGCCCACCAATTTTATATGTTGAAAAATGTCATAATTGCTCCATCTTTAAAAGACCTTCCCGCCAAACAAATCCTAACATCTCTTTCCTCTTTGAAGTCCTTAAATGTGTTCAATTTTTCTGAAATTCCTTGTTTCATTGCTACAAAGCAGCGTAATCCCGACCAACAGTTCCGAAACAGGCCTACCTAAAGTGACAAGGAACATTTCCTGTACCTGGTGCATTATCACTCCTCAACCTTTTCGCAACCTTTTGACACATTTGACCCCGTCAGCTTCTTTTGATACCTGCATTCTTTGGGACTGTCGTTCTGCACTTACTTATCACAGAGAAAACATCTCTAGCAATGGCTTTCCTGCCCCCTCTTCACCATCATTACAGAATCCCTTAAGGATCTGTTCTTTACTGCTCTTCATCATTTATAAATGCTGCCCCTTGGCAACGTCATTTGAGAACATGGGTCAGCCTCCTCACGTATATCAGCTTCCAAACCACACCAGTCACGTCCAGCTAGACTATCAATACTTCCTCCTGTGCTGTCGGACTGGATGCCAACATTTGCCACCTCCCTCTTCTTAGACCTTTAAAACATAAAAAATAAGAATTAGGAGTAGGCTATTTGGGCACTCAAGCCTGTGCTGCCATTCAATAAGATCATGGCTGATTGGATTGTGGTCTTAATTCCACTTTCCTGCTTGAACCCCATAACCCTTGACTCTCTTGATCAAAAATCTGTCTAACTCAGCCATGAATATATTAAATAACACAGTCTCCACTGCTCTCTGGAAGAGTATTGCAAAGACTGAAGATCCTCTGAAAGGAAAAATTCTCCTCATCTCAGTCTTAAATGGGAGACCTCTTATCTTTAAACTGTGCCTCCTAGTTCTGGATTCCCCCATGAGGGCAAAACAGGCTTTCAGCACATGCCCTGTCAAGCCCCTCAGAATCTTATATGTTTCAATAAGATAACCTCCATTTTTCTAAACTCCCATCAGTATTGACCCAACCCACTCAAAGTTTCCTCATAAAACAACTCCTTCATCCAAGGAAACAGCCTAGTGAACCTACTCTGAATCGCTTCCAATGCAAGTATATCTCTTGTTACAACCGGAATAGAAACTAGGATCAGGAGTAGCCCATTCGGCCCTTCAAGCCTGCTCTGCCATTCAATATGATCATGGCTGATCCTCTACCTCAATGCCATATTCCCGCTTCCTCTCCATACCCCTTGATGCCCCTAATACCCCCAAAAAAATCAATTTCTTTCTTGAATATATTCAGTGACCTGGCCTCCGCAGCCTTCTGTGATTGAGAATTGCGCAGATTGACCACCCTCTGAATAAAGAAATTTTTCCTTATCTCAGTCCTAAATGGCCTGCCCCGTATCCTGAGACTGTGGCCCCTGGTTCTAGACTCCCCAAATCAGGGGAAATATCCTCCCTGCATCTCGTCTGTCTAGCTCTGTTAGAATTTTATATGTTTCAATCAGATTCCCCTCTCATTCTTCTAAACTCTAGTGAATACAGGCTCAGTCGAACCAATCTCTCCTCATACCACAGTCCTGCCAACCCCGGTATCAGCCCAGTGAACCTTCATTGCACTCCCTGTATGGCAAGTATATCTTTTCTTAGGTAGGGAGACCAGAATTGCATGCAATACTCCAGGTGTGGTCTCATCAAGGCCCTGTATAACTGCAGTAAGACATCCCTATTGCTGAACTGAAGTCCTCTTTGCAATGAAGGCCAACATACCATTTGCCTTCCTAATTGCTTGCTGCACCTGCCTATTTACTTTCATTGACTGTTGTACAAGGACACCCAGATCCTTTTGTACACCCACATTTCCCAATATATCACCATTTAAATAATACCTTGCCTTTCTGTTTTTCACACTGAAGTGTATAACTTCACATTTATCCACTTAATACTGCACCTCCCATGCGTTTGCCCACACACACAACTTGTCTAAATCGCCATAAAGCCTCCTTGCATCCTCCTCACAACTCACAAGTCTGTCCAGTTTTGTGTCATCAGCAAACTCGGAAATATTGCATTTGGTTTCCTCATCCAAGTCATTTATATATATCGTGAATAGCTGGAGCCCAAGCACCGATCCCTGTGGTATACCACTAGTCGCTGCCTGCCAACCGGAAAAAGACCCAGTTATTCCCACTCTCTGTTTCTGGTCTGTCAACCAATTCTCAGTCCATGCCAGTATATGACCCCTCATCTGATGGTGTGTTAATTTTTCCCACTGGCATCTTCTGTGGGACCTTATCAAAAGCCTTCTTGAAATCCAAATACACCACATCCACTGGTTCTCCCTTACCTATTCTTTGAGTGACATACTCAAAAAACTCCAGTAGTTTAGTTAAACACGATAAACCCATGCTGACTTTGTCTAATCCTGTTAATGCTTTCCAAGTGTTCTGTTACCATGTCTTTTATAATAGACTGTAGCATTTTCCCCACTACTTATGTTAGGCTAACTGGTCTGTAATTCTGTTTTTTCTCTCCCTCCTTTTTAAATAGTGGGGTTGCATTTGCCACCCTCCAATCTGTAGGAACTGCTCCAGAGTCTATAGAATTTTGGAAGACGACTACCAATGCATCCACTATTTCCAGGGCCACTTCCTTTAGTACTCTGGCATGTAGATTATCAGGCCCTGGGGATTCTTCAGCCTTTAACCCCATTAATTTCCCTAGCACCATTTTTTTTACGAATACTGATTTTCTTCAATCCCTCCCCCTCACATTCCCTAACATTTCTGGGAAATTATTTGTGTCCTCTTTTGCAAAAACAGAACCAAAATATGTGTTCAATTATTCTGCCATTTCTTTGTTCCCCATTATAATTTCCCCCATTTTTGACTGTAAGGGACCCACATTTGTCTTTGCTAATCTTTTTCTCTTCACATATTTATAGAAGCTTTGATAGTCGGTTTTTATGTTCCCTGCAAGTTTACTCTCATATTCCATTTTCCCCTTCTTGGATCAATCTTTTTGTCCACATTTGCTGAATTCTAAACTGCTCCCAATCCTCAGGCTTGCTGCTTTTTCTGACAATTTTATTTGTCTCCTCTTTGGATCTAATATTATCCCTAATTTCTTTTGTAATCCATGGATGAGACACCTTTCCTGTTTTATTTTTGCGCTAGACAGGAATGAATAATTGTTGTAATTCATGCATTACATTCCTTAAATATAAGCCATTGCCTATCCATTGTCAACCCTTTTAGTAAGGTTCCCCAATCCCCATTGCCAACTTGGCCTCAAACTCTCATAGTTCCCTTTATCTAGATTCAGGACCTTCATTTCGGATTCAACTTCTTCACACTCTATCTTAATGAATAATTCTATCATTTTATGGTTGCTCTTCCCCAAGGGACCCCATACAACAAGATTGTTAATTAATCCTTTCTCATTGCACAATAACCAGTCTAGGGTAGCTTGCTCTCTAGTTGGTTCCTAAAAAAAACCATCATATACACACTCCAGGAAATCTTCCTCTACAGTATTATTGCTAGTCTGGTTTGTCCAATCGATATGTAGATTAAAGTCATGATTACAGTTGTACCCTTATTGCATGTGTCTTTAATTTCCTGTTTAATGCCCTCCCTTACATCTCTGTTACTGTTTGAGGGTCTATAGCCAACCCCCACCAATGTTTTCTGCTCCTTGGTGTTTCTTACCTCTACCCCAAACAGATTCCACAGATTCCGTATCATGATTTTCTGAGCCAATACCCTTCCTCACTGTTGCATTGATTTCCTTCTTTATTAAAAGAGCTACCCCACTTCCTTTCCGTATTTGTCTGTCCTTCCTAAATATTTAATACCCCTGGATGTTCAGTTCCCATCCTTGGTCACTCTGCAGCCATGTGTCCGTAATTGCAACTATATCCCACAATTCTTTCTCCGGTACATCGATGATTACTTCGGTGCTGCTTCATGCTCTTGTCTGGACCTGGAAAAATTTATTAATTTTGCTTCCAATTTCCACCCCTCCATCATTTTCACATGGTCCATCTCTGACACTTCCCTTCCCTTCCTTGACCTCTCTATCTCAATTTCTGGTGATAGACTGTCCACAAATATCCATTACAAGCCCGCCAACTCCCACAGCTACCTCGACTACAGCTCCTCACACCCCGCTTCCTGTAAGGACTCCATCCCATTCTCTCAGTTCCTTTGCCTCCCTCACATCTGTTCTGATGATGCCACTTTCAAAAACAGTTCCTCTGACATGTCTTCCTTCTTCCTTAACTGAGGTTTTCCACCCACGGTGGTTGACAGGGCCCTCAACCGTGTCCGGCCCATCTCCCATGCATCCGCCATCACACCTTCCTCTCCCTCCCAGAAACATGATAAGGTCCCCCTTGTCCTCACTTATCACCCCACCAGCCTCCGCATTCAAAGGATCATCCTCTGCCATTTCCGCCAACTCCAGCATGATGTCACCACCAAACACATCTTCCCTTCACCCACCCTGGCTGCATTCCGCAGGGATTGTTCCCTCCAGGACACCCTGGTCCACTCTTCCATCACCCCCTACACCTCAACCCCCTCCCATGCAACTGCAGAAGTTGTAACACCTGCCCCTTTAATTCCCCTCTCCTCACCGTCCAAGGGCCCAAACACTCCTTTCAAGTGAAGCAGCATTTCACTTGCACTTCCCTCAATTTAGTCTACTGCATTCGTTGCTCCCAATGCAGTTTCTGCTACATTGGAAAGACCAAGCGCAGACTGGTTGACCGCTTTGCAGAACACCTTCGGTCTGTCTGCAAGCATTACCCAGACCTCCCTGTTGCTTGCCATTTCAACACTCCACCCTGCTCTCATGCCCACATGTCCGTCCTTGGCCTGCTGCATTGTTCCAGTGAAGCTCAACGCAAACTGGAGGAACAGCACCTCATCTTCCAACTAGGCACATTACAGCCTTCCGGTCTGAATATTGAGTTCAACAATTTTAGATCATGAACTCTTTCCTCCATCCCCACCCGCTTTCCGATTTCCCCCTCCCTCCCTTTTTTTCCCAATAGTTTATATAGATTTTTCTTTTCCCACCTATTTCCATTATTTTTAAATGTATTTCCATCCATTGTTTTATCTCTACTTTTTAGCCTATTTCAATCCCTTCCCCCCACCCCACTCCCACTAGGGTTATCTGTACCTTGCTTGTCCTGCTTTCTACCCTTAATTAGCACATTCCTTAGATAATATCACCATCTTCAACACCTCTTTGTCCTTTTGTCTTTGACATCTTTTGGTTATCTCTACCTATCACTGGCCCTTTATCCAGCTCTACTTATCCCACCACCCCCCCTTAAACCAGTTTACATTCCATCTCTTTTCTATTTTTACTTAGTTCTTTTGAAGGGTCATTCGGACTCAAAATGTTAACTGTGCTCCTCTCCTCAGATGCTGCCAGACCTGCTGAGTTTTTCCAGGTATTTTTGTTTTTGTTTTGGATTTCCAGCATCTGCAGTTTTTTGCTTTTATGCAACTATATCCTAATAGTTTATATCTATTTGCGCTGTTAATTCATCTACCTTATTGTGAATGCTCCATGCATGAACATACAATGCCTTTAGACTTGGCTTTTTAACCTTGTTAGTCATCTCAGCTTCATTTTGTGACCCCAAATAAATGACCCCATTTATTTTTCGTCCTTGTTTTTTCTGCCTTCCACTTTTGCTTCTTACTTTTCTGCCTTTCGTTTCTATCCTTGTTTCCCCCTCCTCTGTCTCCCTGCTCAGGTTCCCATCCCCCTGCCATTTTATTTTAAACCTTCCCCGACAGCACCAGCAAACACTGCTCCCCCCTCCGCCCCGAGGACATTGCTCCCGGTCCTGCCCAGATGCAACCCATCCTGTTTGTATTGGTCCCACCTTCCCCAGAACTAGTCCCAATGTCCCAGTAATCTGAATCCCTTCCCTGTACACCATTTCTTCAGCCATGTATTCATCCAATATATCCTGTTATTTCTACTCTTGCACTGGTAGTAATCCTGAGATTACTCCCTTTGAGGTCCTACTTTTTAATTTACGTCCTAACTCCCTATATTCAGCTTGTAGGACCTCATCCCTTTTTTTTTACCTATTTCGTTGGTACCAATATGTACCGCAACCACTGGCTGTTTGCCCTCCCCCCTTTAGAATGCCCTGCAGTCTCTCCGAGGCATCCTTGACCCTGGCACCAGGGAGGCAACATACCATCCTGGTGTCTCTCTTGCGGCCGCAGAAATGCCTGTCTGTTCCCCTTACTATTGAATCCCCTATCATAGCCCTGTCACTCCTCTTCCTCCCCTCTTGTGCAGCAGAGCCACCTGTGATGCCATAGACTTGGTTCCTGCTGCTTTCCTCTGAGAAGTCGTCTCCCCCAACAGAGAGGGGGACAGCAGCAGGGGATTCCTGCACTACCTGCCTTCCTCTACTTTGCCTGGTGGTTGCCCATCCCCTTTCTACCTGTTTAGTCTTTACCTGCAGTGTGACCACCTCACTGAATGTGCTGTCCACGACAATCTCAGCATCGTAGATGCTCCACAGTGAACCCACCCGCAGCTCCAGCTCCGAAATGCAGTTAGCCAATAGCTGCTGCTGGACACACTTCCTGCACACATGGTCACCAGGGACACTGGGAGTGTCCATGACTTCCTATATAGTGCAGGAGGAGCATATCACGGGTGCGTGCTCTGGTACCATGACTTCCCTTTAGATTAAGCTCATTAGTTACTCCCTTTAAAGGATACTAACCACACTAGGTGCCTTATTCCACTCCAAACATTTCCCCAGTCCAAAGTCCTCATCTTATTTTGTTTAAGCTAATGGACCACAGCAGTGTAATAGTAGACAAAGTAGTAGTGGAAGTACTCACTCACCTGACACTACTTACCTTCCCGGCTGCCTCCCTGCTGTCACGTCACTTTTTGAATTGTGGCATCACTTCGAACTCCACCGCCTGAACGTCCTGAGGGTACGCCTCTCCCCTCCGGTCTCGGCCTTTGTTTCTTGTGCCCTTTTACAGCGCTCTTACTGGCCTCTCCTTTCCAGTCTGAAACTCACCTTCTTCCAACCCTAACAGCAACTTTTAGTTAATTGCAAAATTAAAGAAAGACTAGACTTTAGATAGAATTTAATGCTTAAACTCCCTCAGTCATCAATCTCCAGCTGAAGCTCTCTACTACAGCCAAACACAGCACTCCAGTGCAGACAAATGGGATGGAGGAGAACGTGAATTATCAAGCCCCACTACTCCGCAGGCCGTACCATTAGTTTAAATATTTAATTTTCCCTGTGACATGGCCAACTGTGTACCTATACCTTTAGCACCCAGAAGAAAAGAGATTCTGATCAGGGTTCTTTCAAAAGCTCAGAATGATTAATTTATTTTAAAACAAAACCTCTTTTAACAAGTTGCAAGCACTGGTTAACAAACAATCGTAATCGGGAAGTATAACTATCCATCTCTTCTTAAAGAAATCCCCCAGCACACAATTGAACAAAGGACAAACAGATAAGTCTCTCTGCAGAAATGGGCTTTGGAAGATGAGCATTATAAAATAAAGGATAAAGTCCACAGGTTATCGACGCTGTCGACCTGGAGTTTTCTTGTGTCAAATGGACCGCTGGTCCCGGTGGATGGTTGGAAGTTCTCACCACTGGTCTAAGCTTTGCAGGTCCAAATGCAGATCAGCTACACTCAGATGAGGGTTCTCTGGCCACAGGTTGATAGCGACGCACAATTTTAGGCAAGGTAGAGAGAGGGAGCCAGGCAAGGTAGCCCTCCTTCCTCAGCTTCTTCAATAAGACTGCCTTCAAAACAAGCAGGTTCACAACTTCCATTTTTTGCCCTCTCTGTCATGTTATTGCCTTTTTGTCTCCCAGCTTTTCATTAATCAAAGTGCTTTGCAGTTCAACACAAACAACTCCTTCTCAAATACCATATAGGTCAGGTGATTTCTTGGAAGAGCCTGCTTGTTGACAAATCCAAGGTGAACTTATGACCTAAGTAAAAAAAAATCCCAGGTTAGCATCCAGATGACCAGATCATGCCAAATCCTTCCATTTTGTAAAAGAAAACATAAGAGATATGATTCTAAGACCCTCCTTAAGTAAGGAGACCAAAACTGTACACAGTACCCTAAGGGCAAGAATTTTATGTTCCGTGGGCAGGCACATGGCTGTCCCGCTCGGGCATAAAATTGGGTGAGATGATGTTGGTCGAGTATCCTGACGTCATCGTGCACTCACGCAGTATTTCGCTCAGCAGGCGTGGGCGGCAGTCGGAAGCGTGCCCGCCGACAATTAAGTGGGCAATTAAGCCCGTTAATGGCGCAATTGCCTGCGATTTTTGTGGACCGTTCAACTTTACAGTTGGTGGAAGGGCAAATCGGCCAGGTGCCTTTACATTTTTGATGGAACCTCATCCAGGGGCAGGATGAAATCTCCGTGGGAAATAAAATGAAAATAAATATCTGGGGACAGTATTTTTATGAGCTATGCTTTCAGGTATTTGATTGTTGCTGCATGGATTTTTTTTGCAGCTTTTTAGTGCTTTATTTTGTCATTTGCAGGCCTGCAGCTCCCTGAGGCAGCTGTCTGCCTGCAGGGAGCTCTCTTGAAGCGCTCACCCACACCTGTGGTGATGTTGTCACCCACCCTCTTGCCGCCCCCACCCTGGCAGCGCTGAGCTTTTCAGCATTCACTTCATGGCTGTTAATTGGCCGGCCAGTGTGAAATTGCGTTTGGGGGGGCCGATCGCGGTTGGGGGCCCTTTTCCCGGCTCCCGGGCCTGCCGATTGCGTGTGCCTAGGTGTGGTCTCACCAATGCCCTGTGCGGTTGTAGCAAGACTTCCTTACTTTTATCCCCCCTTGTAATAAAGGCCAATAATCCAATTGCTTTCCTAATTATT